>NC_054846.1:62414710-62735648 GCF_018345385.1 Vulpes lagopus | reverse complement strand
CACACTGTAAAATAATGAATTTGTATTGTTTGAAAGCACTATGTTTGTGGTACTTGTTATAGCAGCAGGGGGAATCTAATACATAAGGCTAGGAAGGCCTGATTTCTCCTGGAACATCCTCTGCCCTGACGCTCCCTTGCAGGATATGCCACTCTGAGCAACCCAAGCTGCATGGAGAAGCCAGGTGTGAGTACTCTGGTCAGCAGCTGCGAGGGGCCAGTCCTTGGGTCATCCCAACCCGGGCATCAGATTATAAGTGAAGATATCTCCGTATGGTCCTAGCCTGTGGCCTTTCGGGTTACCCCCAGCAGTTTGAATCTTTCCAGGAGAGACCCCAGACATAGTGGACAGAGACAAGCTATCTCTGTTGCCCTCTGCCCAAATTCCTGACCCACAGAATCCATGAGTTTAATAAAATGGCTCTCATTTATACCAGTAAGTTTGGGGTGATGTGTTGGGGGTGAAGGAGGTCTGGATATGAGAACCAACGCAAAATATCTCATTTATTGTCTGAATGCCAGCGTGGGTTGGTCTGTGGTCAGAGGTGAATGTTACATGCTGGCTTGCCCTGATGCTGTGATGGGGCTGAAGGAGAAACATGAATCCAAGAAGTCTGAACCCTCAGGTGGTTCGATTATGGACCTTGTGTCCCAGATGTGAGGCCTTTTTGCTGAGACCAAGGGGTGGGATACTCAGTCACATAGCATCAGTTAGGATGATCCTGACAGCAAGCAGGGAACACCCTGGACACCAGCTTTTGAAAATATGAAGATGTTTCCTGTTCACGCACAAGAGGTCAAGAGGGAAAGGAAGCCAAGAGAGGGTGGGTTTAGCAGGTTAGCAAGATTCTTCTCCTTTACCATCCCCAGCTTGTTGGTTTGTCCCCAGGCTTGTCCCTGTGTGGCCATATGCCCCAAAGGACAAGGCTGGAGAAGAACATGGAGCCACTTTAAATGTATGACCACGAAGCTCAGGTGGACCCTTGTGCTGCCTGGCAGGTGTGCCCTAGTTACTCACCATTCATTCACTCATGTGGCCAATGGTGACGGAGCTCCTACATCGGTGCTCATTTCTCAAGTCCTGTCCCTCTGAACATTTCCACAGAACCTCTCTGCCCTCATTCTCCATGATGACCCTGTTTCCTATTTTTTTTTTTTTTTGAGAGCATGCAAGTGGTCAGAAGAGAAGCCTCTCACTGCCACATCTTAGGGCACCAGCGCCCATAGCACCCAGCCACGCCTTCCTGCCCGACTGCGGACAACCCCTGGCCATGTTCTGGCCCGCTCCAGAACATCAGGTCCTTTCCATCCTGCATCCCTAGTTTTACTTCTCCTGCTGGATCATTCTCCTGAGCATGGGAACATGCTCTCCTCTCTCCCATGGTAGTCTCTCTTCATCTTTCCTTGAGCTCACCTCCCTCCTTACTAGCACCTTTGATGCACTCATGAAAATGAAAATATTTTGTAGGATATATAGGTAAGTGTGTATATAGTATGCATGTTAGAGATTTGTGTCCAGTTCTGACACCTCTGTCAACTTTCTTTTGGCATTTGCGTTATGTACCTTTCCCAGCTTTCTGTAGCTTTCTGTTTTACACGGGTCTTCTGCCAATTGCATATACATACAGCAGGATGGAGGTTTTTTTTTTTTAAGATTTTATTTATTTATAAGAGAGAGAGAGAGAGAGAGAGAGAGAGAGAGAGAGAGGCAGAGACACAGGCAGAGGGAGAAGCACACTCCATGCAGGGAGCCCGACATGGGACTCGATCCTGGGTCTCCAGGATCACACCCTGGGCTGAAGGCGGTGCTAAACCACTGAGCCAACCCAGGCTGCCCTGGTTGGAGTTTTCTATTCAGTCCAAAGATCAGACTTTTAGCTGGAATATTTAGTTCATGTTTAATGTTAACTTCTGAGCTCTTTGGGTTTACATTGCCTATTAGGGCTTGGTTTTTTTTTTTTTTTTAAGATTTTATTGATTTATTCATGAGAGACACACAGAGAGAGACAGATACATAGGCAGAAGGAAGAGCAGGCTCCCTGTGAGGAGCCCGATGCGGGACTTGATCCTGGGACTCCAGGATCATGTCGTGGGTGGAAGGCAGACACTCAACTGCTGAGCCACCCAGGCATCCCTGTTAGGGCTTGTTATTCATTCTGCTGGTGTCTGTGTTTTCTTTCCTTTCTTGCCTTGTTTGCATTTATCTCTTGCCATCATTTCCCCTTTCCTAGTTCTGAATTTATATATTCTATTTATGTTCTTTTCATGGTTACTCTGGAAGATAACAACATGCATAGTTTATTCATCAAAGTCTAAAATTAATAAATATTTTTACCCTCCTTCTAATGGTACAGTGACCTCAGAACACTTTCACTCTGTTTACCTCCCTCCAGGTTATGAATTATTGTTGTCATACATTTTATTCCTTCTTTATAAAAAAAAATAACTCACAAGGCATTTTTGCTGTTTTATACAAATCATGTTAATTTGGTTCTGTTCACCTGTTGGTTACTTTCTCTGCTCTTTTTCTTTCTTGCATCTCAGATTTTTCATCTGGGATTACCTTTCTTTTGCCCAAAGAACATTCTTTGAGATTTGCTTTTAATGAGTATCTCCTGATAGCAAATTCTCTGTTTTTTGTTTGGAAATGATTTTATTTTGATCCCATTTAAAAAAGATGTTTTCATGGAGACTATAATTCTAGATTGGCAGTTGTTTTATTACAGTGAAGATATTCCATTGTCTTTGGCTTTCACTGTTGCCTTTGGGAAGACAGCTGCCAGTCTTTGAAGGTAATCTGTAGCCTCTGTCCCCCACCCGCTTCTTGCGAGATGTTTCCTTGTCTTAATTTTATGAAATTTTACTGCACAATGTGTCTGGAGGTGGGTTTCTTTTCTCTTGTGATTGGGTTTCACTGGGCTTTTTGAATCTGTGATTGGCATCTGGAAAGCTCTCAGTGATGGGGAGTTAGGGGTGCACTTGTGATGAGCACTGGGTGTTGTATGGAAGTGTTGAATCACTATACTGTACACCCGAAACTAATATAACACTGTGTTAACTAACTGGCATTAAGCTAATAACTTAAAAAAAAAAAAGAAATCATCACACATACACATAGGCACAAAATATCACTTCTGTCCCATTCTCTCTCTTTTTGTTCTGGGGCTGAATAAATGTATGTTAGACGTCATCTTCTCTGAATCTTAATTTCTCTTTTGTATTTTTTTCCCTAGTATTGTCTCTCTTTGCAATATCTTGGGTAATGTCTTTGGACCTTTTCACTAATTCTCTCTTCAACAACATCTAATCTGTCATTAAACGTAGCTACTGATCTCTTATGCTTTTTTTTTTTTAATTCTGGGGGGTTTTTTTGGTGATTTTTTCAAATCTTTGATGTTATTTTCAAATTCTTGTTTCTGGCAAATATTGTCAGGCTGGTACTTTATTTCTTTCAACAAAGTCAGCGTGATTGTATGATTTGCATTTCATAATTTTAATGCTGCACATCTTGTCTGCTTCTGCTCGTGCTGTTTCCTAGGGTGCATGGGTATTTTTTTTTTTTTTTTGGTAATTTGTGGGGAATTCTTTGAGGCCCAAGATGAACATGCTTTGCTCCAGAGAGGATTTTTTTTCCTTCTGCCAGGTGCATAGGGTCTCTGTTATCCTGGCGCTCCCTGTCCTGTGGCTTGCAGTGGACTTTCCACCTAATAGCTACCCATTAGCAAAACCAAGTCTTTCTGTTAGAAGTGAATGTACCCGTTCAGCTTCTCTGCCCTCTGTCCTCCATGCTTTCTCTTTATCCTTCCCTTTGGCCTCCTAGATGACTTCTCCTTCTCCTCTTAAGTCAGGACTCCTTACCATCATAGCTTATGTTTTCTGGAATGTTAATTTTGCTTCTGGACTTTGCTCAGGCGGTTTCAAGTTCTGAGTTGGTGTTGCTTTTCTCCTCATTTCTCCCTTGGCTCTGTTATATTGACTTTGATCAGACAACTTCGATCTCTTTGTTTTTCTTTTCCATACAGGTGATAGATATTTTTTTCAGTTTCCCAAAGAGAACAGAACTGTTTGAATTCTTCTGTGCATTTTTTCCTTCTCGTTGTTGAAGAGTCCTTATTTGTTGTCTGCTTGCTCTTTTTTTTTTTTTAACCAAGGACAGTTCTCATCTAGGACTATTATTTGATAAAAAGAGCATTAGAAAGAATTTTCTTGATTCCTCTACTTCTTTATCTGGCTACCCTTGAATCCTCCCCTTTGTGCGTAAGAGTCTGTACTTTTTTTTTTTTTTTTTTGAGAGTCTGTACTTTTGTTAAGTCCTTCTAGAAGGTGGGCCATGGACTGAGGCTTTCAGTAGGATAGCCATCAGCAGGAAACTTTCTTTCTTTTTCTTTTTCTTTCTACTTCAAAATGCAGCTAAACAAAACCTGTAGGAGCTACTTGGCTGCTCAGAGGAAGATGGGTCTGCTGTCCTAAGGAGTCCTTCTGGCTTTGGTGTCCTGTCCTGTCCTGCTTGGGGGTAAGCCAGCCACTTTCGAGTGTAGAACCTGTGGCTCCAGGGGCTGGCTTAGGTGTGACTGTCTTTCTTCACCAGCTGCACCTTTGTTTGCTGTTGCTGTTCTCTGCTAAGACTGTTACTGTTTGGTGCTTATTCTCTTATACTTTTCCTACCTTCTCATTCACAACTGGGGCAGGGGAGGGATGAGGGGAATTATCCGCCAACACTCTCTCTCTCTGTCTGACTGTAATTAAGGAAAAGAATCACAAAGCATGTACTATGGTTTAAACTATTGTGCGTTTCCTCTATAACATTGGCTCTTGCCAGCTAAATTAGATTCATGTGCATTATTGATATGTTGATCTTGCTTTAGGTGAGTTTTGGCTATGTTGTTACAAGAAATTTTAGATTCATTTAAAATTCATAGGAGGCATCAGTGAAAACTTGCTGATGGGTACCTTTTCCTTCTTCAGGGAATCACGTATGCTGAGCTTCTGTCTTGTTGCCATTTATTTGGTTCAGCCAGCATTTATTGAGCACCTGTTTTGAACCAAGCAGAGCCCTGAAAATACCAAATGGTTTCTCTCCATCTTCCAGTTTGTCAAGACTTGTTTGTAATTTATTTTTTTTTCTAAATTGGCAGTTTTAATGATACACTACTGATTCTCTCACCTATTCTGTGAGCAAGTAATTAATGAAAATGTTAAATAGTACTGGGCAGGAACTGACCCTGGTGGAACTACATGTATTGAACCCCTCAAATTGACATTTATACTGACCTGTTAATCAATTTTGCGTTTACTGGATACATAAATTATGGTTTCCCAGGCTCATGATGGGCAGGTCATGCGAGATAAAACCTGCAGTGTTAAGTAAATTCCTCTTGTTAAAGGATGAGAATCGTCAGATTTATCAAAACCATGTTGCTTTTTACCCTGGCTGTAGCTTGTTTATTAAAATAAGCAAGGGTGGCTTTCATGTTTTCTAGAGACTTTGAGCGCCACAGTAGGTTGAGGACTTTGCTCCATCAATGCTGTTAGCTGTTTTGTTTGTAACATAGGAGAAAAGCAAAGTGTAAGAAGAATCTTGTTATCTTCGAATTCCTTTTTGTATGTCCATTCCTGAAACTCTAGAAGTGGCTGTCGCTCAAGTAGATCCTGACCTTCCTGGTCCCTTTGCTTGAATGACAGGTACGGCACCAGTTTCAATAGCGTATGTTTGTTGTTAAATGAAAAGCAAGCAAACCAGGAAAACCTATCAAATGCCATCGTGAAGAAATCCACTTTGAAAGTAGCATATCCTTCAGCGTACGGATAAGGGTACTCGCAGGCGGGGTCAGGATACTGCTACCCCCTCATCCTTTCATGCCCTCAGATCCTTGTTTTCAAGAAGAAAGCATTTCTTCATTTTTTAAAAAGATTTTATTTATTCATTCAAGAGAGACAGAGAGAGAGAGACAGAGAGAGAGAGAGAGAGGCAGAGACACAGGCAGAGGGAGAAGCAGGCTCCATGCAGGGAGCCCGATGTGGGACTCGATCCCAGGACTCCAGGATCATGCCCTGGGCTGAAGGCAGGCGCTAAACTGCTGAACAACCCAGGGATCCCCCATTTCTTTATTTTTAATGACATATGTCAGAAACACCTGCCTGTCCCTCCTTATCTTTTAGGCAGCAGATCCCGATTCGGCAGTTCTGGGGCAGCCTCATGAGAGCCCACCCGCACCTTGTGAGCCACCCAGGCCCCTCTTATGCAGGGCAGTGGCCCCAAGTGTGCTTTCGCCTGGGCTCCCCTTCCCACTCGCTTAGCCATATGCCCATACCCCCTGGGCCCATGGGCACACCTCACCCTGGTGCGATCTCAAGTTCTCTGCCCCTGGCTGGGCCACCGCAGGCCTGTCTCTGCCTTGCGGTCCTCAGGGAGTATTTGCTCAGGGGTGCAACTTCTGCTCCAGTGGATCTGTCCCCCGGGGTGGTTTTTCAGGGCATTTATCCAAGAAGAAAACAATGCAAGCATTTGGTCTTCTCCCCGGGGCCCACCTGTGTGTTAGGGTCAGGAAGCCTTATTGGTTGTACCAAATCAGACAGCTTGTGCCTGTGCACCTTAAGTCCTTTCGTTCACAGCACCCCCACTTTGAAAAACAGCTTCACTGGAGTGTAATTTGTAAAATTACACAAGAAAATTAATAAATTAATTAAATTAAATTAATTAAATTAATTAAAATTAATAGAAAATTAATAAATTAATTAAATTAAATTAATTAAATTAATTAAATTCATAAAATTCAACAAGATTGAACGTGCAGTATGATGACTTGAGAGCTGTGCAGCTATCACCGCAGTCAGCTGTAGAATATTTCCATCCCCCAGAAAGATCTGGGGTACCCCTAACCCCAGATGACCACTAATCTACGTTCTGTCTCTACAGAGCTGCATTTTCTTGGCATTCGTGTAGATGGAATCATACCATATGTGACCTTTGGCATCTGGCTGCTTTCACCTCACATAGTTTTTGAAATCCATCCATATGGTAGCAGGTGATCCATAGTTGGTTCCTGTTACTTGCTGAATAGTATTCCGGGCTGTGGGTAGGTAGCGCTCATTTTGTTTACCATTCACACATTGGTGGACATCTGGGCTGTGTCCACCTTCGGGTTATTATGAATAATGCTGCTGTGGACATTCACGGGACAAGTGTTTTCATTTTTCTTGAGTAGATACTTAGGAGGGGGAATTGCAGGGTCATATGATAAGATTATTTTTAACTCTTTAAGAAACTTCCCACTTGTTTCCCCCATTTATATTTGTCTGTTTTCCTGGATGCTTTCCCCAGGTGGTTGCTCCGATTTACCTTACCATCTGCGGTGTATGACGGCTGCTGTTTCTCCATGTCCTTGCCAATACGTCCCCTTGTCTGTTAATGGTGGGCTTAGGGCAGGCACGTCCTGAGAGTCCCACCCCTCTGCCTGTTCCTTTCCCAGGGATTGTGCCTTTGTGGGTCCAAAGCTCCATTCATTCAGGTGTTCCTGCTCCCAGATGCAAGTCTAAAATGGTTATAGAAAATCTCATTTGACAACACTCAGACTCCTGCTTCCCTAACTAGTAGTGGATTTTTAAACATTTTTTAAAAATATTATTTTTTTAAAAAGATTTTATTTATTCATGAGAGACACACAGAGAGAGGCAGAGACACAGGCAGAGGGAGAAGCAGGCTCCAGGCAGGGAGCCCGACGTGGGACTCGATCCCGGGACCCCGGGGTCACACCCTGGGCTGAAGGTGGTGCTAAACCACTGAGCCACCCAGGCTGCCCTAAAAGTTTTTTTTTTTTCTATATAGTAGATACTTTTTCCCTGTAAAGAAGGGAAGTGGGGCACCTGATGGTTCAGTGGTTGAGTGTCTGTCTGCCTGTCAAAATGCAGATACTGCTAAGCTGTAGAAGGGTGAGCTGAGCCCGGTTAGGCCAGGTGAGATCTGACTGGGCCTAAAAAAGAAAAAAAGAAAAAGAGGGAGAGTAATTGGAAGAGAAAAGGAGACAGTGAGGGTCTGAAGAAGAGCATGCAGTCTGGCCTTCAGTATCTGGATCCTGTGATGGGCAGGACCCTGGGATCATGCCTCATGCCTTGAGCCAAAGGCAGACACTCAACCACTGAGCCACCCAGGTGCCCCTTTCTTTTTCTTTTCTTTTTCTTCTCTTTTTCTTTTTTTTTAAAGAAAAATTTTATTAAAAAAAAAAAAGAAGAAAGATTTTATTTATTTATGTACTCCCTGAATTTATGATCCGGGAGGTCAGGGTGGGGCCTGAGAATGTGCATTTCTAACAAGTTCCTGGTGCCACTTTGAGAGCCGCAGACATAGGAGGGAGGAACTGCTGGGGAGGGCACAGGGGCCAGTGTTCCATGCTTCTAAAATTTTGTGAGGGCTCCCCGCCTCCCCTCCCTATGGTTTTGTACCTTTTATTTATTGCTCTCTTCTGGGTGACCAGAAGAGTGCCTGGCACAGAGTAGGTGCTCAATAAATATTTGCTGACTGAGTAAAAGCTGAGACTTAGCATTTCTGTTCATTTGCTAGGGCTGCCACAGTCAAGTATCACAGACTGGGTGGCATAAACAACAAGTGTATTTTCTTTCAGCTCTGGAAGCTGAAAGCTTCCTCTAAGAGCAAGGTGCTAGTAAGTTTGGACTCTCCTGAGGCCAATCTCCTCGGCTTGCAGTCAGCCACCTCTGGCTGTGTCCTCACGCGGCCTTTCCTCTGCACACATGCATCCTCAGTGTCTGTTCGTCATCTTTTTTTTTTTTTAATAATAAATTTATTTTTTATTGGTGTTCAATTTGCCAACATACGGAATAACACCCAGTGCTCATCCCGTCAAGTGCCCCCCTCAGTGCCCGTCACCCATTCACCCCCACCCCCGCCCTCCTCCCCTTCCACCACCCCTAGTTCATTTCCCAGAGTTAGGAGTCTTCATGTTCTGTCTCCCTTTCTGATATTCCCACACATTTCTTCTAGGGATGTCGCTCCTATTGGATTAGGGCCCCGGTCCCTGTGACTTCATTTAACCTTAGGTATCTCTTTCAAAGCGCTGTCTTCTAATACAATCACATTAAGGGCTAGGACATCAGCATATGAGTTTTGGGGGAATACAGTTTAGCCCATAACACCACTGGGATGTATCCTGGCTGCTGACCGGGGAGGGAGGTGGGTCATATTTCTCAGCTTGGGATGCCATAGAGGTTGAGAACCCCCCATCTAATAGACTCCTTTGTGCCTTACTGAAAGGCTGAGTTAAGACATAGCATGAGTAGTAATGGGAAAAAAAATGGAATTAAAATATCACCAGTTTTTTTTAATTAAAATTTTTTTAAATTTAAATTCAATTTGCCAACATATAGTATAACACCCAGTGCTCATCCCATCAAGTGCCCTCCTCAGTGCCTGCCACCCAGTCACCCCAACCCCCCTGCCTGCCTCCCCTTCTACAACCTTTTGTCTGTTTCCCAGAGTCAGGAGTCTCATGGTTTGTCTCCCTCTCTAGTTTTTCCCACTCAGTTCCTCTCCTTTCCCTTATAATCCCTTTTACTTTTTCTTATATTCTACGTGTGAGCAAAACCATATGATGATTGTCCTTCTCCGATTGACTTCTTTCACTCAGCATAATACCCTCCAGTTTCATCCACGTCAAAGCAAATGGTGGGTATTCATCTCTTCTGATGGCTGAGCCATATCCCATTGTATACAGAGACCACATCTTCTTTCTCCATCATCTGTCGAAGGACATCTTGGCTCCTTCCACAGCTTGGCTATTGTGGACATTGCTGCTGTGAACATTGGGGTGCAGGTGCCTCTTTGTTTCACTGCATCCATATCTTTGGGGTAAATCCCCAGCAGTGCAACTGCTGGGCTGTAGGGCAGGTCTATTTTTAAGTCCTTGAGGAACCTCCACGCAGTTTTCCAGAGTGGCTGCACTAGTTCACATTCCCACCAACAGTGTAAGAGGGTTCCCTTCTCTCCGCATCCTCTCCAACATTTGTGGTTTCCTGCCTTGTTAATTTTCCCCATTCTCACTGGTATGAGGTGGTATCTCATGGTGGTTTTGATTTGTATTTTCCTGAAGGTGAGTGATGCGGAGCATTTTTCATGTGCTTTTTGGCCATGTGTAGGTCTTCTTAGGAGAAATGCATCAGACACAGTGTTGAGAAGGAGCTGTTCATCTCCTTTACTACAGTGCCATTCCTACTGATGGTACAATGAGGTTTTTTTTTTTTTTTTCTTGAGTCCCTGGTGTGCTACTGTGTGCGATAGTTACATGTTGCTCATAACCCCAAATCTTCCCATGCTTCTAAAATTTGACTCTAGAGCTAAAGCATCCGCGTGAGATGTCCGGCCCAGAATGGGGTCAGGAAAGCCGGATTGCTGGAGGAAGCAGACAATGGGACAGGCACAGCAGGGCGTCCCGCTGTTTTCCCTCACTGGTGGGAGGAATTATGGAATTTGTCCCTTATGCTTTGAGACTGACAGCATCTGGTCCCCCCCACGATGCAGTCTCTGGACATTGTAGGTTCTTAACAAATACATGACCCCAGAGACCTGTCTTTTATTTGAACATGGTATGATGAGTGGGTTGGGTATCACTTGGTTTCCTGAACTGCCTGGTCTGACTCCTCTGTTCCTGCTCAGCCTGGGAGCTGCAGGAGAGCTGTGCTCACCGCCTGGCCTGTGCCTGCTTCCTCCCCCTGCTGGCAGGCAGGGACCACCTGAGGCTGAGAGAGGAAGGCAGGAAGGCAGCCAAAGCGATGGTGGCTTGGTGGGGAGTCACATCCCTGTCCTGGGGTGGCTGTGTTCCCCCACTGGGTGGTCACAGCAGGTGGCAGCTCACACAAAGTTGGGAAGACCCAGCTGTAGCCTCTGCCTTGTGGAGTCCCCTGGGAGGGGCTCCTTCTCACTCTGTCCCTGCCTGGTCCTGCCCTGAGCTCCCTGTCTCATTTTCGTGCTCTTTCCCTCTCCCCTCTCCCTCCTCACGCTGCCTAGTTTAACACACCCTATGCCCATCTCCTTCTTCCCACTGCTCAGCTCCCCTATCCCCTGTCCCCTGTGGTTGTGAGCAGATGGGCTGTGAGCAATAAGGGTTTGGAAGCCATGAACTTGGGCTCTATTCGTTTGCTAGGGCTGCTGTAACAGAGAGCCACAATGTGGGTGGCTCAGCTTAGAAGGAGGACGACAAGACCTTGTCTCTCGGTTCTGGGGTCAGAAGTCCAAAGTGGAGGAGTTTGTAGGGTCAGTGCTTCCTCCGAAGGCACTAGGCCTCCCTCCTACTTCCGGCAGTTCCTTGGCTGTGGCAACAAGCTCCTGTCTTCATGTGGCCTTGTCCCTGTGCGACCATCTGTGTTCAGATTTCCCCCTTTTGTAGGGACACCAGTCATACGGGCTCTGGGACCCACCCTCTGCCGGCATAATCTCATCTTAATTTTACTAATTACGTCTTAAGTAAGCCTCTGTCCCTACCAGTAGTTTTGCATTACCGTGAGAAATAACTTAAGATATAGTCTGAATTGGAGTTTCTAAGATATGCTTGTAAACAGTTACTTTCCCTGTACATTTTGATGACCTTGCTTACCTGCAAGAGAGCAAGAGGTGGAAATGACATTTGTGGGAGGATGCAAGGAAAGGGGTAGTAACATGCACAGGTGAGTATTCTTAGAATGAGAACGAGAACAAACCAGAGGTTTAGCGGGCCTTTGGCTGCCTGGTTTGGGGGTAGCATTCTGGAACCGGCAGGCCCTGCCAGGCAGGCTGAGAGGTGGGATTGCCCAGTTGGGTTTCTGGCATCCGGTGGCTTCACTGAAGCCAGTGACTTGCTTTCTTGGGCCTTAGGTTTCTCCATCTGGGGAGGGTGAACAGTCGTGCCTTAGAGGGTAGTGGTGGGCATGAATGACTTACGCTGTAAACGTTCAGAGATCCTCAGATGAAAGGTGCGCTTTCAGTCACCACTTGGTCTGGACACACACAAAACATGACCTTCCCCTTCCTTTTCCATTTCTCTCCATGGGTCATAGCTGCGATCACAGGGGTAGAGGCGAGAGCATT
Organism: Vulpes lagopus; assembly: GCF_018345385.1. NCBI lineage: Eukaryota > Metazoa > Chordata > Mammalia > Carnivora > Canidae > Vulpes > Vulpes lagopus. Next base: position 62,723,579 of record NC_054846.1, on the reverse strand, counting down.
ATTGATACGGAGGTGAGCGTGACTGACCTAGAAGGCAGCTCAAAGAGAGAATCAACCAGGTGGCTGAATTCACTGCTCTTGACCTAGAATTCTGAGGGTGACACCTGCTGATTCCAGCAGGAGGACAGGTCACCCTCTGGTGAGGGCTGGCCAGGTCCTCCTGGGCTTCTGATGGTCTCTGAACCCTTCGCCATTTTGGAAGCCCGCAGTAGGGCCCCTTCCTCTCCGAACACGGTCTTGTGGGTTCATCCACTTCCAACAGGTCAGTTCTTGCCAAAGCATGATTCTCACTGGACATTTGGCATCACAGAGCATCTGTGTTGGCAGCAGGTCCTGGTCTGCATGCTCGCTGCTTGGGGACTCTCAGCCTCCAGTTTGGACTCACTTGGTCTAAAGACACATTGTGGGGAAACAAGCCCTGGCAATCCGCTTTCCCTTCTAGCAGTAGCTAGCCGCGGAGTTCACTTACGCTGGCTCGGATGGACACGTTGTAATGGACCAGCTGGAAAAATGATGAAGATTCTTTAAATTGATTTTTCTCACTTCCAAAGAAATATAGTCATGGGAATCACTCACCAGGGGTGTGGGGAGGGTCACCAGAAGAATTCAAGGACCAAACAACCACATTGATTCATTCAGTCATTGTCTACCTGTGGCCCAGTATGTGCCACCGGAGAGGCCTAGAAATACTGTAGCAAAACTTGTGTTGGGGAGTGGTTCGGCCAAAATTCATTTCTGTTTATCCAGTTGTCTCAGGGAGATTCGCAGGCATGAGGCTTATTTAGGAATGTTTTCTGGGGGACGCCTGGGTGGCTCAGCGGTTGAGCATCTGCCTTTGGCTCAGGTTGTGATCCCGGGGTCCTGGGATCGAGTCTCACATTGGGCTCCTTACAGGGAGCCTGCTTCTCCCTCTACTTGTGTCTCTCATGAATAAATAAATATTATCTTTAAAAAAAAAAGAAAGAAATGTTCTCTGGATCCACCGCAGTGGGAGAATGAGGGAGGCAGGACTGGGTGGAGGGGGAATCTGAGCTGGGATGGAGTCCCAACTGAGGCTGCGGCTGATCCCACGGGAGGCTCGGGGACCAGGATGGCCTCTCAGAGTAGAGATAAGGGGACGGGCCTTTATCCCCCTGTATCTACTAGTCAGTGGGCACCAGGACTGCCCCTGGGAATGTGGTGGAGGCAGCCCTTGCAGTCCAGAGCAGTGCCTAGAAGTGGAGTCAGCCGAGAGCTATCAGCAGTGGTGGGAAGGTGGGCCTCAATCCTGTTTGGCAGGCTGTGTGGAGATAATGACAGATGTCCTAGGCCTTCCACTGTCCCTTTAGGGCGGTGATACCGAGTGTCTAGTACTGAGGCCATGGTAAATAACACAGGCATGGCCTCTGCTCTCGAAGGACTGCCAATCCTGTAGAAGGGCAACGAGAAAGGAGGCGATTACAGTACAGAGTTTATGGTCCTATGGGTGCCACGAGGGCTTCCTGGAGGAAATCACGTCTCGGCTGAAATCTGAAGAATAAGGAGCTGGTCATGTTAAGAGGGGTGTGAGAAGAGTATTCCAAGCAGAGAACACAGCATACAGGACACCCCAAGGGTGTGTCTCCCCAAGGGGAGAGCATCATATCTTTGAAGAAAGAACAAGGTTCAGAATGGCCAGAGGGTACAGTACGTGTAGGGGTGAGGCGGGGTGGGGTGGGCTCAGGTGTGACAGCACCCTGAAACCGAACGTGCAAGCTGGCCTAGAGGGGGTTTAGAAAAGGAAGGGAAGAGGAGGGATGAAGTGGAGCCAGCGCTCATGGGATGGGCTTAGAGGAGCAGGTGGCAGTAACTGAGGAGTCGGGAATAGGAAATCCCAATGGTTTCTGTTCCTTCTAGTTTAAAATCCTGTCAATATGTTTATGTTTGCCTGAGCCCGTGGGAATCTCACACTACAAATGGGCATCGTCCTTTCTTTTCTCTTGTACTTGGACTTTCTTCCAGTGCCCCATCCCCATCCTCATCCCCTGCTGTAGCCTTGCTCAGGGCTGTCCTCTGTCCCCTTCTCCAGCCGCTACCCTCGGCCACTCTTGCCTTTGCTGCCCATTTCCCTGAAGGCACTCATTTTTGGTCTGTCCACACCTCACATGCCTTCATTCCTGAGCCGTGATCTAGTTTCCACCCTCTTCTGTGGAAGTTCCTTCAGGTGGCATGGATGACTTTCTCAGTGACCTCCTCTGTCACTGTCTTCCAGGCTCACAACAGCATTTCGTTCTGGTGGCCCACTTTTCCCTCGGAGTCTTCTTTTTCAGGGTTTCCTGAAACAAGGGCTTCTTGATTCTCTTCTTAATCTCCCCACTTTTGCCTCCTGTCCTTCCTACTCTTACTTCTCTAGAAGTAGGAGGTCCTGTGACTTTGTCCCTTGCCCTCTCTTCTTTCTCTCTTTTCTAGAAATTCTGTGCACTCCCATGGCTTCAGTTGACATTCCCATGTGGACATTCCCCCTCACCCCAACTCCAGATTGGCATTTCCAAGGGATGCACCTTTCTCAACCTGGTTGTTTCCTTAGTGCTACAGACTCCCAAGTTCCATTATCCTTCGTCCTGTGTCCATACCGATGCTGCTTCCTGCCTTTTGATTTTGGTGAACCACATTCTTCCTATTTATCCTTGTTGGAAAACTTGAAGCTTTGACAAGCCCTTCTTTTTCTTCTCCCTCTGCACCCCAACCCTGCCCCACAGCCTGACAGTTGCCAAGCATTAACAGACTCTTCCTTTGCATTCTGGCCTTCTTTTCAATATTGGTTAACAAGTTGTTTAACCTCAAACCCTTAATTTCCTTACCTATGAAATGGGAACAGTTGACAGTAGGTGACTTGATTAGCTCACGAGGTTTTTGTATTTATAGCATATGATGTATGTTAAAAGTAGGTAGTGCTTTGGGCACTATCTAGAGTGTTGGCCTCCTAGTTGGTTTCCCCAACTCCAGTCACACTCTCTGCTTCCAATCCATCGTCCACAGCCTTGTGTAATCTATGGAAATGATCTTCCTGTGGAGAATCTCTGGTCATGTCACTTCTGTGCCCCTAAACTTTCACTGACATCCTACGACCTGGTAAAATACAAGTTCCCTACACGGTATGGTGCTGTGTTTGACATACTTCTAAGATGACCCCCAATGACCTTCACTCCCTCTTATTCCTTATGCGTGGCTGGACCTAATGACTCGTTTCCAATGAATAGAATAGTGCAAAAGTGATGGGATATCCCTTCCATTATTAAGTTACAAAAGACTATGGCTTCTGTTTTGCCTGCAAACTCTCTCTCTCTCTCTCTCTCTCTCTCTCTCTCTCTCTCTCGGCCTTTGAGGAAGCCAGCTGCCACACTACAGAGGCCCACATGGCAAGGAACTGAGTGTGGCCTCTAGCCAACAGCCAGCAGGGAACTGAGTCTTTCAATTCAACAGTCCATGAGGAAATGAATCCTATGAGTGCTGAAAACCAGTGGATGATCTTGGAAGCAATTCCTGTCTCAGTTGAGCCTTGAGATGACTATGACCCCAAGAGATACCTTGGTTGCAGTCTGTGAGAGACCCTGAAACTAGTGAAGAAGACTCAGCTAATAAGCCTTGCCTAGATTCCTGACCCACAGAGCCTGTGACATAATAAATGTGTGTTGTTGTAACCTCTCAGCTTTGGGGATAATTTCCTATTCAGCAATTGATAACAAATACCCCAATCTCTTTATCCCTTACTAAGGCCTCTTGCTTCTTTTGAACTAAGTTCCACATTCTTTCCAGACCACACTGTGGGCTCTCTAGCCTCCATGATTTTCCTGGGGTCTCTACTTTGCTTATAACACTTTCTTCTGGGGGATCCCTGGGTGGCCTAGCGGTTTAGCGCCGCCTTCGTCCCAGGGCCTGATCCTGGAGTCTCGGGATAGAGTCCCACATCGGGCTCCCTGCATAGAGCCTGCTTCTCCCTCTGCCTGTGTCTCTGCCTTTCTCTGTGTGTCTCTCATGAATAAATGAATAAAATCTTAAAAAAAAAAACACAACACTTTCTTCTGTCTCCTTCACCTGGGAAAGTCTTGTTTGTCTTTTTGTCTTGAGTGCTTAGATACTTGCATATAATTATGTTTCAATAAATATATTTGAATTATTGAAAAGGATTTCTAAATTATTGTTATTTGGAGGAATTCATTTAGGAACAAAGTGGTTAAGGTACTCAAAACTTAAAAACAATTTAATTCAATAAACATTTACTTAGGGTCTCCCTGGATGACAGATCCTTTGGATGTGATGTCAGACCAGAATGCTTGGTTTGGAACTTGGTTTGGAACATGGAATGCTCCTTTCCCACACATTTAACCCTTCACTTAGTTGATTCCTATGTATATCTCAGGGCTTATCTATTATGTGTCATCCCTTGAAGGCAGTTTTCCCTGACTCTCAAAATAGATCAGATCCACTTGTTATATGCATTCATTTATGCCTGTACTTTTCTTTTGAGACATGCGCTACCATTGTAATTAAATAATGAATTGTGTGAGTGGTGGTTGAATGTCCATTAATCCCACTGGCCTGTGAGCTCCAGGAGGCCAAAGACCCTCCCTTGTCCTTGGTCACCCTTGGATCCTTACAACTGGTCCAGTGCTTTATCTCTAATAGGAGGCCGATAAATATCTGTTGAATCAGTGTAGACTTATTTTGTCGCCAGTAGTCCTTGCCCCCCCCCCCCCCCCCCCCCCCCGCCCCGCGGGAAGATCGCATTGTGGGTGGAGCTGCTGCAATGGCAATCCAGCATGATGGCAAGGGCCACGACACAGGGCTGTACTGAGTGCAGCATGATAGCAGAGGAGAGATGGGAACGAAATCACAGATGACATGGTGAGTGAGCTGGGTTTTGAAGGATAAATAGCAGCTTGGGAGGTGGAAGAGTGTTGAACTGGAGAGGCAGGGCTTTGTGGTGTGAAAACAAAGGCAGGAAGGATCATAGTGAATTAGAGCAGAACTTCCCAATGGAGTAGGGTGCTGTGGTGTGGCCTGGGGTGCCTTGAATAGGTGCAGGTTTGCCAGTTTGTTGATCTTTGTCTCTTTACCCTGGTGAAGCCTCAAACATGATCATTTTCTCCGTATCCCTGGGAGGCCTTGGATCAGCTCCACATGGAACAGGACAGGTGTGATAGGATTTGGCAAAGATGAGCCTGGGAGAAGGGCTGTGACCAGGTTGTAAAGGGCTTCTGTGCTCTGCTTAAGGGTTTTGGATTTCGCCCTGTGGGAAGTGATGAGCCATTTGTAGTTGGACTACCTTCATATACATTTTTATTGATTACGAATTAATGTGGTCCAAATGATTAACTTTTATAAGTTCTATCTCTAATTTTTCAGAGATCCAATGCGGAATATCCTGTGCTGTGGCAGTTTTCACTGTTGTGTTGTGACTCATTGGTGCCTTGGATCAGTTGTGATCACATTATAGGTAATTTACTACAAGTTAGTAGAATGTGGATGTTTTCAGATTACTATTTTTTTTTTTTAAAGAGCACTTTTAGGTTTACAACAAAATTGAGAGGAAGGTATGGAGATTTCCCATATATCCCTGTCCCCATTATCAGTATCCCTCACCAGAGTGGTACATTTGTGATGAAGGATGAACCTACACTGACATATTTTAATCACCCAAACTACAGTAGTTTACCTTAGGGCTCGCGCTCGGTGTTGTAGTTCTGTGGGTTTGGACAAATGTACAATGACCTACTCATCATTATCGTATCATACAGAGTATTTTCACTGCCCTGAAAATCCTGTGTGCACCACCTGTTCATCTCCCCTCTCTCCGCTCCAGGTGACCACTGATCTTCTTAATGTCTCCATAGTTTTGCCTTTTCCAGAATGTTGGAGTCATACAGTGTATGGCCTTTGTAGATTGGTTTCTTTCACCGAGTAATATGCATTTAATGTTCTTCTATGTCTTTTTATAACATTTCTTTTTATTTCATTTCTTATTTATTTCCTTTTATTTTTTTATTTAAATTCAATTTGCCAACGTATAGTAGAACACCCAGTGCTCATCCTATCAAGTGCCCTCCTTAGTGCCTGTCACCCAGTTACCCTATCCTCCCACCCACCTCCCCGTCCGCAACCTTTATTTCATTTCTTTTTAATATTTGATTGCATTCTGTTGCCTGGATGTCCCACAGTTTATCCATTTACTTACTGAAAGACATTTTGATGACTTCCATAAGTTTTGGCAGTTATGAATAAAGCTATAAACATCTGTATGCAGATTTTTGTATGGAACTGGGTAGTTTATTGGTGTCTTTTTTTTTTTTTTTTTTGAGAGAGAGAGAGAGGGAGGGAGGGAGGGAGGAGAGAGAGAGAGAGAGCGAGCTTGACTGGGGAAGTAGGGTAGAGGCAGAGGGAGGAGAGAGGGAAAATCTTAAGCAATCTCCATGCCCAACACAGAGCCCTATGCAGGGCTTAATCTCACGACCCTGAGATCACGACCTGAGTCAAAACCAAGAGTCGGATGCTTAATTGACTGAGTCACGTAGGTGCCCTGGAACTTACTAGTTTTTAAAAATAAAATAAATTTAGTAATTTTTCCTAGATTAAATCTGTATTAATTGCCTAGGGCTGCTTGTAGTAAAGGACCACAAACCAGGTGGCCTAGAACAACAGAAATGTATTGTCTCATAGTTCTGGGGGCTAACAGTTCAAAATCAAGTAGTCCAGAGGGCCATGTTCCCTCTAAAGTCTGTAGAAGAGGACACTTCCTTGCCTTTTTCAGCCTCTAGTAGTTCCAGATGTTAACTTGGCTTGTGGTAACACCATTCCACTCTTCCCACAGCCCTCCCTCGGTGCATGTCTCTATGTCCAAATGTCTCCTTTTTAAAAAAAAATTTTAAGAGTGAGAGAGAGCAAGAGAATATGCAAGTGGGGGGAGGGGAGGGGCAGAGTGAGAGGGAGAGAGAGAATCTTAAGAGGTTCCATGCCCACTGTGGAACCTGACATAGGGCTCTATCTCAGGACCCTGAGATTATGACCTGACCTGAAATAAAGAGTTGGATACTTAACCAGTTGAGCCACCCAGGTGCCCCCAATGTCTTCTTTTTATAAAGATGTCAGCCATATTGGATTAGTCTCCACCTTGATGATCTTATCTCAACTTGATGAAATTCCCAAAGACTTTATTTCCAAATAAGGTCGCATTATGAGGTACCAGAGGTTAGGCCTTCACCTTATCTTTCTTTTTGGGCGGGGAGAGGAGACCACCATTCAGTCCGTAACAATAATCCATAATTTTCACTCATGTGCACTTCAGTATTCTTTCTTGGGTCAGAATAAACTGGTGGAGTTTTGGATTTAACCTATAGTCATATTATGTCAGAATCTGAATATGTCTATGGCAGTGCCATGCTTATGAACTTGAATCTACCAGATAGAAGGAAAATCTGAGAACCCTTGATGTAATATAACCTTGTCACATTGACTTTTGTTTCTCAAAGACTTTGTTTCTCTTTCATCCTTCAGGAGCTGGCCCTTTAAGACTAGACTGTGTTAGTGCATGGTTGTCAACTAAGAGTGATTTTGCCACCCAGGGAACATTTGGCAATGTTTGGAGATGTTTTTGGTTATGACGACTGAGGTGGTGGTGGCAGGATTTTCCTGGCATCTTGATGGTACATGCCAGGAATGCTGCTAAATAAACATCTTGCAGTGCTCAGGACAGGTGCCCACAATGAAGAGCTGTCTGACTCAACATGTCAACTGTGCTGTTGTTAGGAAACCCTGCAACAATGGGTTTTGTGTGCTTCAATGTCTAGGGTGGTAGTAATAAAATACTTGAGTTAGACCAAACTCAAGTTCATCTTTCTCTGAGTAGACTTTAAAAAAAAAAAAGATTTTATTTATTTATGAGAGACACACAGAGAGAGGCAGAGACCTAGGCAGAGGGAGAAGCAGGCTCCCTGCAGAGGAGGACTCCAGGATCACTACAGGAGCCAAAGGAAGATGCTCAACCATTGAGCCACCCAGGTGCCCCTCTCTTAGGAGATTTTTAATGTTGTCTTTCTAAGACGCTTTGATATTCTTAATACCTTTGCCAGTCTGGTTAGTGTGATGAAATAAGTTTGAATATAGACTCATCAGTCTCCCTAATGCCATTCAGAGTTGAATAAGAATTCCAGTATACTGGAATACCTTATGGCCCAGAGAAAGATGCATAACTTTCATATACTCAGTGTCTAGTGAAGCCCCAGGGGGTACTTAGTAAGGACAGTTTTCACAGATGACAAGTGTTTTGTGAGATTAACATTAAAATCAAAAGATGATTCATTGAGTAGTTTGGTATGAAATTTCCTTTCCCAATCAAATTAAAAAAGGCACTAGGTAATAATTATTCCTCATATACTGTCAATTATTTTCAAACATTCTTTTGGATCGTTGGACCCAGGAAAGCCCAGCCCTTTTGGCCAAGAGCAACCCTCAATAAGGCCTGGCCTTGAAGTTTGATTGGATCTGGAGAACTGGGCCTTGGCTCCTCTGTCTTTTTCATGGCTTCTCACTGTGGTCCTGAGTGTCTGTGGGTAAATATCTATTGTTTTTATTCTTTTGGATTAAAGTTTATTTTCTATATTCCTGGCTTAAATGGATCTCTTGATGCCTTTTTACTTATAACCCTAATACACTGCTTGGATGGATCACTACCCATTCCCTTTTTGATAAGATTCTTGATCTCTTATCTCAAGGGACTTATAAACTAATTCTTGGCTTCTGGTGCTTCTCATTCTAGCTGAGAATTGCTGGGAAGATTTTCTATCTATCCATTGTCTTCTTTTTGAGTCATGCAAGGCACGTGACAGCATTTCATTCTGTAGAGGCTGATTAATTAAAGCCCATGAGGTCATTTGTCATATGTCTTTAGGGCCTCAAAAAAGGAACAGTATCACTAATTGGGCTTAAGAAAGAAGAGAGAAGAATATTAAAATTTCAGGATAAAGATGTTATTGGATAATGTTGCTGTTTTCATTATTTTTATTGATAATAATCATAAAGCCTCCTTAATTACAAATTATGAAATATCCTATCTTCAGGCACAGGGAATGCTTTGGTCTTTCCTCTTGGGTCAGTTATTGCCATAATGCTACATAACAACAACAGCAACAACAAAAATCCCACAAAATCTTGGTGACATGCAGCTATAAGCATTTATTTCTCATTCATGCATCTTGAAAGTCAGTTTGGTGAAGGTTTGCTGATCTGGGCTGGCCGTGGGTTTTCTTGCTACACACGTCTTTTACTTTTCCTGCATGAGTGGTGTGCTTATACCTAAGACATGCTCTTCTCATGATGATGGCAAACGTACAGGATACAAATTCCATTGGCAAAGCTCAACATCACAGGAGATGTCCTGGTTACCATTGCCATGGCAAAAGTTTTCCTGAAACTTAGTGCCTTAAAACAATAACAATTATTTTATGGTCTCTCACGGTTTCTCTGGGTCAGGTGCTCAGGAAGGGCTCAGATGGGCAGTCGCGCATCAGGGCTTTTGTGAAGTTACAGTCAGGTGAGGACTGGAGCTGGCATCGCAGGAGGCTGACCAGTGTTTCCAGGCTTCCCCACTGTTCTCTCACTTCTCCAGTGGTCACTCTGTGTGGGCTGGTTTGGGCTTTCACTCAGCATGGTGGCTCTAGGGTTGTCAGCATACAAGGTGGTTGAGAACTCTAGTATAGTTGTTTCAGAGAACCAAGTGGAAGCTACATTGTCTTTTATGACCAGCTTTGGAAATCACATAGCATCACTTCGCCACTCTTTTGATTGAAGTAGTCGCAAAAGCCACTTTCAAGGGAAGAGACACAGATCCCAACACTCTATGAGAGGGGTGTTAAGGTCACTTCGAGAGAAGTGCATGAGGGATGGGAAATAGTGTGGTAGCCCTTTTTGAAAAATACCGTTGGTTGCAGTGAGGCATGGAAGGATTTTCTGCTCACAGTGGAAGGGGAGGAGAGTGGGTATTTGCTGAACAAAAACTCAAGCTCTCATACCTTTAGCATATTATATGGGGTTGTAAACACAGTGGATGCATAAAAATGTATCCTGGGTAAGTGGATTAAGTTGGGTATTTAGAAACATGGCCCAGATGTGAGTATATGCAAAATATTCATTGAGGAACTGCTTTTATGGAAAACCCCTAATGGAGTAAGAGCAACAACACAGGACAGGGAGAAACTAGGTAAAGATGTGGTCTTGGAAGTCTGGCTTCAGCCATTGTTACCCAATGAATGTTTGTTTCCCCTTCAAAATTCGTACGTTGAAATTCTAACCCTTAATGTGATTCTATTAGGAGGTGAGGCCTTTGGGAGGTAATTAAATCATCAGGGTGGAGCCCTCATGAATGAGAATGGCCTTATAAAAGAGGCCCGGAGAGATCTGCAGTCGTTCTCACCATGCAAGGGTCCAAGAAGACAGCCCTCTGTGACTCAGAAGACAGCTCTCATCAGAACTCAACTATGCTGGCACCCTGCTCTCAAACTTCAGAACTGGGAGCAATAAACTTCTGTTGTTTATAGGCTGTGTGGTCTATGGTGTTTTGTTATAGCAGCCTGAGCAGATTAAGACCACTTAATCCCATAAGGAACTGGACAGGGGGGATTGTACCACAAAGGTTTTCCTGCCTGAAGGCAAGGGGGTTGACCTTTTATCCCCCTGCATTAGCAGGTTACAGGTATCCCTGGGGGGAGGTGGAGACACATCTCTAGATAAGACTGCTCTCTTAGGAGGCTAAGGAGAATCCTCCAGAGAGGAGTGCAGGTGTGAGCCACAGCAGCCAAGACCTGCAGCATTTAAGAGGAGGATGGGTACACCTGCCCGGTAAATGGGGACCTGAGTGGAATGCCAATAACATCTGCTGCAGTTCACCCCCTGTACTTCTCAGATCCACTTATTTCTTGCTTTAAACTTCCTCCATCCTCCCACAACTTCTTTAGGATTCTTCTTGGTCAGGATTTCAGTGTTAATGGGACAAACTACAGTCCCACTGTTACAGCTGGTTCCGAGGCCATAACTGCTACTCATTATGTCCCTTGTTGGCTGCTGTTTCTAGAATCTCCTTCCTTGGCTCTCACTTCTGTTAGGACTGAGTCAGACTTGCATCCCTGAGGGGTCTGCGTCCCCGGTTACCACGTCCTTACCAGGCTGTGGTTGTTGCATTTGCCAATTTACAGTTAAAACTGGGCACTGAAATACCAAGACACACCCCAGAGGATCACCTGTCAAATCAGTGACATGTCATCTGTATTCTTTCCTGCCTGTTATATGGCAGGACCCTCATTTCCCCATGATGGTCATGGTCAAACCCACCTGCCCAGAAGACCAGCTCTACTTCTTTGCTTGCTATGAGGATGAGGAACTTACAGTAACTAGGCAGGCAGCAGCTACTTCTTTAATTTTAGCAAAATCTATGCCCTAAGTTGGAAGCATCTCTAGACCTACAGAGCCTAAGGTATCAAGTGTAAGAAACACAAATTTCTCCAGTGACACTGGGATTAATAGTGAGTGAGGCCACTCCCAGGCCCCCTGCCTGCTTGTTCCCAGACCTATGTATTCTATTTATGGGGAATGAGCCTCATATAAAGCTCTCGATTTTACATCAGGAGTCTATGCTGCTACTCAGAGGACTGCATTGCACCGTGCGAGGTGTTCTGTCCACACTCATTCCCTAGCCGTGCTTTCAAAAGGTCCTTCCAATGTTTTGTCAAGCCAGCAGCTTCTTCTTCCTTTTTTTTTTTTTTTTTAGATTTTATTTATTTATTAGTGAGAGACACGGTGGCCGGGGGAGGCAGAGACACAGGCAGAGGGAGAAGCAGGCTCCATGCAGGGAGCCCGATGTGGGACTCGATCCTGAGTCTCCAGGATCACGCCCTGGTCTGAAGGCAAAGCCAGCAGCTTCTGAGTGGTCTGCTAAGTTGTAGGACCGGTGTACTGCACGGTCCTTGCCCATGTGCACCTTCTTTGCTGCAAAATGGATTTCTTAGTCAAAAGTGAATTGATTGGAATTTCAGCAGTAGCAGCCAAGCGAAGACTTTGTGAGTCCTGGTGGCCGAGGCCCACAGGCAAGACAGATCTACACCCAAAATATTTGTCAGTCCTAATCGAGATGAAACACTGCCCTTTATACGGTGGAAGGGAATCAACTCATGGCCAGCTAGCTCGCCGGTCTCCTCTAAGGATGTATCGTACCAGGAGCTCAGTAGTGGCCTTTGGGGCCGGCAGCTTGAATGCCCAGCAGGTGCAGAGGCTGGAGAAGCTGTGGAATGCGAGAGCTTGTGGGGCTTCCATCCTGCCATTTAGGCTGTTCCATTTATGAACCAGCTGCATTCTTGCTCTGAGCTCCCCTCGAAGCCAGCAGCCTTCTATGCCACCCATTCTCCAGACGAGAGATGTTAAGTTCACAGGGGTTAACATTTTTTTCAAGGGCTCAGAGCTAGTAAGTGGTGGTTGCGGAGTTTGTAGCTGCCATTCCCGTGGCACCGTGTTGCCTCCTCTGTGTTTGCAGACCTATTTCTAGGATATCTATGAATAGAAGAAAAATCCACCTGTGGTCGATTGCATGTGGGTGAATTGGCTTGCCCTTGAAATGCCAGATGTAGATCGGTTTTAGCTTTTCAAAATAGGCTCTGACTCAGGTAACGTACCGTTCAAGGACAGGAGCCGGCATGTTGTCCTGTCCTGACTCAGGGAGTGATTCACACTCAGCTGGCAAAATCTGGGAGGCTTTTGCATTGCATTATAACCTTTTAGGTATTCATCTTATTCCTTAGCTAAGAATAGATCTGGACCATGAACAAACCCTTCTGAAGTCATCCTCCTCCACTGGAGTTCTAAGTTTTCTTTTTGTATCCAACCTGGACAATAGGGATCATTGCATTTTGAACTTTTGCTCTCCTCTGCCCAATTTGTCCTTGGATGGTGGAGCTCTCCCAGATGCCTTTGCATTGAGCGGGACATCAAGGACCCAGTTAGCTCGAGAAGTTAATTCACTTGCCTAAGCTCTATGTGTGGGAGCCAGGACCTGACCCTAAGTGGGTTGGCCCCAGAGCCCACACTCTGTTTGGCTGTCTCTGACTAAGGCTGAATTTGTTTCCATTTATTGACAACTCGTGATGAGAAACTCATACCTACGTATTTAGCAGTGTTTGGGGACTGGGTCAGGACTAACATAGTCACAATTTTAGATTATATTCCACTTTATTTGACAAAATGTACTTCTACTCATTTGCATAAAGATTATTCTGGCAAAACTAAGTCTTCAGGCACAGGGTGGTTCTTTGAACTTTTGTTTATAGTGGCTTACAGATTAGTGGGAGGTAGATTTTTAGCAAGTATGGTAAAAAACATAAATAATTCTCGTTTTGTTGAGTAAAGATGAAAAATAAATCATTGAATTCTTTTACGCTAATATCATTAATTTCGTATATGAATTTTCCTTTTAAGTTGCACGTGTGTGTGTTTCTTTTATAAAATTAAACATACGGTTTTGACTAGAAGAAAGTTTTAGGTGCCTTCTCCACCGCTTGTAAGACTGCTTAGGCCACCCAAGTGATTCACTCCTCCTCAGCCTGGAGCGTGGAGAAAGGAGTTGGGAAAATTTATGTCTGTGAATAAGACCCCAAAGCAGAAGCAGCTTCAGTTTCCTCTTCTTCATGGTTCATATCGTCACTTCCATGATTTTTTCCAGTGCTGTTCAAAACCTACATATTATATATTCCTATAGTCAACAAAACCCGAAAATGAATTCAAACTCCATACATAATGTTTGGGCCCACACCTCTTTCTGCTTCCATTGGCGGAAATCCTTTGGGGTTGTTCGTGTCTCTCCATGTTGCCAAAGCAATTGCCTCTGTATTCTGGGGGGAGAGATAAGATAGCCTTGGCCCTCTCGAAGCAGAAAGCACACTTGTATGGAAACAAGACAGTTGATATTTGGCATAAATTTGTACCGCTGGTCCATTAGCATGGCTGACCCGGAGTGGCTGTACTTATGGAAACTCCCAGAATGGATTCATTGGCAGAGTGTCCTTACTCTTGCTGTTGTTTTACAGAGATCCCGACCCAGGGAGTATTGTATTTCTTGATTAGGATCAGCCTGCATTTCTCCTAAGAACTCACAGCCCCCTGCACTGTTTCATTTCTAATTCTGACCACACACAAATGGGTAATCGGCTGCAGGTTGGCGTGTGGACTTCTGTGAACCATAACAGCCCAGCCTTCCTCCCCTGAAGGCCGCACACGCTTGTCTTCCTTAATGCCTCTCCCCAGCCAAGCAAAATATTTCCTGGGTTTGGGCTAAAGAGTGAAAATCCAGCGTGATGCTACCTTTTTTTCACCTTCTCCTGTTATAATCTGCAGGAGACTTATCTCCACCAAGGAGGTTATATTAAAGCCTTGTGGTGTTAGTATTGGAAGGGTAATGAGTCCCTTGATGACTTCAGCCTTAGCTGTTGTTCAGCTTCTGCTGGGAGTGAGTCCTGGCCACCAGTCTAGATCATTCAGGGAGGGAGAGGGAGAGGTCCAGCAGCCTACCTCTTCTGACTGTGAAAGGATTCCAGAATTTTCCTTCAAGTTCCAGATCACCTCCAGAAATAATTTAAGTCCCAGAGGCCCTTTCCTAAGCACCGGGAGCCCTGAGTCATTCCTGTGTGCTCCCCCCTGCCCCCCCCCCCACAGTGATTGTATTCCTCTGTCCATTCACAGTTTTAATTATGCGCTTACTCAATGGGCTTCCCTTCTGGTTAACTTCTCCTGGTAACTCATTAAACCTCTGAGTCACACGTTCATTATTAAAGAGAGGGAAAAAAGGGAAAGAGCGCGAGAAGGAGCTGTGCCCTGGGAGGAACCTGGGGGTGGATCACTGTGGTTAAGCGGAGCTGGATCTCTGCAGGCCTCAGTTAGCTCTTCCCCTGACTAGAGACGTGCCCTGTGGTGCAGGCCGCCATGCTTTCCGCCGTGAGGGCCTTCACCTGGGCTTTCACAGGAGTTTCTGCTGTTGGGGGAGACCGGCTTCCAATTCTGGTGAAAACGCTTCCCTCCTGTGCCCTGTGAACTTCGGTGGTCTCCTAACAACAATGGAGCTACTAATTAAAAAGGAATTCCAATTGTAACTTTTGTCTCTGAGAGAACATTAGAGGGAACCAATTCATAACCCACAGAGACACCTACTCTTTCCTGTCCTTTCCTCCTCAGTTTTTCCAAGACCCCCTCCTCCCCTCCCCTGTCTCCCCCTGCCCCCACTGCCTTTTGCTCCCCAGCCCACCAGGCTATTTCTTTTCTTCCTCACCCCTTCCCCAAGGTAAGTTATTTTACTTCTTTGGGCCTTGTACACCCCTCTCTAAAACGAGGTTCATGGTAGTGTACGTATGTTGAGAGGATTAACTGGATAAAATCCGTAAATACCACCCATACAGTGCCTGGAACATCCTAAAGGTTAGCTGTTATTCTGAATTTTGTGCAGCATCCTCAGCCTCAGCTTTGACTTTCTCTCAGTGGAAATGCTGCAGAACAAAATCGGGAAGCAGAGAAAGTGATCCCTAAATAATGGTAATAATAAGCTATCACAGACTGAGCATGACTTGTGTATCGAGTACTATCCTGACTCCTTTTTGTGCATTATCTGCACATTTTCCGTTTTTTCCCCTTTGGGTATTTAATGGCCCCCCACAGCCCTGAAGGGTAGATGCTATTATTATTCCCACTTCACAAATGAGGAAAGTCAGATTTAGAGGGATGAGCAACTTGCCCTTGGCCACATAGCTAGTAAGTGCTGCAGCTGGAATTCAAACTCAGGCCTAACTGATTTCCCAGTTCATGATTTAATCACTTTGCAAAAATCTGCAGGCCTGTGATGCTGCCAGCCACTAGGAAGGCGTGTGTTCTCTGTGTGGGATTTGACTCACGAGGGCCATGATCCTCCACTCCGAGACTTGGGGCCTCTGCTGATGAGTGAACTGCCCTTGGAAACAGCTGTGGGGGTGGAGCTGGCCCCCACGGCTGGGGTGAAACCACCAGGCCTTTCCCGAGGTGAAGGCCCCAGAGGCCTCCTTCGTATTCAGAGACAGAGAAAAATGTGTTTTTCTGCAAAGGTTGGCATTTATTTCTTAATAATCAGTTAAAAATTTATGTAGCTTCCCTAATCAGCAAAACAAAGGCTTTCTGTACTTTTATGTGTGCTAGGAACCACTAATGAGTTCTTGGGGATTTATCACTGACTCTAGAATAGAAGTAGAAGCCAGTATATCTAGAGTCAGTAGACACAGGTTTTGCCAAGATGCCTCGGCTACAAGGGAACCTTGAAATATTCCGCTCATGCAGGGCTACATCTGTCCTGGAGAATTTGAGGATGAGACGATGCCTATCTTCCTCCTCAGATGACCTCGGTTGGCCCTGTACAGTCCTTGTCTCCTAAGGTCACCTTCGGGGGTCTACTTGGGGGTGCTCTATCAGGGACCTGTCTGGGACTGTCTCTGAGCAGTGGCCCTTGCACAGAGCAGATGACAAATCAGTTGTCCCAGGAGCCCGAATGTAATGTTGAACTTTGCATCAAGTGTAAGGACCAACATCTTCCTGGACTCCAAAGCGTCAGCAGCAGGAGAGGCCATCGCAGGCTGGGGTGCTGTGATTGATGCCTATTTTCTGGGCACACAAGTGTCAAATAACCATTATTGGCAATGGCAGTCCCTTACTATTTTCTTCTTCTTCCCCCTCTGCTTCCTCTTCCTTTCTCCTCCTTCTCTTATATCTCCTTTCTTCTCTTTCTCCCCATCTTCCTTGTCCTTTTTTTGATTTCTCACTATGAAGGTATATGTATAGCAAGAGAACATGTCAAGACTTGGCAGGTCATTCATTCATCCTTCAAACATTCATAAAGCACTTTAAACTGAGCATGGGGTCAGGGGTACACAGATAAAAAAAGGAATCTGTCCTGGGGGACGTGCAGAGTCCAGGGGGAAGAGACAGACATCTGACAATCAAAATAAGCCACACGTTCCCCGAACTTACTATGTGCCTGGCATTGTGCTAGATTCTTTGACCTTTGACAGGGTCATCTTATTTAATCTTCACACAAATATTATGTGGGGAATTCTATCATTTTCCCCCCTATTACACATGAGAATGAGGCAAAGACAGATGAAATAAGTGGCCCAAGTCACATGGCTAGTAAGTCACAGATCTGACTTGAACCCAGGTGCTTTCATTCCAGGGTCAATATTCTTGACAGCTCTGCCACCTTCCCCACAACCACAGTACCTTGTGACAGGTGTCAGAGTACGGCCTAGCAGAAGTAAAGTTTGAAACTGGCCACGGCAGGTGAGTGGGAGTTTTTGAGGCTGGAGAGGTGAAGGAAGAGCACTGTAGGCATAGGGAATGGTGCAAGCAGAGACGGGATGCCACAGGACACCTGACATCCGCAGCCCGTGACCACTGTCTCACAGGCAGCAGACTAATTCAGTTCCTCCTGGGAAGAGAGGGTAGTGATCAGGCTCGTGCACTAAAAAGACAGCCATCATTTAAAAATGATAAAGAAAATAGTCATGTGATTAAAAATCTTTGTTAAGAATATGAATGATAGGGATCCCTGGGTGGCGCAGTGGTTTGGCGCTTGCCTTTGGCCCAGGGCGCGATCCTGGAGACCCGGGATCGAATCCCACATCAGGCTCCCGGTGCATGGAGCCTGCTTCTCCCTCTGCCTATGTCTCTGCCTCTCTCTCTCTCTCTCTCTCTGTGACTATTATAAATAAATAAAAAATTAAAAAAAAAAATTAAAAAAAAAAAAAAAGAATATGAATGATAGAGTCTATTTTTATTATTTTACATCGTTTCCAAAATTTCCTTTAATGAGCTTGTCTTGCTTGCTTAGATAAAGTGTAAAGGGCATGTGTGTTGGAGAAAGGAGTTGTGAGTTGGTGACAGGGCGGAATGGGGAGCAAAGTGGGGAGGGAAACTTGTTGGTGAGACAGTGCAAGAAGTCTCATCTGCATAGGAAGCACTTGGAGGTGAAAGTCTAGGGCTTTGGTTGTCAGAGACCCTATCTGACTTGCCTCCACCCTCCTCAGCCCCTCTTATAGGACCTAGCAGGCACTAACCACTGCACAAATACACATTAGATTAATGCAAGAACGAATGAGTGAATAAAAGAGGACAAATGAAAGCAACGTGGCTGGAGAAGAGGGCTTGGACTTGAGGAAGAGTTCTGAGATGGAAGCTCCAGGAACTAGCTACACAGTGGTGGCTCAGGGGTGAGGTCTCACCTTAAGCAGCAGGAAGCTGAGCATCCTCTTACCTCTGATAGGGAACCCGGGAAGAAATGCCTGAAGGGAGAAGCAAGAGATGGTGAAGAGTTTGATCTTGGATGTGTTGACTTGGGGATTAAATTGATAAAACAACTGTAACCACTTGCTGTAAAATCCACATTGGTTGTGGAAAGTGGATGGGCTAACGAGAGAGTGGAGAGACAGCCTTGAAGGACAGCTGCTGCTCAGTGCAAGGACCAGTGCATCACAGGTAAAAGCTGTCTTCGGAACCTTCCAGTTCAGGTTCCCTCTGCCTCCACTGACAGGGAATGTTTAGTTGCCCAAACTAACATGTATTTCTGACTCCATGTTTTGGTTACTTTTTATTTGAGTATATCACATATACACCAAAATGCACAAATCTTAAGTATAGAGTTTGTAGAATTTTCGCAAAATGAACACACTTTTCTAATCTCCACTCAGAACTAGAATAGAACATTAGCAGCACATCGGAAGTCTGACTCGTGCCTCCCTTAATCATTATCTGCTCTATTTCCATAGGCTACTTTTACTTAGTTTTTATCATTACATAAGTAGAATCATTCAGCATGTTCTCTCTTTTTCTTTCTTTTCTTCCCCCAGTATTATGTTTATGACCTTTATGATCATGGGTCATGTGGATGAGGTTTGTTCTTGTTCATTGTCTCGTATTATTGGATGAATATGCTACCTTAGGATATACCATTGTTAATGGACATTTGGGCTACTTATAATTTGCGCTGTTATAAATACAATTTTTATGAATCTTCTTGGCTTTTATCTTTTGGCTGACATAAATGTTCGTTTTCATTATGTACATACCCTGGAGTGGAACTACAGAGTCATAAGGTATATGTATGTTTAATTTTTGTGATTTACACAAAACAGTTTTCCAACATGTTTGCGTCTATTTACATTTATACCAGCAATTTATAAAGTACAAATTGTTCTATTTCTTTACCAACATTTAATATTTTAATTTTTTAACCATTCTGGAAGATTTGTAGTGTTACCTCATTGTGGCTTTAATTTTCATTCCTTTTTAAAATAAATATTTTATTTATTTATTCATGAGAAACACAGAGAGAAAGGCAGAGACACAGGCAGAGGGAGAAGCAGTCTCCTTGTAGGGAGCCTAATGCGGGACTTGATCCTGGATCCCAGGATCACTCCCTGAGCCAAAGGCAGACGCTCAACCACTGAGCCACCCAGGCATCCCTGCATTTCTGATGATTAATGACTTGGAGTTTTTTTCATATACTTCTTGGCCACTTAGTTATTCTTCTTTTCTTGTGAAGTGTTGTTGGTTTAAGTATTTTGTCAGCTGTTAAGTTGAAAGTCCATGTGTGTTAACTCCAGATCATTTGTGGATCTGTTTTTCTCTTGGTTTTCTATTATTTGGTTCTGTTTTCTGGACTGTTTGGCATTTTCCATTAAATGCTGAACATCATATTTGAAAAATTATAGAGCCTCTGGATGATATTTCCCTTCAGAGAGGATTTAATTTTCCCAGATAGAGCAAGGAGAGATCACTTTGATCCAGGTTAGGCAGATCTATTTCTAGTTTGTTCTTTCTTTGTTTGTTAATTTAAAGTTTTTTTTTTTTTTTGAGAAGCAGGGAGGGGCAGAGGGAGAGAGAAAATCCCAAGCAGACTCCCAGCTGAATGTAGAGCCTGATTTGGGGCCTGATCCCATGACCATGAGATCATGACCTGAGCTGAAATCAAAAGTCAGACACTTAACCAACTGTGCCACCCAGGCACCCCTGTTTCTGAATCCTGTTTCTACTTTCTTCTTAATCACAGGTCATGGATCTTCCAGAGTCTCAGTTGAAAGCCTGGTGTTTAGTGAACCCCTCCTCCTAGTGGTCCTTGAATCTCAGTTTTTATATCTCCACCCCACTGAGACTGCTGATTACTATTTGGCTCTGCATTGTATATCAATAAATGTCCCCAGGGGAAAATGTGATCCTGCCAGAGGGCTTGCTTCAGGAAACACTTATGTTCTTTGGGATCTTAGTTCCTCAAGTTGTTTCGGTTTCTCTCCAATGTCATCAAGCAGCTGGTGAGTATGTGTGTGTATGTGTGTGTGTGTGTGTGTATGTATGTGTATGTGTATATTGTTTTGGCCAGCTTTTGTAGATGTTTTTAGCAGCAGAATTAGTCTGATACCAGCTACTCCATCATAGCTTGAGGTATAAGCTTGTTATTTCCATTTTAAGTAATGTCGAGAAGAACGTTTCAAAAAATCTCCTCCTTTTTCTAATATTTAACTGTCTTTATGGACAAGGGCCTTAGTGTGTCTATGTGTGCTTGCCTCAGTGGTACAAGAGAAGGAAAGCCATGTGTTAAAAATGTGGGGTTTTCAATGTAACCAGGAGCAGAAACTAGGGGCTTATAATACATACAGATTGCATCTAATGATGTTTCCTTTTTTCCTTCCCCAATGTTCAAGTATGGTTGGAATGGTGACTAGCTCACAAAATATCCTTAAATTTCTGGCCAGATTTATTGCATGCTTAAATGAGACTATATTTCCTTAATAAGAAAGCATCATTTATACTTATAATAAACAAGTAAATCAATACAAATAGACCAATAAGACTGATTGCTACACCAACAACTCAAAGAATTTAAGATGCAGAGTTTTAATTTTTTAATTAATAGACTTTATTATTATTTTTATTTTTAGCAATTTTAGGTTTATAGAAGATCAGTCAAGATTACAGAGAGTTCCCATATACTCTCTCTCCTCTCCTTCCTGCACAGTTTCTCCTGTTATTTACATCTTGTATTAATATTGGACAAGATGCAGAGTTTTACCTTGGGAAGGTAAATCCTTCCCAAGTGGCTTCTCAACCTCAGTAGTAGCTCACAGTGCAGCAATTTTTCCTGTGGGAATGGAGGGGAAGGATAGAACTTTCCACTCAGGAGCATTTTGGTCAGAAGCATAAAAGCAGATATTATGGATCAGTGCCCATACAAAGCTTTGATTAGAAACAACCATCTGAATCTTAGAAAAATCTTTTAAATTAATCTGCTATGTGTAACTCCTGGTTATACAAACCCCAAGGGACAAAGTAATCCTAGGGTAGACAGTTTTTGTTAGAAATACTCTTTTGGGGAGAGTGCGGTACCATATTTTAAGCAAAAAGTCAAATCTCTCTTTCCTAAGTGATCCCTAATGGCCTTGGAGAAGATAGCCCTGGTTAAAACTGTGTTCATATTAGTAAAAGATATTAAAACATCCAGCGTTAAAAGATATTCCTATGGCTAATTTTTTTGCTTAATTTTTTTCAAATTGTAGTAAAATATACATAACATAAAATTTGCCATCTTAACCATTTTTTAAAGATGCATTTCATATTTAATTTTTAAAAGATTTTATTTATTGCAAGAGAGAGAGCACAAGAGAGCACTAGTAGGGGGAGTAGCAGAGAGAGAGAGGGAAAAGCAGACTCCCTGCTGATCAGGGAGCCCAATGTGAGGCTTGATCCCAGAACCCTGGGATCATGATGTGAGTGGAAGGCAGATGCTTAACCAACTGAGTCACCCAGATGCCCCAAGACTTATTTATTTGAGAGAGAGAGAGAGAGAGAGAGAGAGAAGAGGGAGAAGAGAGAGTTGGGGAAGGGACAGAGGGAGAGAATCTTTAAGCAGACTCCCTGCTGAGTGCAGAGCCCAATGTGGGGCTCAGTCCCATGACCCATAAGATCATGATCTGAGCTGAAACCAAAAGTTAGACACTTAACTGAGCCACCCAGGCAACCCATTTCTACCATTTTTAAGACTACAGTTCAGTGGCACTAAGCACGTTCACATTGTTATACAACCATCACTACCATCCATCTGCAGAACTTTTCTCATCTTGGAAAACTGTAACTCTGTACCCACTAAACAATAATTCCCTACTCTTCCCTACCTTTGGCCCCTGGAAACTACCATTTTACTTTCTGTTTCTATGAATTTGACTCTTTTTAGGAATCTCATATAAGTGTAATCATACCGTATTTGTCCTTTTTAGATTGACTTTTAGACTGACATATTTTGCTTATTGTCTCCCTTCTCTCTTCTCTGCAAATCTCTTACCCTCTTTCCTTATTCTCAGATGACATCCTCCCTTACATTATATGTAGAAAAAAAATCCAGGTGATGATAATTCCCTCACATTTTCACCACCAAATTTATCACCATGCTGGTACACCCATCTTTTCCTACCTCTCTGCAGTGTGATAGCAGAAGTGTCCCTCCTTCAATCAGAGACTGCTCTTCTTGTGTATTCCATTCCCCTCCTCTAGTATTTGACTCCTTTGGCCATCTTCCTTTAACACAATCAATGGATCATTCCCTTTAGTAGACAAACTTGAATTGATATCAGTGGGTTTTTTTTTTCAATTTTTAAATTGTGACAAAATATACATAACATGTAATTTATCATAACTACCTTTAAGTATACAGTATACATTTATAATGTTGTACAACCATCACTACCATCCATCTCTGTAAGTCTTTTCATTTGGTAAAACTGAAACTCATACCCATTAAACAATAACTCACCATTCCCCCTTCCCTCCCATCCCTGGCAACTACCATCCTACTTTATGTCTCTATGTGTTGACTACTTTAAATATCTCACATAAGTGGAATTGTATAGTATTTGTATTTTTCACTTATCATAAAGTGCTCTAGGTTCATCCATGTTGTGGCATAGGTCAGTGTCCTAAGTTTTTAAGGATGAATAGTATTTTATTGTATGTATATACCATATTTTGCTTATTCATTCATCAGTGGGCACTTGGGTTGCTTCTGTGTTTTGGCTATTGTAAATAATGCTGCGAAGAACGAGTGTACAGACAGCTCTTTGAGACCCTGCTTTCAATTCTTTTGGGTGTATCCCCAGAAGTGAAATGACTAGATCAGATGATAATTGTATTTTTAATTTTTTGAAGAACCACCATACTGTTTCCCACAGTGCACTAAGAGTGCACAAGAGTCTCAATTTCTCCACATATTTGCCAAAATTTACTTTCTGTTTTTTTTAAATAGCAGCTATCCTAAAGGTGGTATTTCAGTGTTGTTTTGATTTCAATTTCCCTTATGATTAGTGATGTTGAACATCTTATTATGTGCTTATTGGCATTTGTTGGTACCAACTGCCTTTCAAAAAAGCCACCTCTTCCATGACTGCTTGTTCCACTCTTTTTTTCCCCACTCTTACTACTGCCCAATTTCTTTGTTTCCTTCAGAGTAAAACTTATTGAAAGGGTTGTCTTCAAGCAATGTCTCTTTCTCTGCCTTCCATCCACTTTTCAGTATACTGCAGCCTGGCCTCTGACTCCACTACACTGCTGAAACTGCTCTTGTTGAGGCTGCCAGTCAGTGACCTCAGTTTTGTCAAATCCAATAGATAGTTTCAGCAAAATTTGACACTGTTGACCATCTTCTCTATCTTGAAACATTTACTCCTTGTGAGTCTTGGGACACTGTGCTCTCCTGGGTTTTCTTTTATCACCCTGGTCTCTACCTGACCTCTCAGTGTGGAAGTCCTGGAGTTCCTCAAGGCTCAGTCCTGGTATTTTCCCCTTCTCTCCCCTCCCTTCCCCTTCCTCTTCTTCCCTCCCTCTGTACTCTCCCCTTCCTCATCTTTCTCCTCCGCCCCCAACCTTTCTCCCTCTTTCTCCTCTCTCCTTTTTCTTCTCTCTCCAGCCTTCTCTTATCTTCCTTTCTCCTTCCTCTCCCTCCTCCCTTTTCACCATCTCCTCTTATTCCCTTTCTCTCTACTGTATCTTTATCCCTTCTTGCTTTCTCCTCTTTCTTCATGCTCTCCTCTCTTGTGTTTTCTCTCTTACTTTTTTCTCCCTGCCCTTCTCACAGCTTCTAACTTCTCTTTCTCCATCCTTTCTCTTAAAACAAAGAATAAAATTCTTTTAGAGGGACCATTTGTTTTATAGCTTTGCATTTCCTGTTGCCTAACACTCACCTTGTTTCATGCATGATATCATCTGCCTGGCCTCTGTGGACATTTGAGTTCATGATCACTCTCATAGGTCATATATTGTAGTTGTTTATACAAACATTTTCCTTTATTTCTTCATTGTATATTCTCTAATGGATGGGTCTGCATCTGCTTTATTCCCAACGGTACCTAGCAAAGTGCTCTGAGAATAACAGAAATATAATCAATTGAATAAAATAAACAAGTAAACAAATACAAGTATTCTTGAAAATATAAAATTGAAAACTTTTTTTTTATCTTGAATAAGACACATTTCTGACCAATACCAACAGTATTGGTCACCTAATGGGCATTCAGGGTTTTTGGTTAACCAATTGAATAGTAGCAACCTATGGGTTGCTGATATGACAGAGAACTTAATGAGTATCACTTCCACCATTTAGAATTATGCTGAAGCATTTATATTTTTAAAGATTCAGCTCAATTATATACTTTATTAGAAGTAGAAATAAGAGACAAAGAATCTCAGGGTATCAGAAAAGTGTGATAAATTATTTAATGACTTGATTGAAAGCAGAAATGCTGTTATGAATAAAATGGTGTTTTTTATTGAGATGAAAATGTATTTTCTTTTTATGTGTGGCTCAAAAATCATTTTTGTTAATATTGCTAAATGAAAATACTAATTAATACTCTAGGTCAGGCCAGGTGCTTCAGACTAAAGTAAAATATGATCAATAGTGTGATTTAATTATCAATAATGAAAATCTATCAATAATGGGAATTGAATAATAAGAAACAAAAATAATGATTTGGAGACTGAAGCATGTATTTAGCTGAATGATCTTGTATAAATACTATGCCATGGTTTTCTCAGCTCTAAAACAAGGAGATTGGATTTAATTATCACTGAGGTATTTTCCAGCTATCAAATTTCTGTATTTCTATAATACATCAGTGGTTGCCAGTTCTATGATCCCAATGTTTGCTTTTCCAGTGCATGCCTGATTCTGTTAAGGAAAAATACCTAGTAAGCCCTAATGGAAACCATCTGTTAGAAAAGGCAGGAGACAGAATTTCAGGGCTCTGTACCTGCTTTTTGGCTTTCTGTATAGGTAATCTTCCCCAGTCCTTCTAAGAGAAAGAGAGGAAATGTTGACAATTTAGAGAGAGAGAGAGAGAGAGAGAGAGAGAGAGAGAGAGAGGCTGTCCACCTTTCTCAAGACTCGTCAGCACCTGCCCGGTGGACAGCACCACAGTTCCTCTAAGGTTCACGCCCTCTAAGCCCAGGTTGCCGGAGTTCACTAATCAAGTGGTTTGCATTCTTTAAAAAAAATAAAATAAAAAAATAAACAAGCCATGAAACCAGAGAGGGCCACACAGAAGGCTTCAAGGATAATATTCTAGATCTTAAGTTGGAGCTTGGTTCAAGGATGTCATTTTTTATATTGTTCTTTATATCATAATAAACACAGTATGAATTCTTTTATATGTATCTACGTCTCTGTGATAAAATTAATGAGCTAAAAATATGTACCACATTTATTTTTTAAAAGACTTTATTTGTTTATTTGAGAGAGAGAGTGAGCAAGAGAGAGAAGCACGAACAGGGGAGGGGCAGAGGGAGAGGGAAAAGCAGACTCCCCTGCTGAGCAGGGAGCCTGACTCATGGCTTGATCTCAGGACCCTGAGATCATGTGCTGAGCTGAAGTAAGACACTTAAGTGGTTGAGCTACCCAGGAGCCCCATATGTATCACATTTAACCAAAACAGAGAGACATTCTCATTTAAAGAGAGGCTTCACATCCAGAGGAATAATTAAGAGACTGTATATATCAGTCCTAAAGAGTTTCAGTCATAAAATTTCCTTCCTCAAAGTATAAAGAGTAAAGCCAGCATGGTAGACCCCATGTGAGAATAAGAATGTATATAAGGAAATAACAGCTATTCTTCACTTTGAAGGAGTCCACAAAGGCTGGCTGGCCTATAACTGGGGCGAACCGGGTTCATGAGAAGTTCCATAAAGTATAAGTCAAGAGTGTGATCTTGTCTTAGAGCAGAGTCAGAGCCCAGGTCCTTCCATATTATTGTGTTAAGGTTATAAGAATGAGTCTAAGAACCATGTTG
This sequence comes from Vulpes lagopus, assembly GCF_018345385.1. NCBI lineage: Eukaryota > Metazoa > Chordata > Mammalia > Carnivora > Canidae > Vulpes > Vulpes lagopus. Next base: position 62,697,195 of record NC_054846.1, on the reverse strand, counting down.
TCACTAACAGAAAACAAAATCTGAGGCAGAGTGTTTATTGTGTGAAGTTCAGGAATTCTTGAACTGCAGACTTCACCACTTGTGTCTCTGATCATTTATTTTATGCCTAGGGGAAAATCCAGGGAACCACTGACTTTCAAATCCTTCAAGACCTGCTGTTCATTTGTCAATTCTCACCCTTACTTTTCTTATGGTTCTGATAAACAGCATTAACCAACCCCTTTCTGTGGCTTGGTTACATGGATTATCTGGGTTCCCTTATCACACTACTTCACCTTCTGGGCCTTCCTCTTTCTCTTGTCCCCTTTTACATTCATTCTTGGCATTCAGCAGATGTTATGGAGCACTTATGTAGGGTACTATGCCACATGCGGAGAATAAAAGGCTGAACCACATACCCATGGTCTACACTAATGCTGTTTATAGTGTAGTGGGAAGGAGTAAGATAGACATTAAACAGACATCTAGAGAAATTGATATAAAGTTGACCCTTAAAAACATGAATTTGAACTGTGTGGGTCCACTTATATGTGGATTTTTTTCTGGACAAATACAGCATAGTACTGTAAAGGTATTTTCTGTTTCTTATGATTTTCTTATCTCTAGCTTATTTTATAATAAGAATAAATATGTAGTACATATAACCTACAAAATAGGTGCTAATCCACTGTGTTATTGGTAAGGCTTCCATTCAACAGTAAGCTATTAAGTAGTTAAGTTTCTGGGGAGTCCGAAGTTATACATGGATTTTCAACTTCTCAGAGGGTTGGTGCCCATAGCCTCATGTTGTTCAAGGATCAATGATATATTTTGGTTCACACATATAGAGTAGATGAGGTGCTATGAGAGGCAATAATAGGAAGACCTTCTCTAAACTGACTTCTCTAACTGTAATAAGAGAACTCAGCTTTGAGGATGTGGCATTTAAGTTGTGATGTGAGGGATCAGACAAATGCAAAGAGAAGACAAAGTTCCAGCAGAAGTAAGTGTGTACAAAGGCCTGAGACAAAAAAGAGTGTTGATACCAGAGGTCCTGAAAGCAAGCTGGTGTCATATCCTGGACACAGCAGTATAAACAGAAAAGAAGTATGTGATTTGTCCACATATGGAATTCTTTGTGCAAATCTGGCCTCACTACTTTTAAGGGTATCTTCATGGATAAATGCCCATGATCTGTTGTTCAGTGAAAAGAGTAGTATCTTGAATATGTAGTATCATTCTACATTTGACTATACATTATATTAATTAGGACTTTCAGGTGCAGGTCCTAGGAAGCCCAGTCAGAATTTGTTTTAGCAAAATAGGCATTTATTAGTTCAGATACCTGAAAAATCCACGGGTAGGGCTAAAATCAGGTCTGGCTTTATCAAGGTTTCAAATGTTCAAATGTTCTAGACCAGTGTTGTCCAGTAGAGGTAGGATATGAGTCACATGCATCATCACTTAAACATGTAATCAGTACAAAAATTTTGAGTGAGGTATTTTACATTCCTTTTTCTTAAGTTTTGGAATCCGGGGTGAATTTTACATCATGTCTCAATTTGTACTAGTCACATTTCAAATACTCAACAGCTACATGTGGTTAGTGGCTACCATCTTGGACAATGCTGTCAAGGCCTTAGATCCTCTCAATTTCAATACACACGAGAGTGAACCAGATTGTCTTCTGGAAGGCTGACCTTCCAGAAGCTTCTTTGGAAGCTTCTTTGCATCTCACTGGTGCTTTAAAAAATCAGGTGACTATGTGAATTAGCATTGTGACTAGGAAGAAAGTGATTTACTCCATGATTTAGGCCCAAATCATATGCTGTACCTCAGGAGTGCAGGAAAGGGGTAAACCCCACCTGATCTCCGTGTATGGGATAGATATTTGTTATTTTGGTCACTTGGTATTCAGTTATCTAGTTTTGGGTAATAGTGTTTGGGGAGTCTGTCCTCCCTATATGGAGGACTGAAAAGCTGATTGTTAGTAGAAATTATTTCTAGGAAATGAGATTCCTAGGGTTGCAAAGAGAACTACTTTTCTTTTTCTGTTTTATATATTTCAGGTTTTAGTTTCTCGATACTAGCATGTACTGTTTTATTTTTATTTTTGTTTTTAAAGAAGAGGATAGGTAACTAAGGTTTTCTTGTTCTAAAATGGTTAGTACCAGGGGGCCTGGTAGCTCAGTCAGTTAAACATCTGCTTTTGGCTCAGGTTATGACCTTGGGGTCCTGGAATTGAGCCCCATGTCCAGCTCCCTGCTCAGCAGGGAGTTTGCTTCTCCCTCTCCCTCTGCCTCTCCCACTCCCCACTCGTGTTCTTTCTCTCTCTCTCTCAAGGAAATAAATAAAAGTCTTTTAAAAATTGGTTAAGAACAAGTGGGGGGAATAGTATAATACTAAGGTAACCAAATGTTTTGCTTTGGCTAAGAAAGTCGTGGATTTAAAGCATTATGTATATTGATAAGGTTGATTCAGAGTTTAAAACAGTATCTTAAGAGTAATTGGGCAATTTGATGGAAACTTTGAAGCCCAATGAATTGCAGAGCATTCACGTTTTGTATTTCTGTATCTCAGGAAGCAAGGCATTCCAAGAGTTAATTTTTCTAATAACTGAAGCTTACCCTTTAAGCATCAAAATATTTTAATATTAACCACTTCTGATGAACATATTGCTCTGATGTATTGCATATTTTCCCAACTTCTTAAGTAGAGTAAATCAAACATAATTGAACTACTTTAGGACACAGGTTATTGCAGAGTTTTCCACCTGGTGGGCAGCCACTCACTGGTGTGTTGTGAATGGATTTCAGGTGTGTGGAAATATGATCCACCTCTTATGGAAGCCAGGAGGGGCTTGGGGTGACAGAGGCCCCTGGGTCAGGTAATTGCCTCTATCTTCCCCAGTGTCTCATGTAAATGGAATCATTTTCTATGTATATCTTGACTTGGAAAAGGTAGGGAAGCACTAGTTATTGCTTTGGGTTAAAATTCGAGATCCTGGCAGGGCCACCTGGGGTGGTACTCCATCTTGGGGTGATTTCAGGGGTGCTTTACATTCACCCTTGAACTGAATTTCTCCAGATGACTACTGCCCTTTGCTCTTTGTGGCAATCTTTACTTGCTGGCAATTGCCATTGCTTCTTATTGTTTTTGCTGTCTTTTATTTTTTTTTTTAAAGCTATCAGTTCTTTTTTTTTTTCTTTTGGTATTTTATATATTTATTCAGGAGAGACACAGAGAAAGAGGCAGAGACACAGGCAGAGGGAGAAGCAGGCTCCATCCAGGAAGCCTGAATGTGGGACTCGATCCCGGGACTCCAGGATCACACCTTGGGCCGAAGGCAGGCGCTAAACGGCTGAGCCACCCGGGGTGCCCTGTTTTTGCTATCTTATTTTACACAGTTGTTTAGGTAAGGTGAACTATGCTTGAGTGTAGCTTGTCTCTCCCACCTGTAGATTTAGTAGTGATTATACACCATATATTTAAGATAAGCTTAGAAGGTCATGTTGTGAGTCATTTTGTCAGAGGTAGTAGATATGTTACAGAGTTCTTTATTATTTATTTTTATTTTTAAATTAATTTTAAGTTGAAAAAAATTATATCTTTTATTTGTATTTGAATTTGAGTTCCCTATTCTTAAGAATTGTGGTATATTTGTACGTCATATATATTATACCATATGTAATTTCAGGCAGACTACAAATAAATTACTGGATGACAGGATCATAATGTAGTGTTTTAAGGAAGAAAAGAATATTGGGTATGTATACAGAGAGAGAGGGAGAAATTCAGAAAATATGGAGGGCAGTTATACCCTTTTTTCAAACCAACCTCATAAAGGTCAGTTGTCATGCTCTCTCAACAAATGGTCTCTTGTTACCATTCTGAAACCAAATGTCTTTCTGGTCAGACAACTGGTGTTAGCCAATAAGGCATTTCTGATGCTTTTGTGTTCTTATGCAAGGGTGGACCTCTTCCAGCATTGTAAATGACAGAAGGAAATACTCAATGGGCAACACAAAATCTTAATTAACATTATTCTGGGGCACTCAAGGTCAGCAGTTAAAAGTAAGATCTTAGTAGTCTAACCTGGGGTTTAATTCTGGTTGTACCACATACTAGCTCTGTATATTGGACAAGTTTTGAAATCCCTCTGAGTCCCAGTTTTCTCACTGAGTTTTTATCTGATGAAATGAGAAAATATTTGTATTGTCTCTGGCTTGTAGTAAGCGATCACTAAATGGTATTGTTCCATTTTCATTATTGATGATGGTGATGATGATAAATGAAGTAGTTACTGGTTAATGGCAAGACTTACCTTTGGAAAAAACATCATAAATAGTAAAACATAAGTATGACATTTTTCTCATTGGCCTAATTTTGAGTAGTCAGTCACCTGTTGTATTTCTCACTAAATAGTGACATGTATGAAAATTCTGAAATTGACTTAAATGGGCTAGAAATTCTCTAGAGTTAATTTATTCTTAGCTAGCCATAATGTTTGCTGTGTAGCATCATATTCTTTGCCAGGCAATTGCAGACTGGTAGGTACTTTCAGCCAGACAATTGTCCTGGATTATAGCTGACTGATAGTCAGTTCATATAGGTTCCACCTTCTACTTTATGAAAATTGGTATACATCATTTATATTTTACTTAAACTCCTATGGGACTATCCCCCATATCTTATATTTCTCAAAAAATAACAGATAGAGGTGTTTCTGGGACATCTGTCATTGCTAAGGCCCTTAGAGAAATTTCCAAGAAGGCAATGATTATTCTGATCACCTGCCATATCTTCTCCTGATTGCTATTGCAAAAGATGCATAAGTGTATCTTATCACTTATGCATGTTTATCATAAGATTAAAAGAAGTAGGGTTCTGGTTTCTACTCACAGATGTAGAGAGCTTGAAAGAGAATTACTCCTGAACTCACAGTGAAAGAAGTCTTGACAAACAGCAAATTCACAACTTTTCTTGAGCCCACTGGAGTACTGAGGTTCTTGGGAAACTAGCAGTGTCAGAATATAGGAAGAGACAGGGTCTGCAGGGAGAAATGAGACATAAGCACTTACTTACCTGGGCAGGAGGCAGCCAGACACCTGTAAAAATTCAGTCAGGGTGATTGCTGAATAGGTGGAGTCTGGCTGAGTGCACACTAGCAAAAGAGGGTGAAACTAGGGTCCACAAATAAGATCCATGCCTTCTGGCAGGCATTTCTCCATGAACCCACCATGAGCTCACAGAAATGGTTGGGAGAGACTGCAGAAAGTCTCCCTTGTGGTACATTGCTGAAGAAGAACAGAAGTTGCTGTGGGAGGGGTAAGAAATTCCACTAGGACCCTTTTTTCCCTATGAATAAAAGCCTTAATTTGTGTAGTATGTGTGTAAGGATGAGCACTATCATCCTTAGGATACTGGTGAAATCCTACTATACCTAGAGAAAGGGAACAGGAAAAAACTCTTAACTCCTAGGGAAATGAAGGTACATGTACTAGATTCAGAAGTAACCCAGAGGTGGGGTAAGATTACTGAGAAGACTACACCTCCAGGACTCAGTGATGCAGTGCTTGTCTAAGACTGAGGCTTAATCAGAACAACAGAGAATGCTTCCTTCTCTCCATTCCCAAACCAGGTTAACAACAACAACAACAAATTAAATTAAAAAAAGAAAGAAAAGATGGAACAAATATGAAAACAGCTAGCAAGATAGTAGATTTTAATTCAGTCATCTCAATAACCACATTAAATGTGAATGGTCTAACCACACCAATTAAAAGATAGAGATTGTCAGATTGGATTAAAAAAAAGCGAGACCAAACTATACAAAACCCACTTCAGATATAAAGATAGATGGGTTAAAAGTAAGAGGATAGAAAAAGATACCTATGCAAACAGTAATCAAAATAAAACTGGCGTCTTTATATTAATATCAGACAAAATAGACTTGAGAGCAAAGGCTTTCTCAGGGATAAAGAGTGATTAAATAATTATAAATAGCTCAATTCTCCAAGAAGTAACAATCCCAAGTAGGTGTGTACTTAACAACCAAGTTCTGAAATACATAATGCAAAAACTGTTAGAATTAAAAAATGAAATAGACAACTTCATAATTAGAGTTGAAAACATCAATGTTTTTTTCTCTATAAGTGTTAAGTAGGAAGAATGTTAAGAATATAATGACCTGGGATCCCTGGGTGGCGCAACGGTTTGGCGCCTGCCTTTGGCCCAGGGCGCGATCCTGGAGACCCGGGATCGAATCCCACATCAGGCTCCCGGTGCATGGAGCCTGCTTCTTCCTCAGCCTGTGTCTCTGCCTCTCTCTCTCTCTCTGTGACTATCATAAATAAAAAAAAAAAAAAGAAAAATTAAAAAAAAAAAAAGAATATAATGACCTGAACAATGATGTCAACCAACTTGACCTAATTTATATTTATAGAATACTCCTCTTTACAACATATCCTTCTGTAGTGCATGTGAAACATTCACCACAAGATGCTATATTTTTGCCATAAAACAAATCCTAACTTTAAAAGAATACAAATTATACAGAGTATGTTTATGAACCACAATGGGATTAAACCAGAAATCAGTACAGAAATATACCCAGAAAACTCCCAATATATGGAAAATATACAACATACATCTAAATAACCTATATGTCAAAGAGAAAGAATTTGAAAATATTTTTAACTGAATGAAAAGGAAGCAACATGTCAAAATTGTGAGATGCAGCCAAAGCAGTGCTCAGGGGGAAAATTGTAGGTTAAATGATTTATATTAGAAAAGAAGAGGGCCACCTATGTGGCTCAGTGGTTAAGTGTCTGCCTTTGGCTCCGGTTGTGATCCCAGGGTCCTGGGATTGAGTCCTGCATCAGGCTCCCTGCAGGAAGCCTGCTTCTCCCTCTGCCTGTGTCTCTGCCTCTCTCTGTGTTTCTCATGAATAAATAAACAAAATCTTAAAAGAAAAGAAGAAAGGTCTCCAGCCACTAATAGAAGCATCAACCTTAAAAATAACTAGAGAAAGAAGAGCAAATTAAAACTAAAACAAACAGAAGGAAGGAAATAATTAAAATAAGAGCAGAAGCCAATGAATTGGAAACAGAAAAGCAATTCGGAAGTATCAAACCAAAAGCTGGTTCTTTGAAAAGATCAATGAGGGATCCCTGGGTGGCGCAGCGGTTTGGCGCCTGCCTTTGGCCCAGGGCGCGATCCTGGAGACCCGGGATCGAATCCCACATCAGGCTCCCGGTGCATGGAGCCTGCTTCTCCCTCTGCCTGTGTCTCTGCCTCTCTCTCTCTCTCTGTGACTATCATAAATAAATAAAAAAATTTAAAAAAAAATTTAAAAAAAAAATGAAAAGATCAATGAAATTAATAAACCTCCAGCCAGACAGACCAACCACTGGGATTGCCTAGAAACTGCACCCTGGTAGTAATGAGCACATTCAGTGCCCAGATCTCAGTTTCGAAAAGCCAATTACAGGAACCAGAGACTTTGAGACTGAGAAGGGGAAATACAAGATGATCTTGGAGCATCTGTGGTGCCACAAATAAGGAAGTGCTAATCAACAACAACAAAAAAACAACAACTAAAACAACAGAATTATGTGAAATACAGGAGCTCTTGTGAAAGAGGTCTCAACGGTCAAAGCTGGAGCAATTTTAGCCAAACAACAATAGCAACAACAACAACCCAATATATTAGGCTATAACTCAAACAACAAAATAAATATCCATGAGTTCATATTGGTAAAAACCAAAGTAGAATAATCTGGTTATTTAATGGGGAGAAAGGATAATTCTTCTCATAGAAGAATTCCAGTTAACAAATGTAGAGAATAAGGGAAATAGAAAGTCACCATTGGAATACCACAGCCATAATTGCTGACAGTTCACATAATGAATCCTAAAATTAGTGAGTGAAAGTCTGAAGAGAAACAGACATTTGCATGGATTCAAAGTACTCTCCTCCAATTTTTGTCAACTGCAAAGGGAAAAATAGTAGCTTTATAGTGGAGAAATCTCGAAGACATTACCTTAACCAAGGGATCAAGGTTCATATCACCACACATACTGACATTATGACCCCCGCCCTGATTGGATGTATGAAGCCACATCATTTCTGTGGTATTGTTGCCGAAAACTATAATTCCATTCTAATCACGAGGGAACATCAGACAAACCCAAATTAAGGGACAGTCTACAAAATACCTGACCAATGCTCTGTTAAAGTGTCAAGGGCATAAAAAACAAGGAAAGACTGAGGAATAGCCACAGATCAGAGGAGACCCAAGAGAAAAGACAACTCAATGCAATGTGCAATCCTGGATTGAAACCTAGAAGGGAAAAAGAACATTAGTGGAAAAACTGACAAAATTAGAGGAAAATTTATAGTTAATAGCATTGTACCAATGTCAGTTTCCTGGTTTTGATAATTGTACTATGGTTATATGAGATATTAATTACCCTCAGGGAAACCTGGGTGAAAGATATGTGGGGGTTCTTTGTGTAATCTTTACAACCCTTTTATTAGTCTAAAATTATTTAAAAATAAAAAGAAAACAAAAAATTGGGAGAATTTTTGATAAAATAGCTCCAAGGAAATAAATAAAAGCTCTTTTGTACTATCAGGGAGTAGTATGGACACCCTTAGACTCTAAATGAGACTTGTTTAGAAGAGCATCCTGCACATGCACACTACCTCGGCCCCCTGTGATTCACTCTGCTCTTGGAACTCCAGCCTGAGAATTACTGATGGGACCATCTGACCAATTTATTTGAAGACATCCTCTTTTTAGAGCATTCCTTATTAACTCTTTCTAGATCTTACTTTGGCTTTTTATCCTGTCTCAACTAGGTCTTGGAGGTGATGATGACTTTAAAATACTTTTTTAAAGTTAATTATCTTTATCTAAGAAAGGATGAAAGTTTTTTTCCTCTACTCTTATGGATTAATCACTGGGGCCAGGGGGTACAAATTGGCAGTTCATCTTCTGATTTAAACTGTTTCTAGCCAACACAGCTTTTGTTTGTTTGTTTATTAGATTTGCAAGGAAGCATGATCGCTATAGCTCTCTTCTGCATATACCATGCGGTTTCATACTCTTATGTTATTTGTATGGTCCCTGAAGGCATGTGAGTTTTTGATCCCAGGTGAATGTAATAAATTACATATAATTTGTGGTGCTTATTCATGATCTTTACTAGTCAGAGCCCTTTTCCAGTCTGACTGAGATTTCTGATCCTGCTCCTATCATTTTTTAAGATTCCTCTCTAAAGTTGTGGCCTTAAATCTGCTTTTTATTATGACTTCCCCATGTTTATCCTTGCAGCATTTTTGGGTGGGCTGTGAGTTGCCAGAAGGGAAACTTCCCCCTTCCCATACATCAAACACACATGGAGTTTATTTAGCATGGATATGCAAACTGCCCAGAAGCCAGGTGGTCATATGGAGTGGGATTCATGTGGCCGGTCAGTACAGGAACTGGTAGGCACCCAGAGTCCCCATTTAGGGCACATGACCGCCATGTCACTGGCTACCCAATGTAAGATATTACAAGGTCTGAGAAGCTTGTTTTGTGCTACATCATACTCCTTTTGCTCCAGAAGCTTCCAACACAGGAGGAACTTCTCCAATCACGTGGCTTAATGCTTCCTTAGAAGAGAATCCTTATCATCATTGGGTTCTGGTTCTTGAATTCAAACTCAATCTGGCAAGGCCATATCATCATCTGGGAGAAAAAGTAGAATCAGACTTCAGGAGCTGGTTATCTGAGCAGTCTCTGCCTCCAACTTTCTGGCATATCAGAAAGCCCTTGTCCCTATACCTTCCAACTCCATTTCTTATCCTGACTTTAGCCAATGGTATTTATGTAATACTGTTAATAGACTGAGTCTATGGATGTGATTTTTAGACTCCTTCATCTGTTAGAATGTCTATATCACATTTATTCTATTGGTATCTGGACTTGGCAAAATTTGATAAGACCATAGCTTTCTTTCTTTCTTTCTTTCTTTTTTTTTTTTAAAAGATTTTAATTATTTATTCATGAGAGACACACAGAGAGAGGCAGAGACACAGGCAGAGGGAGAAGCAGGCTCCCTGTGGGGAGCCTGATGTGGGACTCAATCCCAGGACCCCAGGATCATGACCTGAGCCAAAGGCAGATGCTCAACCACTGAGCCACCTAGGAGTCCCAAGACCATAGATTTCTACAGCAGAAGCCAGTAGTAATTCTTCACTAGGATTTTTGGAATTACCTATGGAACTTTAAAGATGTACATTTACCAAGGCCCCCCTGTAGAAACTTGGGAGAACCTATATTTTTCCAAAAGTCTACAGGAATCTTGATATACAGTCACAAACAGGATCCTCAGGCTGCCAGGAACTTTAGCTCACATATTTTCTTAATTTATCTTAATATACTTAAAAAAATATTTCCAGTCATAAAAACACTCCTGCTGGAGAATCTGTGTACTTCCTGGTGATACTTAACATCTGCCATGGGTCCCTGAGGTCCCTGATGGACTTCCTCACATATTAAGGTTTAAGTCCTCCAAGGTTTTATTGTGAGTGTGTGTGCTTGTGTGTACGTGTGTGTGTGTGTGTGTGTGTGTGTGTGTGTGTGTGACTTTAGATACCAAATTATTTACTTTTAGGTAAGCAAAAGCAAGAAGGGGGATACATCTTGGCCTTGGCTGTTTTTTTTCTGGCATTGGAAACCACCCCACCAAGGCCTCCAGACAAGCTGAAGCATGTGGAAAGAAGGACTTGAGCCATCCTGGGGTATTGTTCCACTCTAACCAGTGACATCTTCTCTAAGGAATTTGAAAGAAAACCACCATTAACTTCATTTCACTGTCATCTTAGGCTTCACATGAAGAGTCATCTGACCTTACCTCTCTGGTGGGCAGATCACCATTTTTGGCATGATATGGTAACTTATTTTCTGCCTTTATCATCATATCTTCCTTCTTTATTTTTGGAAGAGGAAAGAGCATGAGGTGGGAATCAAATGAACCTAGGGTTGAATCCTCATCTGATGGTCACCTCAGACAAAGAACAAAAGCCTCACATTCATCATCTGCAAGCTAGGTGGGAAATCTGGCTTTGTGGTAAGGCTAATATAACCCTAATTTACAAATAAGGAAATTAAGCAAGAAAGGATTAGACAATTGACTCAAGGTCCACGGAGTTTGAACCCAGATGGTCTGACACCACTCAGAAGCCACCTGCTCCGTCCTGCTGTGCAGTTCTACAGAGGGCCAACATGAACTTCTTTTCTGTCTCAAGATGACCCAGTGTAGTAGAGGTTTATGGAAATACTGTCTAGTGTTCTACATTGGACAACTCTTAGACAAGTGCTTGGAGTATTTTCATCTTTGGCTGGAACCTGGCAAGGAATGCTGGTAGCCAAAGGAGGGTGGGTGTGCACATGGACTCAGGCTAAGAGGGATTTGAATGAGCTGTGGTTTTCTGCCCCAGCAGGAGGTGTTTGTAGTTACCACATCAGAAAATTAAAATTACAACTTTCAAAATGAATGAATGAATGAGTGAATGGAATATTTAATAAATGACATAATAATGGAGGAATTCCCAACAGAGTGCCTGGAATGTATTAAGCGCTTCATAACTGCTTATCTCCATCTTCTCTTCCTCCTTCATTTGAATTTAGCTTAATCTGTTATTTCTTTCCCCATAAACTGAGGTCACTCTCCTTTTCCTTACATCATTCTTAATCTTGATCAGGTGTTGATGAGCACTGGCTTTAGGGTGCTACAACTAAAGTGCCTTTTGCAGAGTGATATGAGATGAGAAAGGATGGAAGCTACTTGGGATTATGGAATTGGGTCCCAGATGTCAGGGTAAAATGATGGACTGATTCTCACGCTATGAAATATAATGGAGCTAAATGTAAGGTCTTGTGATGGGGCCTAGAAAATGAACTGCATGAGTGCAGAATGGGAGAGATGTGTGGCTGGCAGCCACAAATGTGAAAAATACCTGGGAGATGAAATTGATAGTTGTATTGGTTAGGGCACAGACTCAGTTGCTATCATAGACCTAAAATAACAATGGTATAAATAAATGAAAAGTGTATTTGTCTCTGATAAACTGAGAATAAGCAGTATAGGGTGGAATGATGACAGGACCAGAAACCCAGGCTCCTTCTATCTTGTTGCTCTGCTACCCTTTGTACACAAGGCTATCAGGTTCAAGTTTCCAGTCACTGGGAAAGGCAAGAGAGAAGAGAGGGCACGATCCTTCCCTTTAAGAGCAGGAGTAGGAAATTTTACAGTTTACCTCTGCTTATTTCCCACTGGCTAGAACCTAGCCTCCTGGCCATACCTTCCTACAAGGCAAGGGTAGGAAACATAGTCTTTAACTAGTAGCCATGGACCTAGCTAAAACACTATTGCTAGGTAAGGAGAGGAGAATGGATACTGATTGAACAATTTGGAGTCTTATAATTAAATCATATGATACAATAATGCAATCTGTTTGCCAAAAAAAAAAAAAAAAAAAAAGTCTTGGGCAATGTTACATTGTGTTGATAGAAGTATAGTATCTTGTAGAACTGGAGTTGGCAAACTTTTTCTAAAAAGAGCCAAATAGTAAATATTTTAGACGCTGCAGGTCATGTATGGTTGCAAATTGTTTTTTCTTTTTTTTCTAAGATTTTATTTATTTGAGAAAGAGAGAGAGCACAAGCGAGAGGAGGGACAGAGGGAGAGGGAGAAGCAGGCTCTCCGCTCATTATCATTATTGTCGTTGCTGGGCGATCCCGGGACCCTGGGATCATGACCTGAACTTAAAGGCAGATGCTCAACTGACTGAACCACCCAGGTGCCCCTGCTTGCTTTTTTTTTTTTTTTTAAATAATCCATTAAACATGTTAAAACCATTCTTAGCTCACAGATTATAAACAAAAGTAGCCTGCACGAAGGGCTATTGTTTGCCAACTCCTATTCCAAAACAATGATGGTGATGAGTCTGGGACCAAACCCTAAGATGTACAAGAACATGTTTAGGGTTGGTGATCAGGATGGAAGGGGACTCTGGATGAATTTTCAGGAGTGGTTATTGAAGGAATTGGTTACTTTTAGTTTGGAGAAGCTCACATTCTTGATGGCATTGTCTTCAGAGATTTGAATGTTAGGTAGTGTGTATCCAAAGGGAAGAACTAGAATCAGGGAGAGGATTACTAGAGACAGGCTGTAGCCCAGCATAAAGGACTATTTATGGAGATCCTATCACCAGGCACTGTACTGAGCACTTTACTTAGATGATTGTACTTTGTTTTCAACAATCACATCAGGTAAGTGTCATTCTTACCTTGACCTTCCAGGTGATATAAAGCAGCATTAGAAGGTTTGATAACTTGCCTGGGCATGCGTGCTACTAAGTGCTAGGGTCATGGTAACTACAACTCTCCCATGCAAATTAAATGAAATTAGGTATGTATATAATTTAGCAGCACCAGACACAGAGTGAGTGTTCTTGCAGGCCCTAATCACTATAGATCCCATAGGAAGTACTCTGTCTCATCATGGTGCCCGTATTGGTTTCTTATGGCCACTGTACCAGATGACCACAAACTTGGTAGCTTAACACAAGGTATTTATTTGCTTAGTGTTCTGGAGGCCAGAAATCTGAAATCAGTTTCACTGGCTAAACTCAAGAGATCAGAAGGGCTGTGCTCCTTCCAGAGCCTCTAGGAGAAGACTCTGTCCCTTGCCTCTTCTGGGTTTATGGTGGCTTCCCAGTTTCCTTGGCTTGTGGCCACATCGCTCCAGTCTTAACCTCTCTGCTCACATTGCCTCCTCCTCTCTGCCCTCCGCCTCCCTCTTACAAGGATACTTTGATTACACTTAGGGCCCTCCCTGATAATTCCAGATAATCTCCCTGTCTCAAAATCCTTAAATTAACCACACTTTTTTTTTTTTTTTTTTGCCATGTAAGATAATAGGTTTTCCAGAGATGAAGAAGTATAGATATCCTTGGGGCCCTACCATATGGTAGTTAAGCAGAGAGTGGATAGCCACATTATTTTCTTAACACTATTAGGAAAACAAAACCCAACTTTATAACACTCTATGATTTATTGATCAATCATAACAGCTACTTTTTCTTGTGTTTTTTTTGTGAAGATAGAATATATTTTGTATAAGGTATGATTGAAAAGTAATATTTTTTTTAAATAGGCACAGTCTGACATTTATTGAGTAATATGTTCTTTGCCCTATTGATTTAAAATGCAGTTTACAGCAAATGTTACACTTGAATCTGTTACTTGACTTTATTCATTTCTATTAATCCATTTTGTAGGTTTCCAGATCTGAACTATATGCTGTTTTATTTACTATAGCATTAGAGTGTATATTTATAGTTGGTAAAATGAGTCCCCCCACCCCAATTCTTATTTTTCAATTTTCTTTTCTTTTCTTTTTTTTTTTTTTTAAGATTTTATTTATTCATGGGAGACACACAGAGAGAGAGAGAGGCAGAGACACAGGCAGAGGGAGAAGCAGGCTCCATGCAGGGAGCCCAATGCGGGACTCCATCCAGGGACTCCAGGACCACGCCGTGGGCCGAAGGCCGCACTAAACCGCTGAGCCACCCAAGTATCCCTTCTTTTTCAATTTTGTTGGCTAATGGCTCTTCTCCTGTTTTCTGTATTATTGTGTATTTTGACTTGAAAAAACTTCCTTATTATCATTTTAATATGGCTGTGGGAAGAGGGGAGATAGATGGAATTCTAATTGCCTCCCATAATGATCCTCTCCTCCTATTTTTTATTCTAGTGATTTTACTTACTCATCTCTATTGAGATTTTCCTTTTGTTGTTGTTGTTGAGATCATATGAATGTTTAATTCCAAATATCTCTCTTTCTGCCTCATATTTCAAAACTTCTAGCAATTAAACTTTAGAACTGCATTATTAATTGTTTTTATATGTAACCATACCTTTTATTGACTTTATTCCTCATTACATTTCTTATATAACATATCTTCTCCTTTCTTGAGTCCATTATTCTGGCTTATTTTTTTTTTCTTGGCCAGAATAGACCTTTAAGTAATTTTTTAAAAATGTAGTAAAGGGTATTGGGGTGATATAATTTCTGTGTCTTTGAACATGTCTTTCTTTTGTCATCACATATGAGAGAAATTGTAGTTTGGCAGCTGAGAGAATTCTTGAGTTACAATAATACTCTCTTAGAAGTCTGTAGAAATCGTGCCACTGTCTTCTAACAGAACATTGAAGATGAGAAATATGATATCAGTCTGATTTTCTTTTCTTTTAAGCAGCCTGATTTTTCTCCCTTATCAGGAAGCTTGTAGTTGTTTCTCTTTGTTCTTGGAGTATTGGCCTACATCTAGAATTGTGTATTTTTTTAAAAGATTTTTTTATTTATTTGAGAGACAGAGAGAGAGAGAGACAGACAGACAGAGATAGCGAGCGAGAGAGTATGAGAGAGGTAGGAGAGGGAGAAGCAGGCTCCTCTCTGAGGGACCCCGATGTGGGACTTGATCCTAGAACCCTAGGATCATGACCCGAGCTGAAGGCAGATGCTCAACCGACTGAACCACCCAGGGGCCCTAGAACTGTGTATTCTTTCGGGCATATCCCTGCATAGCACTCACACTTATATGCTCTAAGGCCTAAAGTCTTTCTTCAACTCAAAGAAATAGTCTTTTTTTAAAAAGATTTATTTATTTATTCATGAGAGACACACACACACACACACAGAGGCAGAGACACAGGCAGAGGGAGAAGCAGGCTCACTGCAGGGAGCCCGATGCGATGCGGGACTTGATCCTGGATCCTGGGATCACGACCTGGGCTGAAGGCAGGTGCCCAACCACTGAGCCACCCAGACATCCCTCTTCTTTTTCTTCTTTGATTATTGCTTTCTCCTTCATAAACAATGTTGTCTCTTTCTGGAACTCCTGTCAGACTAACTTTGGATGTTTGGGATCTCTCTGTTACATCTTGTCTCTCATCAGATGACTTAAATAACCTCCTCCTCCTCCTTCTCCTCATTCCCTAAGGAGCTGGGGTCTTGCCCCAATCCAGCCTTTGACTTCTACCCATATTAGGGACAAAATTCCCATTTTCCAAAGATGCTGTGAACTGACTTCCATTCTGTGTGGACAGAATCAGCTTAGTTCCCAATGTCCTGTAATTTGCTTCTGAACCAATGCCCATGACCCTCGTTGACTCTCTGATCCTCTGAGCTTGGGATTCTCCCGGACTTTTTTCTGGAAACCTGTGCACTTTCTTCTTAGGAGGTCTATGCAGAACCATGACTTTTATCAGCACTAATCAGCTCTTGCTAACCCACATTCCATCTACTTTACATCTTCCTCATATTCTCCAAAATGCTGGCCTTATTGATGGCATCTTTCTCCGGCTCCCAGCACTGCCACTCATATATTGGTTATATAATTTTTTTCCCAGAGGAGTGGGAATAAATGTATGTGTCCAATTTATTATCCCAGAGACAAAAAGCCCCAGAGTGGAAATAGAGGGGAGCATCATTTGGTTTCTGGACCAAATGACCTTTCAGCCTAGCTCTAGGAGGCTTTTCTTTAAAGACTAAAGAATAAAGCAGCATAATTAAAGGTTTGAGAATCAACTTTCACAAAAAGGTCCAGAGAGGTAGGGTTTAATTTGGTCAAGGAGAACAGAATAAGGTGAGACAAATGGCAAGACACATTAAACCTGCTGAAGACAGGACAAGAGGGACCAAGCTTACATTACAGCCACGGTGATGCGAGTTGGTCACTGCGAAGACCATTTAACTCTTAAAAACTTGTGGGGTATCACGAGGCATTGCCAAGCCAAGTGAACATGCTTCCTTCCTCCCTTCTCTGGTTGTTTTCTGGAGGGTCAGGGCTGTTCTGTGCAAGGGAAGAGGATGGACTGAGCCACCTCCTGGGTTCCCTGACAGCCTTGGGATATCATGATTATGACACCTTGGTGCATGTGATGTTGGATGTGGAATGAAGAACAGCAGCAGATAAACTCCCAAGGGTAAAAAAATAAAATCTTAAAAAAAAAAAAAGAAATCTTGTCTTCACCCCAGCCCCACTGATCATTGTATTTTTTTTTTTTTTAAATGTGAGAGACTGTTTTTGTCGGGAACACTTTTTCCAAATCTTTAAAACCAAGTGGAGAAATCTTCAGTTTCTTCCCCAACATGCTGGGAAGAACAGGAATTTGAGCAGCTCCCTCTCTCAGCAGCTGGAGGCAGCCCTGGCTCCCAGCACTGCTGGAGATTCCATCCACATCCCCTGGCAGTCCCCTCCCCCCAGGGCTGGGTACATAGAGAAGCTGGGAGAGGGCACCGGGCCAGGCCAGGGAGAGGAGTGCCGGGCCCCCTGTGGTAGGTCTGAGCCTTGTCACATTGCCTCCTGGGCTCAGGTCGCTGGTGGCCGTGGGAGAGCCAGTTGCAACCTGTGTGGCTGGTGACATTTCCGGCTGCCAGTGCCCAGCCAATCGGTGACGGGCCCAGCTAGCTAGAGCGATGACACATGAAATATGATAATTTTCTGCTAAGGAGCCCTGTAAGAGAGGAGAGAAGAGAGTGTGTGTGTGTGGCTGGGAGAGCTCAGCATAGGCAGTGCCTGCCACGAGGTGGGAGAGGACAGCCCATTGGTTTTAGTGGTTTGCCAAAGGAAGGAATGGACTCTGATACTAGGGCTAGAGGGACATGCCCCAGGGAGTGGCTGTAGGAACACCAGGGTTGCTCTTCAGGTAAGGTGCTGCTGCTGCTGCTGCTGCTGGGTGGAAACCAGAGAGAGAAGCAGCCAGTGCCATTCTGGAGCTCTGGGGCTCCCAGGGTGAAAAAGAAAGGAGCAATTTCCTTCCTTTCAGGCATAAGTGAGGTTAGGAGTTTTGGTTCCTTTTTGGTGCTAACCTCTTTATTTTTTTTTTATTTCTATTTTTATTTTTTTACCTCTTTAAAAGCTAAAACAAAATTGGAACAAATACCACCTGGGTGGCTGAAATACTTAATGAATAATTTTTTTTTTTTAAATTAGGGCTAGGGGTTATCTCCCCCTCCCCCACTGCATTTTGCTACCTGGATGCTCAGCCTTGCCCAGAGAAAGAAAAAAAGTGTCGTTAACACAGTCTTGAAGAAGGGCCTAAGTCTGAATCTTAGAGACTCTAAAGGTTCCGGTGGTAGTTTTGATTCCAGACTTTGGTTGGAGGAAGAAAATGTCTTGGAATAAGATCTGGTCCTAGATTACATTATACTTTTGAAATAGTGCCAGCATGATTCTTTAGTTTGAGGACATGGCACCTGAAGCCGTGGGGCAAGATTCGGAAAGAGCACCCTGGGGTTAGCTGTTAAGGTGGCGAAGCCCACACTTCCTCCAGCCCCTTTGGCAGGCTTCCTGGTCCTATGACAGCAGTTGGGGCTTGCGAGGGGCGCCCTCTGTGCTGACAGTCGTCTCCCTGCATTGTCTGACCCTGTGAATATGTGTGTTCAGAAGTGAAGGATCATAGCGTTTACATAACATGCTGATTAGTCACTGAGAAGCCCATCACTGCAATAGATGTGTGTCTCTAGCTCTACACCTTGCATTTGCATTCTCTCTCTCTCTCTCTCTCTCTCTCTCTCTATCTATCTATCTATCTATATATATATATATATATATATATATATATATATATATATATTTTGTTGTTGTTGTTGTTGTTAAAAAGCCACAGATAAATGAAATCACGACCACTCTGTCATGATTTCACAGCCGGCCCTGTGGCTGTAGGCGTGGGACTAGGCTTCGTGCGCTCGGAGGAGTAGCTATTCAGAAGTGGTGATAATTGGTGCTCTGTATCTTTAAAAGGTTAAAACCCCTTTCAAAAAAGGTCTGGACTCTTAGTGGCAAAGACGAGCGAGGCATGGGTTGGCTCCGGCTTCAGCAAACAGCTGCTGATTAGATTCTGTGTCTGCGGGCTGGATTCATTCCGCGCCTTTCAGCAGCAGGAGCCCAGGAGGGATGCTACTGTTTGGGTTTCTGGTCGTGATTTATATTTATTCAGAGGAATAGCGGAGGGTGGATCTGCGCCCGGCGCGAGCATGCTCACAAGCAGCCGACGCTCCCATTATCCGGCCGCCTAGTTCGCGGCCCATGTCCGCGTACGCTCCGTGCGCTTACGTGTGTGTGCAGACTCCGTGCATGCCCGGGGGACAGGTGCACGCACGCGCTGTTCTGTACGGACCGTTCTCTCAACGAGGTCTCTACCCCTTACTTGAAACAGGTGTGCATGAGAAAAACGCCCCAAGCCCCGACTGGCCGGGATATTCCGTGAAGAAGGGCTGCTGGATCCGCGGGGTCCGAGGACGCGGGCCAGCGCGCCACCCGAGGCCGGAGGTAGGGGACTCGGGACTTCTGTGCGGCGGATGCAGCCCTGGCGCCGGCTTTATTTATTGTGCTTTTTGCCTGCGGCCGCCACGGCGACGGCGCGCTGCGTTTCCATCTTGTGGTTGCCGCTCGCGCTCGCGGGCACCGCGTCCGCGTCCGCGGCGGGGGCTGAGCGGCTGCTGGGCGGGGGCGCGGCGGGGGCGCGGCGGGGGCGCGGCGGGGCCTCGAGCGCCCCCGCGCCCCGGGACGCCCCGTGCTCCAGCGGCGGCCTCGCCCCGCGCCCCCCGCGCGCAGCCCCCGCCCTCCCGGGACCCCGGGACCCCCGGCCCCGCGCGCCCCTGAAGCGGACCGCGCTGCCTCCCCTGCCAGCGGACCCAGACAGCGAACTCCAGCCCCGCTGGGGAGCCTGGCGCTGCCGCTGGCCAAGCGGCCCCCGCCCCCGCCCCCGCACTCGCTCTCCAAGCCGGGCCCCACTCGTTACCGTCTTTTCACATTAGAGACCCTGGTGGTGCCGCCTGGCACCTGTCCGCAGGTGGCCGCGAGGCCTGGCCGTCCTGGCACCCGGCCCCCCGGTTGGGGTGGCAACTTCCGTGGCTCGTGGCTCGGCCCTCCCTTGGACTTGGGGGGTGCAGCGGGCTTTGGGTGTCTGGCAGCTGCAGCCAGGTGCGCCCCCGGCTCCCCGCTCCCCGCTCCCCGCTCCCCGCTCCCCGCTCCCCTCCGCCGCGCTGAGCCGCATGGTGTGTGCGCGCCTCGGGGGTGGTAAAACGGGCTCGCGCTCTGGGCCTTGGGGGTGGCGGAGAATGGGGTGTGCGCTGAGCTGGCCCCCGCGGAACGTTCTCCAGCGCTTGTCTGCGTGATTATGTAACCCCCACTGAAGATCAGCCCGTGCGCCCCAGCGCCCCGTGGTCTCCCGGGCCTGCCCCGGACCCAGGGAGCTGGGTCCCGTGTTTAAGATGTTTTTATGTAACTGTGTGTCTGCTGGGGGGGGGGGGGGGCAGGGAGAGCGTGGGGAGGCGCGGAAGGATTGGAGCAACTTCTGTGAAAAACAGGGGCAGAGAGCACGTGTGTACTGGGGACAGGGTGGGATGGACTTGGGGCTGCTGTTGATCTGAAGACCCTCCCACAGCCCTTTCCGCTAGTCATTGCTTGTCTGAATTTTCCCTTTGGTCATCCCACCCCTGTTGAACCCTGTAGAAAGTGTGAACCACTCCTGCGGAGCCCCTAGGATCCTAACTGAAGGGGGAGGGCGGTCCCGAGTGCAGGGTGACCGCCCAGGCGCACTTGCTTTAGGTCCCAGCTGTTTGTCATGCCTCCCGGAGGGGAAGAGCTCCTGCCCTGCTAGGGTTTCAGTTTTGCTCTGGGGTTAGGCTGCCCTGCGGGGCCTGAGAAAACCTGAGGCCAGCTGAGATGTTTGGCATTTGCTCTTTAAAACTGTGATGACTTTTGCAGAGGCTGGAGACCTTGGGCATTCTTGCATTAAAATGTTGTGGGTTTTTTTGGGGGGGTGGGGGTGGGGGAGGGAAGTAGGAGAGTAGCCGTCCTGCAGCAGCATCTGCAGGCAGGAGAGGAAGGTGTATATGACACTTTACTCTCCGTTCTTCCACCCCATTCTGTTTGGTGAAGGCACCCAGAAGACACAGGATTGTCACATGGGGCTCCTTTATCACACCCCTTAGCACCTCAGTCCAGGGCCACTGGGTAGACTTGTTAAATTTGATGGGAAAGTCTGGCCTCTTCAGGCTAAAATTGTTTTCTTCTCCCCTCAGCACCCTGGTGGGTCTCCTTTAAGAGCCAGCTACTAAAGTGTACACAATGCAGCAGAGCAAGATGTATTCAGCTGGCACCGTTGTTGGCTTGTCTCCGCCGATTATGTTTCAGAGGCAGCCACCCTCCTCGGAGTGGAGAAGGGTGTGCTGCCTTCAGGGTCCTTGCCAAGTGGGCCTTTGAGGCGTTGAGTGTGTGAAAGGGACCAGCAAGTAGAAGATGCATTTAGTCTGAAGTCCTGGCAGGTTCCAGGCCCCAGCTTGACGGGGAGATGACGTGGGGAAAGCTGTGTGACAACTGGATGGCCTAGAACTTGTCTCTCACTTCCTGCTCTGTGAGTTCCTGATGTCTCTCAGGTTCTTTCTGTCTCCACACTGTCCACCAGGGAGATCCTGACATGCTGTCCTTCGTTCCATTTCTGGTGGGATCACAGCATGTTTGCAAAGCTACAGACGCACAGGGAAGGCAGGGCAGGGCACACTGGCTGGGTGAAGAGGCAGCTGGTGTTTCAGGCCAGGCTTGGCCACATGTTGACCGATGTTGTGTTTCATCTGTGAAGTAGGTGTCATGAGCATAGCCTTACCGAGCCCACCGAAATGTCTTGAGCAGAAAATGACGTGAACATGGGCTCTGTAGCTAGCCGGCATGAGGATAACACCACAAGGATCTGAAGCTCACATTTACGCAATTTCACTTACCCCGTTGGGACCTTCGTGGTATAAAGCAAGAGAGATGTCCTAAGGTCCATGAGCTACAGTTCATGTATTTTGACCACTGCAGAACATTTCATACTTCCTTTCAGGCGTCTTCGTTTATGTAAAGCTTTAAGGGGCTTGGTTTTAATTTGCCAGGTACCCCTAACAGATTGGAAGAGATTGACGTAGTACTTACTGTACAGGGGTTATCAAAGTTCTTTTTGGTAAGTGCCAGTAAGAAGTACTAGTAATGTAAGAAACGGGAAAAAGAAAACAGATGAAATGAAATTTAAAAGGCACGGGAATTAAAAGCATAGAGTTTTAGGGCATCTAATAAAAGTACTTAATGTAAGCAATACAGTGAAATTTTATGTATTTTGATAGGTCCTCAGAACTCTGTTTTGTAGCCAAGTAACTGATGCTTAAGATGACCTTTATGCATCAAGAACAGTTTTTTAAAATTTTTATTTATTTATGATAGTCACACACACACACACACACACAGAGAGAGAGAGAGAGAGAGAGAGAGAGAGGCAGAGAGAAAAGCAGGCTCCATGCACCGGGAGCCCGACGTGGGATTCGATCCGGGGTCTCCAGGATCGTGCCCTGGGCCAAAGGCAGGCGCCAAACCGCTGCGCCACCCAGGGATCCCCCATCAAGAACAGTTTGAATGACATTTTGTGTGTCCAGTGTAAGAAGGCATGAGATTTTGCAGTAAACCCAAGGATTTTTTAAAAAAAGATTTTATTTATTTATTCATGAGAGACACACAGAGAGAAGCAGAGACCCAGGCAGGGGGAGAAGCAGGCTCCTTGCAGGGAGCCTGATATGGGACTCAATCCTGGCACTCTGGGATCACGCCCTGGGCTGAAGGCAGACGCCCAATTGCTGAGCCACCCAGGTGTCCCTCAAAGGATTTTTTTTTCTTTTATTAGCATGATGTTTAAAGGAAAAAGTGCATTTGTGAAGGATAACAGAATCCTTGAAGTTTCTTGACAACCAGGGGCTTTCTGATCAAAATTATAACTGTAAAGCACTCCAGTTGAAATTAATTAAGAATTTTCTGACCTTTTGCTGAAACTTAGCAGAGAACTATTATGCTGGTATTAGTACTGCTTATGTTCTAACATTTGATGCTACAGAAGATACTAAGAGGGAAACACGGGAACCTCAGCCTGTATTCTTGTGACCGGAGACACACTTAAGAGCCTTCCTGCTTGGTGACTTTAGTGCTGGAATTAATTGGAAGAGACCCCATGATGGAAAAGACGAAGTAGGAGAGGACAACGCTAGTGGCGTGTGTCTCTAACGTCAGGGTGGACAATGTGGACTCCCCACTACTAGTGTGCTGTTGAAAAGCTAATCAGAAAAATGAATCCAGGCTGTCATGGCAACACTCTCATGCTGCACTGTGGTGTTTATGCAATTCCGACACCGTGCTCGAAACTGGAAGGGTATCTGAGTTACCCCAGCAGTGCTACACTTTGCCTGGCCCAGTGCCGGTGTTCTTAGTTAACAATTTATTCCAAAAACAAATGCAGATAGCAGAAACAAAAGCAGAGGACAGTGAATTGAATGCTGACACTTCTTAAAGAGTATTTTTGAATCTGATGCATATATCAGAACTGTGAAGACACTAATTTAAAGTAGCAGAAGAGTATTTGTTCAGTTTCTAGATGCACATAAATTATTCGTTTTGGTAGATCATTTGAAGACATTTTTGAACTCACTAAAAAAAAAAACGACAACAATAGCTGTCAATAACAGGCCATTGAATATGATCAGAAGTGTTCAGAACTGTCCAGAAGTTCCATATGTATAAGCCAAAGGGTTACTGATGTAGTAAGGTAGAGAAAAGGGTGTTCTCCAAAATCAGGGGGCTTGGAAGTAATGTTTGGGGGGGTGACAGAACCCCACTCAGGGGTCACACTTGGGAATATGTGCTTGGACCATAGATCCAGCTTGTTGATGAAAGCCATGCATGGTGGTGAGGTGATACTTCCCCTCATTACTAAGTGTTACAAAATATCAGGTGTGGCTGGCATTCTTGTGAGAAAAAGGCCAAGAGTGGGGCTTTATATCTGCACAGAGGTGCAGTGGACATGAACTGAGAATGCCCCTCAGATCTGGGGAGGGAAGTCAGGGTAGAAGCACAGGGAAGTTTGTCTCAGGCATCTTGGAAACTCTCTGAACGCACATGGGTCCTTGGATTGGGGTTCAGGGCCATCTTTTTAAAAAAGTGAGGAATGTGTGCGTGCCTGGTAAGCAAATAATAGCCACGAAGAAAAATAAAAGTAGTGTCATAAATACATGACACGCTCTGCTGACCCTCTGTCACCAATGTGAGTCTGTTCAGCCATTCATGGGAGTTTCAGGCTTGGCATTAGAGGCTGAAGCTATCTTGAGATCAGAGGAGCCCTGATAAAAAGGAACTGATTTAGTTTTGATAGAGGGAGAATTCTGAAAACCCTCTCCATCAAGAGTCAATACAGCAGACCCTTGACGTTTTTTTTTTTTTTTCCCCTTGATGTTTTCTATGGATAGATCTCAACCCGTTGACAAATCCCCAGATTTGCAAATGCAGAAGTATTTGCATAGGCTCTTGATTTGCTTCTGAATCAGATTTCTGGCCGGAGAGGAGAGGTCCCCATGATTATTCACAGCCCACCGATGATGAGGGCCTTTTCAATGTGCCCTCAAGGAAATGAAGTTTCTCTCACTTCCAGAGGGTTTCTGTTTCCCTCTCTAGCTAAGAGACTTGCTCTTGCCCTGTAGCTTTATGATGCATCATTAACACGTGTGCTTCGGGAGGAGGAAGATTGCCATTAGGGGTTGTTCACGAATAGCTGAAAAAGTGAAAGTTGAAGCTGCCAACACCAGGCATGGCTGGAGTTGCTAAAAAAAAAAAAAATCACACGTGTGCAACCTCCCTGCACTCCCTGCACTCCCTGGTGCTCAATATATACTTAATACACTCTTAGAAACTTCCCCTGACTGGCAGCAAATCTTCATGAAGAGAATTGGGGCATCACACAGCTGAAGCATATGGTAAAGGACTTAAAAATGAGAGCATCACCACCGAAATCTAGGCAAGAGACAGGACCTAGTCGTTTGTTCCATGCCCTCATTTTAAAAGATTTCAAATTTTGAGAAGATTCCAGGAGATTTAAAAAACAGCCAGCATTGTGATTGTGATTACATTAAATAAAAGGGTCAGAGCAAATGGACTCTGGAGCAAATGGCCGGCCTTGCTGCACCTTACCAGAGAGGTTCTTGCAAGGATGTTTCTTGCAAGTGATTTGGGTGGAAGCTCCTAGAATTTTAAGTGAGTTTAAGAGCTCTGCCAATTACAATTGAGGAGATCTTCTTTGCCAAGCAACTAGAAACGGCAATTTAAGAGTGTCTTATTAAATGTTTCTCTATGAACTTCTTTTTATTTTTATTATTATTATTTTTTTATGAACTTCTTTTTAAATAACATTAATAAAATAGCCTAAATTCAAAACAACACTTACAAACTGTATATAATGGTGTAAAGTTACTTACCAGTCCTCTTACAAGAAATGTTACTCTTACCTGTGAAGAACGGTACCCCTATCCATCCTGTCCCATCTCTTTACTTTTGGGATCACCATTTTCTGGACATTTCTCTTTTTCCCCACGCTTTTCTTTATTGTTTTACCCTCTTCTGTTTCACACCCCTAAACAGTACATCTAGCTGTGTATGTCTGTGAACTTTATATAAATGGAATCGTACTCTTGGCATTCCTTGTTCTCATGTTCCCGTTAGCCCATGCAGGCCAGAACGCTGTACTGGTTGGCAAACAAGTGGGATATTTCCAAATCTGTTGGTGGTAAGTTGCCAATGACCTGGCCATCCCTCTGCAACCCGCCCCCTCACCCCGGGTGCTCTCCTGACCCCTCTTCAAGTCCCTTCACCTTCGAAGGGATCACACCTGGCATGGCAAGGGAGCCTTGGGCCCACTATGCTGAGAATCCCTTCTGTCTGACTGTGGTGACTAGTTGTTCAATGTTTCATTCTTGGATTTGTTCGTGCTGTTGAGTGTAGCTGAAATTTTTTCACTTTGCTGAACTGTGATGTTCTACTAGAAACAATAAGTTATTTCCAGTTTTTTTTGCTATTTTAAATATTGCTGCTGGGAATATTCTTGTTCAAGCCACCTCTGTCCCCTCTGGTGAACACGTATGTAGGTTTTCTTAGGGAACATACATAGGAGTAGAATTACAGGTCAGAGACTGTGGACATTTTCAGGGCTACTAGACTGGTTCAAAATCAATTTCAAAAAAAGATCAATTTCCATTGTGTTATGTGAATCTCACCTCAGTAAAAAAAAGAAAAAAAAAAGCTAATTTCCATTGTGTTTGGCCAGTTTCTATACCCAGCTGCAGTGTATAATTGTTCCTTTTGCTCAATATCCTTGCTAGTACTTTATGTATTGTTGGATATTGTCAGAAATTTTTACCAGTCTTGTGGGTGTATAATAGTATCATACCTGCTTTTAATTTGTATACATTTGATTACTCAAGAGTTTCAGCATCTCTTCATATGCTTGTTGACCTTGTGTGTGTGTGTGTGTGTGTGTGTGTGTGTGTGAGAGAGAGAGAGAGAGAGAGGTGCCTTTTCAGATCTCTTGTCTATTTATTTAAAAATTGAATAGTTTGTGTTTTTCTTATTTATTTGTAGAAGTTATTTATGTATGCTGGAAACTATTTCTTAGTGTTGAAAATACGTTCTAATTTGTGGAATATTGCTGGATCCTTTTTTAGTATTTTTAGAGTGGCGGAAATTCTGAATTTTAACGTAATAAAATTTTATCTTTCTTTTTTATTTTTTTTTAAATTTTTTTTTAAATTTTTATTTATTTATGATAGTCACAGAGAGAGAGAGAGAGGCAGAGACACAGGCGGAGGGAGAAGCAGGCTCCATGCACGGGGAGCCCGATGTGGGACTCGATCCCGGGTCTCCAGGATCGCGCCCTGGGGCAAAGGCAGGCGCCAAACCGCTGCGCCACCCAGGGATCCCTTTATCTTTCTTTTAAAACTGAACTTTTTGTGTCCTTTTAATGATGTTTTCCCTACAGCAAAGTCATAAAGTAGTCTGTTGTATTGCCTTTTAAAAGTTTTAGTTTTGCCTTTCATATTTAGTTATTTTCCCTTGAGAATGATTTTCTCTATGGATTTGGTATTCTTTATCAGGATAAGGAATTACCGTTCTTCAATAGTTTGCAAAGTTTTTTTTTTTTAAATTCATAAATGGATATTTATAAAATACTTTTCTTGTATTTTTGGAGAGAATTTATGTAATTTTTTTCTTCCTTTAATTTGTTAATGTCTGGTCAACTATTTTCTAATGTAAAATTAATTTTGTTTTCCTAGAATAAACCTGATTTGGTCATGATGGATTCATTTTGTTATGTGTTGCTAGATTTGTTTTACTTTTATTTTGTTTAAGAGTTGTGCATCTGTGTTCCTTCATGAGTGTATTGGACTGTGATTTTCATTTCTCATATTATCCTTGTCAGGCTTTTGTATCCAGTTCTGCTAGACTTGTGAAGTGTGAGCTGTAGAATGTTTTCCCCTTATCTCTTCTCAAAACGAGTTATGTGGGGCTGGGATTCTTTTTTCCCTCAAGATTATTAACCTCTGATTCAGAATCTTCTGGAGTTATTGGCCTATTTTCAGGATTATTTTTTTTTTCTGGAATTGTCTTTGTAAATTAGATTTTTAAAAAAGAATTTATCCATTTGTCTGGGTTTTCAAAAATTTTGCCATAAAGTTATTTATTATATGCTTTTGTATGCTTTTAAGCTCTGTAGCATTTATGGTGATAATATCTCCTTTTCATTTATAATACTGTTGTGCCTTCTATGAACCTTCGTTGAATACCCTTTTCAGAATTTTGTCTATCTTATCAATCTTTTAAAGAACCAGTTATTAACTTTGTGAACCTCTCTGTCATTTATTTTGTTTTCTAGTCTGTTAATTTCTACATTAATTTTTATTATCTTCTCTCTTTAACTTATTTAGGTCTGGCCTGTTGTTCTTTCTGAACTTCTTGAGTTGAATGTTTGACTTTTTTCCTATTATGAACATTACAGGTTCTGTATTTCCATTCTAACTTCATTGCACATTTTTTGATATGTAATGTTTTTGTGTCATTTGGTTCTAAGTATTTTAAGATTTCCACTGTTATTTATTCCTTGACTCATAAGTTATGTGTACCTGTGTTTCTTCATGTCCAGATCTCTCTTTGTTTTTCTTTGTTATTACCTTTTTGATACTGATTTCTAACTTAATTGTATCATGGTTGGTAAATGTTGTTTATAAATTTTACTCAAGGGATCCTTGGGTGGCTCAGTGGTTTAGCGCCTGCCTTTGGCCCAGGGCGTGATCCTGGAGTCCCGGGATCGAGTCCCGCATTGGGCTTCCTGCATGGAGCCTGCTTCTCCCTCTGCCTGTGTCTCTGCTTCTCTCTCTCTCTCTGTCTGTGTCTCTCATGAATAAATAAATAAAATCTTAAAAACATTTTTTTACTCAACCTTTTGTATTTACATTTGTTGAGGTTTATTGTGTGAGAGTTAGTATGTGGTCAGTTTTCACAGTGTTGAATGGATTCTGTCATTGTTAAATATAGTGTTCGGTGTAACTCTATTGGATGAAGCTTCTTAACTGTACTGTTCAAATCTTTCCTGTCATCACTGATTTTTGTTTGATCATTGAGGGAAGTGCATTATAATCTCCCACTGTGATTGTGGATTTTTCTTTCTTTTTATGGTTCTGCCAGTTTTTTGTTTTATATATTTTGGGTCTTTGTTGATATGTACCTACAAGTTTAGAATTGTTTTACCTTTCTGGTGAATTGGATCTTTTATAATATCTTTAGTGATTCTTTTAGGCTTAAAGTCTGTTCTGACTGATATTAATAGAGCTCTACCTATTTTGCTTTGTTTAATATTATCTGAGGTGTCTGAAACACATTCTTTAGAATTTTCTTATGTGAGGGTCTGCTGGTGACAAGCTCTCTGTTGTTCTTTGCTAGAAAATACAATAAATTTTCCCTTGTTTTTGAGAGCTCTCTTTTCAGGGTAGAATTCTAGGTTGACAGTTATTTTCTCTCCAATACAATGAAAATAGTATTCAAACATCTACTGTTTTCCACCATCATCTTTGAAATCTGCCATCAGTCTTGTGTTTCCTATGAGAATAATCTTTCTTTTTTCTCTGACTACTTTTGGATGTTTATTTTTTTTTGTCTTTGGTGTTCAATATTTTCACAAAGATGCACCTGGGTGCATATTTCTTTTAATTTCTTAAACTTTGTACTCATTAGAGTACATGTGAGAGTATCCATGTGAGAGTATCATTTATGGGAAATTCTCAGCCTGTCTCCTCAGGCCACAAAAGACGAACCTCAAGGTCACTTTGTTTGGCAGGTATCCTCAAACTGGCTTTAGGGCTTGGCTCCCATTCTGAGTTCTAGCTTTTACTTGCTTTTCACTTGAATATATCTTATAAACTTCCCAGCTCAGTAGTCATTCAAAATGTTTTTCTTTAGTATCCAGTTTTCTTTGTTGTTTTCAGAAGAATTGCCTACATATCTAGTCCACGGGGCTTATAAGTAAAAGTCTACATAGTTTTCTTCAATACCACAATAAGCCTTAATACTTGTTAAACATGAAAGACTATGCTGAGTCTACTGACAGGATATATGTATTTATACACATTTATTTCAATGGTTGGTCCATTCCATGGTTCATTCAGTTTGAATGAACATACATATTTATATATATTTATACATATTTATATTTCATACAGTTCATTCATGGTTGTTCTTAGCAATGTAACTCGCACAGGTTTCTTCCAGGCTAAGATAGAAGACTAACTGGTGCTAATGGTTGGAATATGTATGTTTTAAACCTGTCAGTAAGAGTCTTACCAGAATAGAAATGAGTGACATTGAGTGGTTAACAGTTTAGCCTTTGTTTTTTTTAATGTTTTTAAAGATTTTATTTATTTATTCATGAGAGAGACACAGAGAGAGGCAGAGACATAGGAAGAGGGAGCCTGATGTGAGACTCAGTCCCAGGACCCCCGGATCACAACCTGAGTCGAAGGCAGATGCTCAACCACTGAGCCACTGAGGTGGCCTCAACAGCTTAGTCTTTAAATGGAGTTCATCCACTGCTAGGGGGTTAATTCTTCTTTTTTGGTACATTGGGACAACTGATGGATTTTTAGCTGATCTTTAGCTCCACACATTGGCTGTCCTGTTTTGACAAGGCATTTCTTCTGGATGTAGCTTCTTTTTCCAAACCTGGAATAAGAGGTAATTAGGATTAGAGATAGTCTTTTTGCTTTTCTGCTCACTAAAGGCTAAATTCTCAGAATTGCTACCTTTTCTCTTGTGGATAACTGGTTTTTTGGTTTTGTTTTGTTTTTTCCTGTTTTGGTCCAGAGTCCCACCTTCATGTTACCCTTATCTCTTCATTCTTTGTAATTGAATGATAGGCCTTCCCACCTAGGGACCAACTCTCTTTTGAGGGTAAAAATAAAGGAGTGCAAGTATCCAGTTCTCTAAGACTGGCTCTCTCAACTTTCAGCAAGCAGGACGTGGGGACAGCTGGCATCCCCAGACCCTCCCACTGCCCATGTGGCTGGGTTGCGCTTGGCTGAACTCAACTTGCATTCTTTTTGGCCAAGGGACTTTATAACTCGCTGTTGCTAGGAGGGGTTTGTCCAAGAGAGTCCTGACTGGTGAGTCTCATGTGGTTTACTCCTGGGCAGGTGGGCCCTGCTGCTCACTTCCTGGTGTATTTCTGAGTGAGGGGCTGCTGGGTTGTCATTGTCCCCTTCCCTTCCTATGAGCCTACTAGTGGTGGGGCATAGCAGATGGACATTCCGGCTGCCACGGGCCCCCTGCAGGCCCAGTGAAGGGAACCGTGCCAGTCTCCTGTTCTGTCCCCATTCCTACTGCCTGCCTGCCCTGTTAACTTCTCTGCTCACCTCTCATCCGGCTAGGGGAGGGACGCCCCAGGCGTTAGAGAGCCAGGCAGAAAGTAGTTGGGTGAAGGCTTCCTCTCTCTCTCCATCCTTTCCAGGGTTTATGATTATAGGGGCTCCTCTTGCTGCTACCCCAGAGCAGTGTGGCAGTTGCTTTCCTTGTTCTCTCCACCACTTTTTCTCCCCTGCTGCAGCCCCTCACCCCATTGCCAAAGGGTTTGGAGAGAACAATTCAAGGGTGAATGATATTTTTCTTGGACAGAGACAAATGACCGCCCTTCTTCCCAAGGCCAAGTAATTCTTGGAAAGATGTTTCCTCTTTTTCATCTAATACATGCATACTTTCTATCTGGGAGGCAGAAGCCACAGAGGAGCCCAATGAGAGAGCCTCATGGGCTTGCCAGCCTTCTCTGTGGGTCACTGGCCAGTTTTGCTGAACATCTGCCCCTCTGAAGTAGGCTGAGAATCAGTCTCCCTGGATGTCTGAGCATTTCCACTAATTTGTAATGGCAGTGCTGGAAATGCTTGGGGCTGAGGGGCCGCCACTAGCTTGGCAAGGACAGGGAGAGAGTAGACTTTCAGGAGTGAGTGGAGAGAGGGATGGAAAGAGGGAGGGAGAAAGGAAGGTAGGAGGGAGCAAGGAAGGAGGGAAGGATGGGAGGAAAGAAGGAAAGGGGGAAGGAAAGAGGGAGAGAAAGAAAAGGAAAAAAAAAAAGAAAGAAGCAAAGGAAGCAGAATGTATATAACTCACTCCTGAGCCCAGAACCTCCCAGGTGGGACTGTATGACATCAAGTCTCTTTTTGAAATTGTGCACAATGGACGTATAACAAAATTCACCCCTGTAAGTATACAATTCAGTGAGTCTTGACAAACATCTCCACCCATGTAGCCACACCACTCTCAAGATACAGGACATTTCCATCATCCCCTAGAAGTTCCCTTGTGCCTCTTTGTAGTCGAATCTTTCCTTCCACCCCCTTCCCTTCCCAATCCATCACCGCTCGGTTTCCTGAAGCCAGAGTCCTGCCTCTTCCAGAACTTCGTATAGATGGAATCTTAAAACAAGGGCTTTTATGGCTCCTGAACTTCTTTTACTCAGGACAGTGCTTTGGCGACTCCCTTGTGTCGTGAGCATCAGCAGCTCATTCCCGCATGGCCCCGGTACATTCCCTCACTTGGATGTAGTGTATCCGCTCACCTGTTGATAGACATTTGGGTTCCTTTCTGTTTCGGGCTGCTATAAATAAAGCTACCATACACATCCACATACGCGCTCTTGTGGGTACCTATCTTTTCCTTCCTCTTGGGTAAATACTTAGTCAAGTTTCTTTTCCTATTTGTCGCTCCAGCAATTGGAAAGGCCATTTTATCTCTCTGTGTGCCTATCAGCCTGTCCCCCGGGGGTGCCTTCTATTTCCCTTCTTATGGATGAGCATGGAAATAATGAAGGGATGTGGACACCACCACTGGTGCCAGCACCTAGTGTATCCCTCAGACATTGCGTTCTGTTTGTCCACCTGTTTGATACCCTCGCTAGACTAGAGACAACGCGGCACAGGGATAGAGAGCACTGGCATTGGAGCCAGACTCCCAGAATTCATATTCCAACTCTGTCACATGCTAACTGTGTGACTGTGGACAAGCTCCTTAACTTCCAGGTGCCTCAGTTTCTTTATCTGCAAAATGGGGATAAAAAGAGTACCTACTGAATGAGGTTGTGAAATCTTGATAATAGATATGCTTAACCCATGATAAATACTGTGCTGTTGCCGGGTAGGGATATCAGGGTCTGGAACACACATGGTCAAAGCTCTTCTTAGCGGCTCATGATGGGACCAGAGCAGTTCCCATCGACTGCTATATTGCCTGGCACCCCCACACTGGAGCTCCCATGGGGTAACAGGCACTGCCTTCACACTGGGCAGACAACACTTTTTTTTTTTTCCCTCTTGTCTCTATCAGCTCTTCTCACTTGGGCTCTAGCTGCTTCCTTTTAATTCTTAAATTAAAATTCTGTCTTGGCTCTCTTGTGTGGTTATTATGCTTTGAAACCCATAACTGCAAGTTGCAAGGGAATCCCACTTGTTTGCTTTGTCCCAGATCCTTCCCTCAGTTCTGGGTCCACACACATCAATCATAGAGGAAGCAAGGCCTGGAAAGGTCCCTCCCACACTCTGGGGTCCTCACATCCTGGTTTGCATGAATCTTCACATATCACAGGGCTTGAAGGCCTAGGTTGATTAGAGATATGGCAAGGGGGGCACAGGCCCAGGTAGATTTTCCTATAGTTCCATCAAGGATGTAACTGTCAGGGCCTTGATCGTAGCCAGGGTTGTGGATGCCCATCCCTGACCCTGTCACCTCTGCAAGGTAACAACTGAAGCTCTCCTTGGGGGGTGACTCTCTTAGTGGAGTGAGGGATATGGGGCCCACTGAGTACATAATTGGAAACGAGGACTTAGCCTAACAGCCCTACATTCCAGGAAACACTCTGTGGGTGTGACCTTTTTCTCTCCAAGAATTAGATGATTCTGGGCCAGGATGATGAAAAGAACTAGAGAAATCAGAATGTGGGATTGATCTTTGATATTTGCCAAAGCGAGAATAATGCTTCCAAAGTACAGTGTTCTGTGGGTCTGTGGGGAGGCTGAGAGCTCTGAGCAAGACAAGGTGGTGACCACTCTGGACACTCTGGGTAAAGCATGGCATTAAACAGTTTCCATGGGGGGAATCCCTGGGTGGCCCAGTGGTTTAGCGCCTGCCTTCAGCCCAGGTGTGATCCTGGGGTCATGGGATCGAGTCCCGCGTCGGGCTCCCTGCATGGAGCCTGCTTCTCCCTCTGCCTGTGTCTCTGCCTCTCTTTCTCTGTGTCTCTCATGAATACATAAATAAAAATCTTTAAAAAAAAAAACAACCCTCCCCTCTCCCAGTTTCCGTGGTTAATCTCAGTTAATGCACCCCAGTGAGTTAGAAGATAGCAGCCATGTGCTCTTAGAGCAGTGGTTCCCACCTTGGGGTGCTCTGATTTTATTGGTCTGGGGTGAGTCCTGGGCACCTGGAATTCTAAACACTGCTCCAGCGATTTTAACATATAACCAAGACCAGGCACTATTTTCGAGACAAAAAGAATTGAGCCTTCAGAGGTCAAAGTCACTGGCTCAAGGTCATACATCTGTGAGTGGAGGTGGAGGATAGGAGCGCAGGCCTGCATGATGGCAGCGCTTGGACAGGGCGCCCCATTCTGTGTGCTGATCCGAAAGGTGTCAGCATCTGCCCCTGGTGCTGGACAGGAAATGGTCCACAGGGACACAAAGATGCTGATGGCTTTCCTACGCTTCCTTGCTGACCCAACACTCTTGAGAGACTGAGCACATGCGTGCTCTGAGCCTGAAAGGTTTCCAGGACAGAAAGTCACTGGCCTCGGCTCCTGGCCCACTCGGGAGAGCAACATGCCATCTGCCCACAACTCTTGGTCCATCCTTGGTTGGTCACATCTGGATCCAAGAAAGCAAGGGTGGATTTTCTTGTTTTTATCTTATTTTATTTTTTAATTTTAAAAAATTTTTTCCTAGTGTGACTCCATAGCCAGGCATGGGGTCTTGGTTCTTCCTGAGCAGGGCAGGATGGGGGAGACAAGTGTGGTGAGTAGTGATCTTTGCCGTCCCCTGCCTCCCATAATAACTGCGGCAATGGGACTCCCAGGAGCTCGGTGCTTGCTGTATGCACCAGGCACTGCTCTAAGGGCCTGACACAAATTAGCTCCTTTTATCCTCACAGGAGTCCTGTGCAGTAAGTGCTATTATTATTATTCCATTTTTCAGACGGGGAATGTGAAGCACTGAGAGTCCGGTGGCAAAAATGGGCACAATCCCAGGCGGTCGGAGTCTGGGGCTCACTCTTAATCCATCAAACTAAACTGCCTCCCAGGGATCCTATTTTGCCTTGTGTTTTAATTGTTCCAGGACTGTCATCTGGTGATAGATTAACTTTTAGCACAGGGGCATCTCTCCATCTCACCGTCTCTGGAACAGAGCTGGATTCATAGCAGGTATTCAGCAAATATTAGCTGGTTGATGGATTCTATTTTATTTAAATTGATTTTGTTTCGGAGGGGTCCGCTATATCCCGGGACTGTGATCATCGTGAGTGTGTTCCAGGAGCGTAGTACAGGTTACTCCATTTTTCTTTTTCTTGACTTGTAAGTATTTCTAAATCTCCAAGTACCTTTTCAGAGGTGCACACCACATTCAGTATTGGTAGCTGCCCTAAATTCTCACCCTTACGGTTTTCCGAGAGGAACACTTTTGTGCACTTTAGGAGCAGATCTGCCTTTGAAGGATTCTTTTCCAGAACAGAAAGGATTCTAAATAGTAACGGTCCCTCCACCATCCAGGCCCTGGGAATGAAGTTGTTTGTATGTTGGGCTCTTCCAGGACAATCCGCTCAAAACGGTGTCTGCCCAGGTGGTCTTCTAGCCTGTCCTGATTGAGTGGCAAACATCATTGGCGCTCTGCCCAGACACCGTTGGATCCCGTTGACAGGTTCTGTGCATCTCTGCGTCCCCCGCAGCTTCTGTGGCTTTTGCCCCTGTCCCCTTCTCCAAAGCACTGTCTTCCTGCCAAGCGAGCTGGAGCATCGGTGGCCAGTATTAACCGGTGCGGCACTATGAAAGCTCAGCTGCCTTGCCGTGGGGAGGAGACGCCAAACTCTGGACAAGGCACAATGTATACTCCAGAAGTCTCCTGGGATCAGGGCAGAGGATGGGACTTCACCTGGGGTCAGACCCCAGCCTGGCCTCTCCCCTTCTCTGTAGGGCTCTCCCCATTCCTTTCCCCACTTCCTGGGGACATTTCTTTGATGAATCCCCTGCCCTGGGATCCCTGTCTCAGGGCTTGCTTTGGGGGCGTGTGCCCTAAGTTCTGGACAGGTGGGTTGGATGTCATTTAAACCAGAAAATATTGGGCAGCCTAGGTGGCTCAGCAGTTTAGCGCCACCTTCAGCCCGAGGTGTGATCCTGGAGACCCGGGATTGAGTCCCATGTCGGCTCCCTGCGTGGAGCCTGCTTCTCCCTCTGCCCGTGTCTCTACCCCTCTCTCTCTCTGTGTCTCTCATGAATAAATAAATAAAATCCTAAAAAAACAAACAAACAGAAAATACCCCCTCAGTCTCTCTTTTAAGCTTTTATGCCAGTGTCCCACACCTGCCCCAATGCTCTCTCTTCTTGGGTCATCCATTCTCACCCCCGGCACATCCCCATCCATAACTTCTGCTGGCAGCCCAGCTCCTTCCCTGCGCCCCCCCCCCCCCCACGTAGTAACCCAGCTTGTTTCTACCCTCTGATTCTGTTTCATTCGCTCAGTATTCAACAGGTATTTCTTGAGTCTCTGTTCTGTGCCAGGCGTTCTGCTGAGTACGGGACGTACTGTGTGCATCGCGGAGGCGAGGCGCTTGCCCTGGCGGCCCTTACACTTCCAGGGAGGGAGGAAGACAGTAAATCGGCAAACAGATGAATAAGCAGGGTGATCGTACGTTGAGGTGACGGCTGGGCAAGACATATGCCGGGTGATGTGCCAGAGGACAGGCTTGGGGGCAGCCAGCGAGATCCAGGCCCATGTCGCACCTCCCGCTTGCTCTTCAGGCCTCGCGTGTTGGTTCCCAGCCACACCTGCTCCTATTGAGAACACCTGTGACCTGCGGCTCTCGGTGTGGATGACCTCATTCAGGCTGCATCTTCCTTGCCCTCCAAGTAGCATTTTATGAAGTTTAATTAAAACTCTAAAAATCTTCTTTTCTTCTCTTGGCTTCAGAGGCATGACCCTCTGCTGATTTTCTTCCTCCTTTTCTGGCTGGTCCTGTGTGGCCACCTTTCCTCTACCCCCTGCTTGGCTATTAAGAGTGGTAGTACCTCCCCTTCCCCTGAAAACTCTTCTTCCTGGGGCCTCTCCCCAGGGGGCACACTTCATCTCCACGGTTTCTGTTTCCATGCATCCTGTCTGGACCACTCTTTGGAACACCTGACTTTCAATTCAACCGTCTTCTCAGCATCTCCACCTGGATAACTTAACACAGGTACAGCTTGGCTCAGTGTCTGCTCACCCCCCACCCCCCTAACCCAGCTGCTGCCTCCTGCCTTTGAGTCTCTCCTCTTCAGATATCCTCTGTCTCAGTAAGGGGCACCCCTGTCCCCCCAGGTGCTTAAGCCAGAAAACAGACTTTACCCTCCCTCCTTCCCATTGCCCATCACACCTGAGCTTTCTATCACCAAGGGCCATCCATTCCTCTTCCCAAGGACATGGTTCTGAGTGCGCCCACTTGTCCATTCTCACTTCCACTCCTCTTGTCCAGGTGCTGCTCCCCTACACACCTGCCTTGACCCTTCCAGGCTATTCTTTGTGCTGGCCCCGATCATGTCAGAGGCTGAATGAAAGAACTGAACCGTCTTAACACAGCCTGTTCACCTCCCTGCCTCTTCTCTGCCACTTGCCCCCCCCCCCCATCCTCCTGAACAGCGTGTTCTTTCCTGGGTATGAGCTTTGCTTGCGCATCTCCTTTTCCCTGGAAAGCGTCTGTGGCCAGGCCCACGTTGTTTGTGAAGGAGCTCCTTGCTTTTTCCTTGAAGTGTTGCAGTCGCGATGGGGATGGGTGGGGTAAGATGGTGGGAGAGACCACTGCCATCTCTCTTTTCCCTCTCTTTTGGGAAATTTGGTAGAGATCAAGGAGGCTGTGGCATGCTGGGGGTAGGGAGGAGGGAGTGGGTGATGTCTAACACAGGTGCAGGCAAGAAGGGGGTCCATTGTCTATACAGAATTTAAGTGCAATAATAAAACCAGTGAAAAGTCTGTCTGCTTTTTACTGTCACCATGGATGAGAAATTTTTAAAAAATACTGATGATGAGATAATTTTTCCCACAGAGGAGGACTGTTCTCCTCCTCTTCCCTGGGTCTAGGAGTAACTCCTGGAGTCCACCGAGAAATAGTAGCAGGAACCCTGGCTTACTGACCACCATGTGCCAGGCGCTTGTTAGATGCATTAGGATTCTAATCACGTGAACTCATAGTAGTCCTAAAGGGCAGGCAGGATTGTACCCATTTTAAAGGTTAGGAAACTTTAACTTTAACTTTAAGAATACCAAAGAGACAAAGTCAGTCCACATCCTGAACTGCTGGTGGGGAAGCCCTGAACGTGGGCAGCTGGTCCTGAAGCAGGTGGCTGTGTTTGGCCTGGTGCAAAGCGAGCTTTGTGATCTGGTTCTGTTTTTCCCTCACGAGGCCTGTGCTTCTAAACACTTCGCTTTAGGAGAGGCCTTTGGAATTCAAATCTAACCCCCAAACACTCCTGACAAGGTCTGGCCTCACCAGAATGCCAAGGTCCTGCCGATAGGGGAGGAGACTGGGGCCTGCAAGCGGTCGGTGCAGAGACAAGAATGTAGATTTGGAGAAAAGTCGGGCTGGATTTGAATCCTAGACCCACCACTTATGTGACCTTGGGAATCTTATTGTCAGGGAGCCCATTTCTTCATTGTAAAAATGGGATTTTGGTAGAAACTGACTTGAGAGAGTCCTTGGGAGGGCGTTGTGATTGGAGGGCTGTGATGCCACCATCATTGTGTTCATTCGCATTAAACATCAGACCCTGCAGTGGATGGTGAGCTCATGGAAGAGGAAATGATGTGTAATAGGCATGTGACAAATGTTTTCTTCCACACGGAGGTCCTCAGGAGCAGTGTCAACATCAGTAGTTTTAGGGGCACGCCCCACTCTTCAGTGGGGGTCCATGGAACAGACAAGAGGGTGCTGAAAGCTCCTGACCAACACGGAAACCACGTTATATGGGAAACCAAGTTTCTTTTTTTTTTTAAATTTTTTAAATTTATTTATGATAGTCACAGAGAGAGAGAGAGAGAGAGGCAGAGACACAGGCAGAGGGAGAAGCAGGCTCCATGCACCGGGAGCCCGATGTGGGATTCGATCCCGGGTCTCCAGGATCGCGCCCTGGGCCAAAGGCAGGCGCCAAACTGCTGCGCCACCCAGGGATCCCGGAAACCAAATTTCTGGTTGAAGCCATTTCCTGGTGGTGCCAGGGTCCCCCACCCCCCTTTTTTTTTACAATCAGTAAAATGGATATTTTCCCTTGATATAACACCTTGTTCCAAAAGGAACGTATTGATATAATTCGAGACATCACAGCAGATGTTTGATTTTTAACAGTTTTATTTGTATTGGCTCATTGAGGCTACAAGGGAACGTGCACAATGGTGGTAGCTGTGCGTTTCCCCTTCAGCATCTGGTCGGTGCCTCTGTGGCAAGGATGCCAGCCCATGGGAGTGCAGGCACTGCACTTCCTCTTTGCAAAGAGCCGGTGGAGTGGTTGGTGTATTAATTAAGCAGTGGGTTTTTAATGCTTGCTGAATGAATAGATCTGCTCTGTCTTCTAGCCTGGGAACCAGAGCGCTTAGATTTTATGTTATTTCCCCCAAACAATCAATTCTTACAACACTCCAGTGAGAAAATAAAGCCTCTGTTTGCTTCAGCTGGAAGGAAGCTTGGTTTGTCTTTCTTCCTACCTGTAGAGACGTTGTTGCTTTCAAAAAGTCTGACTTAGATGCGGCCCTGTGCTCCCCTGCCCTCAAATTCTGAGAGAGGAAACCTTTCTATCTCCCGTTGTCTCTCCAGCGTGCAAGGCTGTGGGTGTGTGCATGTGCACATGTGTGCCACACATGCGTGTGTGTGGCCCATCACCTGCGGGCAGGCTGACCTGAAGATGCAGCTCAGCTCCGAGGCCCTGAGAGAGCCCTCCTCTGAGCCAGGGCAGGGATGTGGGCTGGAGGCGCAGGAGCTCTGTAGACAGGAGTTCTGGGCCCTTCCTCCTGGGCTGTGGGAGAGCGCGAAGTCAAGCCTGCTCTAGGACAATGCTTTTTCACGGTGTGGCGTTGGCACTTCTTCTGGGGTTGGACCCCAGATGACTTCCTTCCTCTCTCTCACCCCATCCCACCTCCGAGAAAGAATGGCTGGGAAGGACAGGCCTCCCCTTCTGTCATCTTGGCTTTGTGCCCAGGAACGGTTGTTTACTGGAAACTAAGTTTTTCTTTCTTAGGTGGATAGAAAGAGCCAGACTTAGTTTGATATTGATGCGGGAAGAACTTGGGTTCCAAGTTTTGTATCCGGACATTGAGCGACAAATAAACAAGACAGGTGAAACCAATGTTTTAGGAATGACCAGGGCTGCATTACCACATAGAGAGGCCGAGGCTGTAAGACAAAGATGTCATTGGTTACCCAAGGGAGTGAGCACTTAGGCTTCTGTCCTCCTCCCTGCACCTCCTTCCCTCTCTGCCCCTTTTTTTGGCCTCCCTGTCCTCCCCCAAGCACAGAAGA
Organism: Vulpes lagopus; assembly: GCF_018345385.1. Classification (NCBI taxonomy): domain Eukaryota; kingdom Metazoa; phylum Chordata; class Mammalia; order Carnivora; family Canidae; genus Vulpes; species Vulpes lagopus. The sequence continues at coordinate 62,656,973 of NC_054846.1, read as the reverse complement.
AGTAGGTCATTCAAGGAACCACCTTACCTGAAGAGTTTGGGCGTCACCCACAAATGTGCTGTCCCAGAGGTTGGGCCCAACAAAGTATCTCTCCAAGACCAAACCCTAGCGAGACTCTTCCGAGCTCTTTTTCTACTGGGATTCGACTTCTAAGCTTCTGTGTTGTCCAATTTCAGCAAGAACCCTGCTAATTTTAAATTTCTGAATGTCTTGGTATTGTCACATGTTTTGAGAATGGAGGTGTTTGAACATTTGCCATTTTCTGGGTGTTGGAGGGGAAAGAGAAAAAGCCGGTGGCATGATCCTTCATCTCAGGATTCAAGGTTAGTGCAGATAACGTAGGGTTAGTGCCAAACGAAGGCCAAGAAGCCACATTCGCTGCACACCTTTATAGCAGGGGCTAAGTTAGGTATTTTTTTTAAAAAAGATTTTATTTATTAATTCATGAGAGACACACAGAGAGAGGTAGAGACACAGGGAGAGGTAGAAGCAGGCTTCTTGCATGGAACCTGATGTGGGACTTGATCCCAGGACCCCAGGATCATGACCTGAGCCGAAGGTAGATGCCCAACCGCTGAGCCACCCAGGTGCCCCAGTACACAGTGATTTGAATAGTGCCTGGCACTTAGGAGCTGCTATGTCAGTTTTGTTAAAGATGTGCAAGGTACGTGTGGCTCTGAGGAGTAAGTCACTTGTATGAGGCCCCTGAGCTAGTAGGTAGTGGGTTGGGATTTGAACCCAGTGCTCTCTGGAGCGAGGTTTCTCAACATTGGCCACTGCTGGCATCTTGGGCCAGATGATTCTCTGTTGTGGGGGGCGTCCTGTGCCTTGTAGGGTGTGTAGCAGCATCTCTGGCCTGTGCCCAGTAGGTGCCGGCAGCGACAGCCCAGCTCCAGTTATGGCAACCCAAACATCTCCAGACATCCCCAGATGGCCCCTGGGTGCAAAACCACTCCTGGTGGAGAACCACTGGGCTGCAGGGACTCCTCCTGGGAGGGTGTAACAACGGGCTCATTTTTCAGTTCTAAGGCAAAAAGCTCAACTTCCAGTTATCACCTTTCTTCTTTATAGACCAGCCGTCGGAGAAGGCTGGGCCCCGGGTGGCTGCTGTCTACACACGCAGCAGCCGAGAAGTCTCTGCATCAGGGCCCAGGCCGGCGGCTGCTCAGTCACAGTTGTGACATCTTTTCTTTTCCTCCTCTGGGGAGGCACAAGGGAGCCCATCAGGGAGGCAGGCCCAGCCTGGGCTGCTCGGAGTTTCCATCCGCAGCCGGCAGCGCTGGTGGTGTTGCAGCCAGACCCACGGGGCCGGCTTTCCCTGGAAGCACAGCTGCTGGCTTTCACTGGAGGTGGGTCGTGAAGGTCCCAGAGCAGAGGGTCCGCAGACACCAGGACGACTCATGCCTGTGGCTGCTGTGTCACGGTGCCGCCTCACCAAGCGCCTCCTCTCTCGTGGGCCTATTTCCCGGGCTGGTGTTCACCTTGTGGACTTTCCTGTGCTTTTAGCGGTGCAGAGGCTGCCTCCTGACTGTGACGGGCTGTGGCTCGGTGTTGGGCAGATGTGGGATGTGAGCAGAGCACCCAGCTGAGCTGAGGCACGCTCCCTTTGCAGGAACTATGCTGGCCAGCCACTCGGTGTCTGCCCAGGTGGTCAGAAAACTGAGTTAGCAGCACCTGTTGCTCTGGATGGGGGTGGAGGGGTAGGGGAGGTAGGGGGGAGAGGATAGTTTTCTTTTCTCTAAGGTAAAGCTGTAGTGTTTGGGCCAATGTAAAGAGGGTCCTATGCAGATGATTGTTTTTTGTAGGTCAATGGTTTTATTTTATTTTATTTTATTTTATTTTATTTTATTTATTTTATTTTATTTTTTTAAAGATTTTTTTATTTATTCATGAGAGAGACAGGCAGAGGGAGAAGCAGGTTCCATGCAGGGAGCCCAACATGGGACTCGATCCAGGGTCTCCAGGATCACGCCCTGGGCTGAAGGCGGCGCTAACCGCTGAGCCACCCGGGCTGCCAGGTTAATGGTTTTAAATCAGTGCTCACAGCTTGGGTGTCCCAGATGTTTGGTTCTGGTCCAGATCTTGCTCCTCCCACATTCTGGTGCAAGCTCTTTTCCCAACATGCTTGATTCCTGTCCAACAGAAAGGTGGTATTTGGCCTCATGTTGAATTGAGGCTGCGGAACAGACAGTTCTCCAGTGCGAACAGGTCTGGAGGTACCATTCACGTGAAAACCCCTCGCAGAATTTCTCTTTCATGGGTTCAACTCTCCCCTCTTTCCGTTGGAAGGCCTTGGCTTTTTATAAACTGTAAAGTTAGGATGCGGGAAGACGGGTTTGTAGGGTATGTGGTGGAAGACAGCTCCTCAGTGAACACAGTTGAGCCCTGGTCCCCTCTGAGGGCTGCATCTCAAGTGAGCTTGGGCCCTAAAACAGCCCGAATGGCCACTCAGAACAGAGAGAGGAAGGGGATTGCCAAGGACTTGGGACCGTGCAGTGAGGAAACCTCATTTGTTCAGCTACTATTTATGGATGCTAGTCGGGCACTGTGCCAGGGATCCAACGATGCCCGGGAAGGTCCTGGTCCAGCGGACCCAAGTCGACTGGATACCCAGAGCAGGAGGGGGCGACCCCTCGGTGAGCATGGCCCTTGGTGCAGTAATGCATGCTGTCATCCCTGCCACTGCCCTGATGCCACCGCCTTACGGTGGGGAAGCACACTGAGGGGAAAGGAGTTTGTGTTTTTGGCCAAGTTAAATGAAATCTCCGAATCCCTCCCTTTGGATACCAGCTGTCTTCTGCAAGTAAAAATAAATGTGAGACCCAAGGTGGGGAGGTAGGTTTGGGGCTTTTGTGTGATCTGCCTACTGTTCCCATGGTTTTGTCTGTGATCCCGCACCTCTACTGGAATGCTTGCCTCTCTAACCCCGGGGTCGAAGGGGAAGACCAGCAAGTTTGGACACATAAATCCAACAGCAGACAAGGTCCCCAGAAAGGACCAGGTTGTGTCTAAGGCAGAGGTACTCCCTCCAGCTGAGAGCTTCAGTGCAATCAGATGGTGGTGGCAGTCCGGGGACCCTGGAGCCCCTGGGTCAAGACAGCGTACAGGTCAGCCCAGATTGCCTGCTCACTTCAGGGCTCCCATGTGGTGAGAGCGGGACTGCTGGGAAGCAGTAGGCCTCCCAGGCAGGCTAACGATCCAGACTTCTTCTTTACAGATTATCTGATCATTTATATGGGGAGGCCCACGAGTGGTGCCTGCGCCAGGTATTTATTTCCAGGTGAGGGCACTATCCTCTTGGGCCCAGGTCAGGCCCATTGACTTTTTGCAGGGTTATGTAAGGAACCTTGTACAGAGACCAGAGTTAACTGCCTCACATTTCTCATTCCCCTGAGCTGGTCTACAGCCTCTTAGAGGGTTGTGTTCCAGGCAGGTGCCTGGCCAGCGCACACCTTGCTCGGACTTGGAGTCAGGATGCTGGAATCAGGCACATGAGGGCTTGAAGTCTGGCTCTATCACTTACCAGTCAGGTGATGGGTGAGGGGGTGGTGTTCCTTCAATTCTCTGAACCTCAGGCTCCCCATTTGTAAGATGGCCAAGGATTAAATGAGAAACTCTATCATAAGGGCCTATATGGGGTTCCCTGGGTGGCTCAGTCAGTTAAGCATCTGACTCTTGATTTCGGCTGGAGTCATGATCTCAGGGTCGTGAGAGGGAGCCCCCATCAAGCCCCACTCTCAGCACAGAGTCGGCTGGAGATTCTCTCCCTCTGCTCCTCTCCCTGCTCTTTTCCTCTCTCTCAAAATAAATCTTTTTTTTTTTTAAGGGGCCCATAACAGTGCCTGTCCTATGGTTCTTCAAGACGTTAGTTGTCACTTGCCCAGGCCCTTTCTGGCTTCAGGGTCCCCCCTGTGTGCTCCAAGCATGCTCTACAACTTGTTCACTTTTCTGTTCTCCCATTAAGCTGGAAGTTTCTTGAAGGCAGGGGCTGGGTTTAGTTTTCTTTATGGACCCGGTGCCTGGAACAAGGCAGTCAACACAGAATGCTTGCCACATTCCAGGCTCAGTTCTGAGTACTTCACGTGTATAAATGTATTTAATGCACACAGTGACCCATGGGTAGGTGCACTCTTATTATCCCCATTTTACAGACAAGGAAACTGAGGCACGGAGTGCCTGAGTAACATGGCCCGAGGCACAGAGCTAGTAATTGGCAGAGCCAGGATTCAAGCCCAGCGAGGCTGCTCCAGAACCCGGGCTTTTGCCAGCTCTGCAGGCTGTCTCCTAGGAGTTGTTCGAGGGGGTGGTGAATGGATCGGGCAGTGTTATTATTAGCGGTTAATGCTGGGCAAGTCGCTTATCTCTACTAGGGCTGTTACTTTGTTAGTAGTGAGTGTAGGTCAGGGTTCTTAGGAGGGTGAGATGGGAGTGATGAATGTGGAGGGCACTGCGGTGTCAGCAGGGTCCCCATTGTCATAGTCCTTTCTTCCTCCTGGAGCTCCATGTGAGAGTGGCTGTGGGCTGTGCACTTCTGTACCCTCCTTTCTCTGGGGCTCCCCACCTTCCCACCTTTGGGCACCAAAATGTAGGAGAAACGTGGGTCCCTCACTCTGCTGTGCCTTCTTCTTCTAGGACTCACGGAATGTGTGCCCTTGGCAGCCCCTGAAAGGAGCTAGAAATGTCCACTCTACCCTTTAATCTCAGAACATGGGGTTGGGGGTATGATCTATTCCTGAAGCCAGAAGGAGACCGGAGGCCAAGGGTCCCTTCAGCTCCCCCCGCCCAGAGAAAGGGGGTGCCACCCTTGACATCTCTGTAGGGTCTGGACTTGGCAGTGGCACTTCGGGGAGTGGGGTGGCAGTGGAGGGAGAGGCATGATGCAGGGGGAACACTGCACTTGGTGTCTGTAGACACCCTGCTGTGCACAGCTGTGACTAAGGCTCCCAAGCAAAGCACATGTTGAGAGAGAGAGAGAGAGAGAGAGAAAGTGTGTAAAGACACAAATAATCAGGATTCTGGAGCTAATATTTCTACTCCTTATTCTTTCCTGGGTGTGATTTTTTTAAAAAGATTTATTTATTTGGGGTGGGAGCAGAGGAAGAGAGGGAGTCCTTAAGCAGACTCCTTGTTGAGTGCAGAGCCCATCCCAGGACCCTGAGATTGCAACCTGAGCCGAAATCAAGTCAGATGCCTAACTGACTGAGCCACCCTGGCACCCCCCTCGGGTGTGATTTGAATCATTTCCTTGGCTTATGTGTCTAACAATGTCCTTGTTCTCTGTGAGGCTCCCCACGTCAGCCAGCTGGGGTTGTACTTCCTCTTTGGTGTTCCCTTGGCTCTTCTGTGTCACCACGATGCTCCACTTTGCTTTTCTTTCTGGACAGGCCTGTCTTTCTGCTACTTCTCCTCCCGTCCTCACATGTCTGCCATACTCACCTGAAAATGCCCTCTGTTTGGGGGAGAAGAGCATAGATATGTCTTATTAATGAATATTTAAACCAGTTGAGCTGAGCAATAGAACTTCTGGGGATGATGGAAACATTCTATATTTGCACTGTCCGGGGCAGTAACCACCAGCCACACGAGGCTGTTGCATACTTGAAATGTCACTAGTGCAAATAAGGAACTGCATTTTTTAAATTCTGTGTCATTTAAACTGAGTATAAATAGCCACATACGGCTAGTGCCTGCCTCGTCAGACAGGGCAAGTCTAGGGAATATGGCACCTGGAAGCATCAAATCAGGGTCAGTTACGTTGTGTGGGGATGTGGGATGATATGTCCTTAATCTGGGCACTTGATTATTAATAGGGTCAAGTTTTGTCAGTGTCAGGTCCTCAAAATGCCTCTTGCCTGCTTAACCAGGTGAGGTAGAAGACGAATTAATGCATTGGCTGTGGTGATAGAGCCTGTGGCTAATTTGTGACCCTTCACCCTTCTGTGTTCCAACCCAGAGCGCCCAATGACCGGGTGCACGTGGGGTGAGTTGCAGGGAATCCTGAACTCAGGGCACCAAGTCTTGCAGTCTGGGGTCTGCTACTTCCTGGCTGGAGCACTATTTCACCTTCAGGGATGGATGGAGATTTTGGTAGGGCTTGAAGCTTATGCAAATTTTGGGCACCTGTTTAAGAGAAAAAAATATATATATAAAATCACAAATACAGAATGAGGTCCAATTGTGAAAATTTACTTAGAATGATAAAAGAAATCACATCCAACATAAGTTTTAAAAGCCCGGCATGTATCACAAACTTCACAAAATCCAGAAAAACCACCACATGTTTTTTATGAATTATTTGCCTACCAAACCTCTATACTTCTTTTCCTTCACATCCTTTGGCTGAATACTCTTTGATCACCTCTTCATATGATAATGACTTTGTACTTTTTGTAAAGGGAGATTGAAAAGATCATTTAGTTTTTCTCCTAGCATGGTTGACAAAACTTGTTTTTTATTATTGATAGTCGCAATGCATAAAATATGACTTCATCAACAGACATCCACTTCTGCTGTATGGCTACAGGTTTGGGTCCTGCTGTGCAGGAATCTTCTATTTTGCATAATTCCCATCCAAAAAGGGGAAGAGGATTGGTGGGGCTGTGTTCAATGTTTCATCAAATGCATTTCTGACAGGAGAAAACTTCCCTTTTGGAGTAGCTATTATTGTGAACAAAATGACCCTCCTACAATTCCACATGTCTCGTGACTGGAAGAAATGTTCAAAGACGAGCTTCTGGCTCCGGGTATTTTAAACCTTGTTTTTCCTCCCCTGCCCACATATCTGAGGTGCCAGATGTTGCACCTTTGAGTCTCAATGACAGTGAGCTGGCCCAGTGGGCGGTAGGCTTGTTCCTGGAAGCCCGGGGGATCGCTGAGGAGGCAGCGAGCAATAGCCGTGCTCTGGATGGAAGGGGCCAGAGCCACACAGAGGGATCCCACTACACCTAAACTAAATTTATCTGCAAGTCAGCTTCCCCTTAGCTGGCTCCCCAAATGCCTGTAGTGACTCTAAGTGCATTTGACACAAAGGGAGATGCAACAAGAAGAGATGGAAGAGTGGAAAGAGACACTGTTTCTAACCAATTGCAACTAAAATAGCTTGATTTTGTACACCCCCCCCCCCAAAAAATTATATGATTCTGTAAACACATTGCTAGAGCCTTGAAAGGGACCCATGCAAAGGCCTTGAAGCTTTCTTCATTAGTTTCATGGTCAGTCTTCACCTGTTCTTTGCTCGGAACCTCGGGATCTTCATCTGTAAAATGGGAATAATAAGGGATGCCTGGGTGGCTTGGTCGGGTGAGCACCAGATCCTCTCCTCTCCTCTCCTCTCCTCTCCTCTCCTCTCCTCTCCTCTCCTCTCCTCTCCTCTCCTCCTCTCCTCCTCTCCTCCTCTCCTCCTCTCCTCCTCTCCTCCTCTCCTCCTCTCCTCTCCTCTCCTCTCCTCTCCTCTCCTCTCCTCTCCTCTCCTTTCCTCTTTTCTTTCTTTTTTTTTTTCTTTTCCTTTCTTTTCCTTCTTTCTTTCTTTCTAGCACTGGATTCTTAATTTTGGCTCAGGTCATGATCTCAGGGTCCTGGGATGGAGCCCCGAGTCAGACTCCATAGAATCTGCTTGAGATTCTCTCTCCCTTTGCCCCCCACCCCCACCCACTGTTTTTTTTTTCTCTCTCTCTCTCTAAATAATTTTTTTTTTAAAGAATGAACAAATGAATGAACAGATCAGTGATAGAATTTATGTTTGCTAGCCATCTGCTCACATCCATTGGCCTGCTCTGACCTTGCAGTGTGTCCCAGGCGGCTGAGGAGCCCCAAGGGAGGCTCCCTGTGCAGGTCAGAAAGGGGAGCCGAGAGCCAAAAACTGAAACCCCGCTCGCAGGAGTGGGAAGACTCTGGACAGCATTTGTTAAGTTTTCCTCCACCCAGTCCTGCTGCTCACAACTCTTTCCCATGCTCTGATTCAGGGGGACTGTGCCTGAATTACATTAAGGCCAGAGTTGATTCTTGGGTGGTGTAAGACTAGAACACGGTTCTCAGCTGCTTCAAGGCTTCCCCCCTAACAGAGGCTGCTCTGTGGTGAGTGTAGGGGAGTGATGCCTTTGGACACCTCCCCCCCAAATTCCACAGCCAGACTGAGATGCCCTGGATCTGAAAATGGGTTGTTGGGCCAAGAGCTGTGATGGTGGTGAGTGATCCCTGGGATTTGGAGCATGTGTCCTGAGCCCCTGGGCCCCACCTGGGCCTGTCCTATGTGGCTGCTGCCTTCTTTCAAACACAGCAGGTCGCAGAGTTGGGGCACAGACCACAAACCCCAAGGGCTCTGGGCCTGCTGTGGAAACACCTTGAGACTCCAGCAAAGGCCAAATCTGTCTCAACTCTGCTTTTGTCATTTACAAGTAGGGGCACTGGCCCTGGTCACTTTTACAATTCCTTCCATTCCTAACCTTTTAGGATTGAGAACTATGGGCCAGGTTGGAATCGACACCTCCAGGTAGTAACCTTCTGAGGGTGGGGAGATGGGTAGTGTCAGCAGAGACACAAGTTTTCAAACCCTCGGTGTCCCGATTTCAGTTCCCTACCCTTCTGCATTGGCACCACTTGGCCTTAGCCCCACGCGTGGTCAGTATGGCCACAGAGAACTGTCCGTCGATGGCGCTGCAGGCACGCCCGTGCATCCTTCCAGATGGCAGGGTTGCATGTGTTCATGCTCAGCCGAGCAGGAGAAGCAGGCCTCTAAACAGTCTGGCATAATACCATTTTTTTAAAAAAACAGAAAAACTGTATCTGTGTCTGTGTTCATAGAAAAATACTGGAAGGAATTAATCCAAAATGTGAACAGTGTTTCTCTCTACTTGGTAAAACCGCAGGTCACTTAATTTTTTAAAAAATTCTTTAAATTCTTTTATTAAGAAAAAAAAAGTTTTTTTCTTAATTCTTAATTCTTTCAAACCCCCTCCCAAATTTTCTATCTTAAGTATGGGCTCTTTCCATTTTGGAGCTGGGGGAGAGATGGTGGTGTTCATAGGGAGGGGTTTGGGAGCCCCTGTCTCCCTGGGAGATTAGCTGGCATAATGATAATGCAGGGAACTTGTTAAAACTGTAGGCTCCTGGGCCCCACTCCAGAGATCCTGACCCTGTGGATCTGGGGTGGGGCCTGGAATCTGGTTTGCACACACGTCTCGGTGACCACCCTCTTGGGAACACTGGCCTGGGGACTCTTTCTTTGTCTGGAGCTGGGCTAACAGGAGTGGCAGGAGAGATAGATCTAGCATGAAGGAGGCAGGTGAGATGAACATCCGGCAGGGCAAGGTGAGGCTCTGACAAGATGTCTCCAGATGGAGGTGGCTCTGGGACAGAGGTCGGGGAGAGGCAGGGTGAAGCCAGCAGCAAGTGAGTTGTGCGAAGTAACCCTCAAAGCTCTCAGAAGATCAAGCTGTGCCAACAGCAGCTTGCTGTCAGATTCTCTGGCCCACCAGGCTGCCTGGGACAGGCACAGGAGGGCGGGCTGGGTCCTGTGGGGCCAGAGTTCTGGGTCTTCGGGCCCCAAATTCTAGTTCTGGTTCTACTTCTTACCATTGTGTGATTGTAGGTTGAGTTACAGCTCTCAGGTACAGTTTTGGGTAGCGCAAACGATGTCACCAGCCTCATACACATTTCGTGGCGAATGAGGTGGTCCATGGCAGGAGGTCGAGAGCAGTCCTTGCCCGCTTCTCACTTCTTGGCCGCTTCGGAGAAGGCAGCCTGAGAGACCTTAGCTGAGGGGAAGGACACCCCGGCTCACAGCACTGCAGTTTGATTGCTGCCTAGGTCGTTTTCATAGCAGCTTCTTCCCTGCAAGGCACAGTTCTCCTGGAGGATGTTTACTGCCAGGACCTCCAAGGAACTGGCCCAGCCTGACCCACTGCTTCCTTCCAGCCCCATTGTAGCCAGCCTGCGTCTGTGAGTCCTCAGAGCTCCTGTGACCCCTTGGATGATGTCCCTCAGACTCTGTCCATTAGGACTTTGCTTTAACCTTCACGCTCCCTAAGCAGCCAGCTGGCTCTCTTCTCCTAGATGGTCCCTCATTTTAATCTGGAATGTCCAGCAGACAGTTCAGTCTTGCTCCTTTTGATATATATATATATATATATATATATATATTTTAATAGCCTCTTTAGCCCTGCTTACAACACAACAAACCAAAGCTGTAATATAGTGAGTGGATCCTATCCCAGTCACTGAACTCTAACGCCAAGCATTTAGGAAGAGACTTTCCAAGTGAAAGCCATATTTTTCCATTCTTTCCACTCTTCCATTCATTCAATGGGTATTTCTTGAGCACATGTGGTGGCAACAAAAATTCTCCTGTGTTGGGTGCTCATGATGTGCCCGGGGTGGCTAGTCCCTTAGTCCCTGACTTAGGAGCTCCCAGTCTACTGGGGATACAGACGGGCAGTTGGTTATTTACAGTGTGATGAGTGATGTGAGAGGGAAGGTATGGGGAGCCTTGGGAGCAAGTAAAGATGGACACCCCACCCCCCACTCCTGAGCCTACCTATTGCATCATACAGCCAACTGCATAATGATCTCTTTTTTATGTGAAATCTGCTTCTCCCAAAGCTCTTAGTTCAGCCATCCTTTTCTGTGCCTACCCGGAAGACAGAAGATCTGCCGAGGCCTCTGTCCAGAGCTGGGGCTTAGAAACCTCCAGCCCATATAGGGCCTGGGGTTGGCCGGGCTACATACAGAGTAGTGTGTATAGGTGTGGACTGCCATCTTCCTTTTCAAATTGAACAGAAAAACAGAAGTGCCAGCCAAGCATAGGGACAGTCCTTTGGTTCCTTTTTCCTCCTTAGTGCAGCAGGCAGCTGTTTATCTGAGAGAAACAGGTTTGCCCAGTGGGACGTTTATTTGGTTTCTTTGGCCGATCATGGGAACACACCTGCCACTTTGCCACTTCCTGCAAGTCAAGCAGTTTCTTAGAAAAGGGACATATTCCTTAAAATATATTGTGTGGTTTGGGGGTGAGATCTGGTTTCTTGGATTTTTATGATTTAACATGTCTGCAAAAACATTAAGCCACAAGGTAAAAATATATTCAGTGCCCCTTATGGGAAACTTGACTTTCCTTAGGGTTAGGAGCTAGTCATTTTAGTGTCTGTGCTCAGTTTTCTTGCTTTTAAGTTTTCATTTGCTCCTCTTCCTGTTTCTTAGCATATCCCTTATACATCTCTCTAAATACATCGTGGGCGGGCCGTAATGGGTCTGGTTCACTCCAGTAAAATGTCTACCTGTCAACCAAAATAGTTTAACTGAAGCTGTACAAGAAAAAGACAAATAATAAATTTTCTCAGCTCTTATTTTTTAAATACCCCTAACCAGGGTGTGTTCTGAAAGTGGAGTATTAAAAAATAAGATGTAATATAAATTGTAAGAATATAAATATTACAGTATAAATAGGATATAAATATATAAAAGATTAAATTATAATGTAAATTATAAAGAAGACATGTCGCCTATATATGTTATATATAATATATTACATATATCTTAAATATGATATGTATACACACAGTGGGATTTTCTGTATTAATACGGTCATCTTCAATTTCTGTATCTATATCTGAAATACTGTACGATCAGACCTCATGGGCATGGCACATAGCTAGGACATATTTAGTAAACTATACTTACTAAGACAGGAAAGAGGACCATGAACATTTAGGACAATTTTCAGATGAGGATTTGGAAATGACTGCATATGTACTTACCAGGAATTTTGAGTGATCAGCACACCTTGTTTCTAGAGCTTTCTGTAAGATTTGTTTGTAAGAAGAGACAGGCACTGGGTGAAGAGTGTGAAGTTGTGGAATCAGATTGGCCCAGGTTCATATTGGATCCCAATCGGGATGCCTTGACCCGGGTACTTGGCCTCTCTCACCTGATTCCTCTTCATTAAAGTGGGTGTTGAGATGGCCCCGACCTGTCACAGCAGGTGTGGAGATTAGATAAGATGGAGCGTGCAGAGCACCCCACAGGGGCCCTGACCCGTGGTAGATGGTGCGCAAGCTGCCGCTGGCCTCTCCACCTGCATCGTGGTCACCACTTTAGGGGCCGGCACCTCCCTGGCAGGGCCCTTGCTTCAGTCAGTCAGCTCTCTACTGCAAAGGGGCTTGAGTTTGAGGACCTGAAATCGTGGGATGCTGTGATTCAGTGTTTCTGGGAAGTTAGGCCAGGATCACAAAGGGAGTTCTTGAGTTTTACATTGGAACTTCTAGAAGTAATGACCTTTTATGTTTTAATTGGGTTATCAATAAAATTAGGTGAATGCCACTGTGTTAGCACTAGAGAATCTGCTTACACAACCCGATTAAGCCTGTTGGTACCAATACCTGATCCAAGATGACAGAGATTTTGGCTCCTGGGACACCACTGTCCTGTTCGCTGGCAACCCCGCAACCAGCACCATGAGAGCTAGGAGGCCGCACAGAGGTCAGACTCTTGTCATGCCTCCCTCTTCAGATGACTTCCTCATGTCTGGAGACCTTGAAAACTGATCTTGAAATCCAGGGTTTAGTCTCTTCTCTCTCTCTCTCTCTCTTTTTTTTTTAGAAATTAAAATAGAATCTCTCAAGGGCAGAAGTCTCCTCTCCCCCTCCTTTTCCTTGTCCCCGCAAACCTTGTTTCTGAAGGTGACAGGTGAACATGGGCTTGAACGTGGGTATACACGTGTGGTGTATCTGCAGGGCTTGTGGGGGTCCGCAGAATGAGTGCTGCATTGAAGGGGGCACAGAGGTGCCTCGGTTGTCCCGCTAAGAGCGTCCCCCTCCTGGTGGGCAATTCCACTGAGTCCGAGGACTTAGGTTCAAACCCCTGCCCTACCACTTATTCATGTCACGACCCTGGGCAAGTTTAATGGGCCTCTTCGGGCCTCACTTTTATTATCTGTAAAATGAGGGTAATAATACCTACAGCCTAGAGCTGTGGTGGGGTTTGGTATAAAGCGTTTGAAACTGTACCCGGTGCACAATCAGAGCTGCAGGGCAGTTTACTGCTGGAGTTAGCTTTGCCTTTTACCTTTATCGAGTCACTCCCTGGGCCACGAAGTTCCCTCACTTTTCTGTAAAATGAATGAAAAGCTCAGATGTTCCTCAAGTACAAGAAATAGAAGCAGAGGTTTCATAGTGCGGTGCCCCTGGGTCTGAAGTATGTGAAGTCGGGTATATACTTTCCCAGGTGAAGGAAACCAGAATTGGAGCAGGTGTAGGGGGGCTGGGGAGCCTGGGGAGGGGGCCGGGTACTGGGGTCCCAGGAACCAGGGGAAGTTGGCCTGAAATGCTATGATTCTGAGACTCAGAGGTGCTGTGGAATGTTCCAGAACATGTCAACGCAGAACTGGTTTCGTTCTACTTCGCTCAAGAAGCTCATGGTATCTTCGGGAAGAGGGGAAGAGAAGGCGGCCTGAAACAAACAGGGTAATCCCAACTTGGAAAGTTGGGATCTGCATGTGTGACGTATGGAGGGGAGGCCAAGTCTTGCAGGGCTGGAGTGTCTTCCTTGAGATCTGCCCCAGTGATGGGAAGGGATGCTTGGGATTCCTGTGGCGAGTTGCACATCCTGTTATCTTAGGAGAGGCAGCCCTTGGTGTGGGGGTGACTGTGCCGGGAGGGGGGCTCCTCTAGGTGGCTCCAGACACGAGGCACATGTCCTGTGGGCCAGCTGGGATCCCAGGTGAATCCAGGAACGCTTTCTGTCCCACTGGGCTGCCTTCTCCTTGAGGACATGAGGGCAAACAGGGGCTGGGCCTTTTGCATCTCCAGGTTTCCAGGAAAGGCTCAAGAAATGCTTAGATGCCTGTATTCGTGGATTACAGATCTGGGTAACTTAGGAAGTAAAATTTTAAAATTGAGCAAGTGGGGACACCTGGGTGGCTCAGCAGTTGAGCATCTGCCTTTGCTCAGGTCATGATCCTGGGGTCCTGGGATCAAGTCCCATATTGGGCTCCCTGCATGGAGCCTGCTTCTCCCTCTGCCTATGTCTCTGCCTCTCTCTGTGTGTCTCTCATGAATAAATAAACAAAAGCTTAAAAAAATTAAAATTAAAATTGGGCAGGTGCTGAAGGAGACCGGCCCAAGCTTGGCAAGGCCACGTCCTTGCTTTCTTTCACAAACCACCCCTTGTTCTTTGACGCAAGGTGAGAGTGTGAGGTGTTCTTGCGGGCACTTGGCTTTGTTGATGGAATAGGGAAGGTAGGGCAAGGAGGAGATGGAGGGAAGGAAGGAAAGAGGAATGAAGGGAGAGAGGGAAGGAGGGGGGAGAGCGAGTCTTTTTTTGTATCCAGCTTAGACCAGTTCTGCTTTCACCTCTGCTTGGTGAACTTGGGTCCTGTGATTGTGTGTGTCTGTGTGTGTGTGTGTGTGTGTGTGTGTTGGTTTCCTTTCCCACCCTCTCCCCAACATCAATTTAAATGCTATCACTTGTGAAAGTGGCTGTAAGCGAACACAAAATGACCAAATATCACACATCCAGATTGATGCTAATGAAGTGATTGTTAAGAGATAGTCTCACCCCCTTTTCCCTGTGAAATTATTTCCTTCTGAGCCTTAAGGGGTTTGGTTCCATTGAAGCACAGCAGGACCAGTTTGCAGAGGGTGAAGAGGAGGCCCTGCAGAATAGGGCATCCTTAAAATCGGTAGGGAGGGGCAGGGTCCTCGTGGGTCTTAGAGGAAGCCTTCCAGATTGCCTGAGCTGTGGTTGCAGAGACCTGAATCCTCCACAGGGCCAGCTAACTCGGGGGTACTTAATTCCTATTTATGGATTTCTAGATGTGCCGTTAATTAAAAACCACTCTTAGCTGGACGGATCCACGGAAACTTGCTAGGATTCCCTGGTGTTCTCTACAAATGAAATTAGGCTTTGTGGGAATTGTAAAATTATATATGTATGTATATTTCTTTAAACCTCAAATGCAAGAATGTTCCTGAATCTAGTTTTGCTTCTTGTCTTTAATGTATGCTTTCATCCTTTCTCTACATCTAGAGCAGAGCTCTTTATTTGTGAATAGACTCCAGGACCAGTTTAGGAATCAGATAATTTTGTAGACCCTAGAGTCAGAAAATGCATTGGCTTTGGTTTCTGGGTTCTAGATAGTGAGCAACATCAGAAAGATAAGAATTTCTTTGAATATTTTGCCATCTTTCATTCTTAGCCTTATTAACATCAACTTAATACTGTTATTATTTTTTAAAGATCTTATTTATTTATTCATGAGACAGTGAGAGAGAGAGAGAGGCAGAGACACAGGCAGGGGGAGAAGCAGGCTCCCTGTGGGGAGCCCGATGCAGGACTCGATCCCAGGACCTCGGGATCACGAGGTCCTGGGCCAAAGGCAGACGCTCAACCACTGAGCCACGCAGGTGTCCCTAAAAGATTTTATTTTTATGTAATCTCTACACCCAACGTGGGGCTCAAATCCATAACCCTGAGATCAAGAGATGCACGCTTGACCACTGAGCCAGCCTTCCCTATTAATTCTTCTCTTGGCAACTTACTCTACTCCCCAGAAAAATCCACTTTATTTTCCCAGGGAAAATTTGCAAAATGATTTATTAACACGAAAAATCATTATTCCTAAATGTAAAACTCAGAATGGCTGGATCAATCATTGTCATCTACTAAATGGAATAAACAGGTCAAAGCGATAGTTACAAAAACCAGGTTGCCTAATACCATCCTCCAGTCCAAGACTCTCTAAGGCTGGGGCAGAAAAAAAGTTAAGATGAGCCTGGAGCATCTCACAATGCTGTAATGAAGTGCAAAAAAAATAAAAATAAATGAATACTGTAATGTAATATGAATCGCCTTTCACATGGACCATGTGCTATATGACCCATATCCCTTGGTGTTTTGGGGTGTGGGTGTATGATGTTGCTGGTGTGGGGAGAATGGTTCTAGCCTCAGAAAGGTGACACCCACTTGGGTTAGAGCACGGAATTTGGTGGAATTGGCTTTCCGAGTAAAATGCTAGAATTTGTTCACACGTCCAATGTCTGCATCTTCAGAAAGGCTTCTGTTGAAGGGAACTAGGGTTCAGTTACAGTTGCTTGAATCAGGGTGTGAAGGGCTGTGAGGAAGAATGGTGTCTTTGTCCAAGGCCCAACAGAAATACCACGACTTCAAAGCCTGTCCTGCCTCAGGAGCAGCCTGAGGGGTCAGTTGCTCTGTTGGCCACATGAACGCCCCCAGGAAGGAGCTCCCCGCATCAGAGTCCCTGAGGTGTTAACCCCACTGTCTTCTGGGTGGGGGCTTGGGGTTTTGGTTGGGTTGGGGAAGGGGGAAGTCTAATTGGAACCTAAGTTAGGGCAGACTCCTGAGTGAATTATTATTAACCCAAAAAAGAAGGACAGGAAGCATTAGGAAGCAAGCACGGTGTGTGCACTTGGCTCATTAGGACCAAATGAACCTCTCTCTGCAGGTGACCTTCCCCCTTATCTTCTCTGCAGAGGAGGAAGGCAGAGCTGGGGTGAGGGTATTGAGCACCTTGCAGGACAGAGTAGAGAGGCTCCAGCCCAGGAGAGCCTTAGACCTGCAGGATTTTCCAGGCTCCACAGCACCATCTGATAACAACCCCCCCCCCCCCCCCCCCCGCATCAGAGTTGGTTGAGAATCAGGAAAGGACATATTTTCCTAACATTTGTATCCAGCATGAATCCCTTTTATCAGGGTGGGTGCCTGGCTATGAGGAAATGTGGTTGGCTGGAGGGGGAGAGTTTTCAAGTGCTGAAACTCTTCAAAGTGAAGTTTGGGGGGAGGGGTGACCAGGTGATGCTGGGAGATAACATTTGAAAGAGGAAGGAGTCCTGGGCAGGGATTTAGGAGACCTGGGTTTGGTAGGACGAACAGTAGTAAGAACCCTAACCTTTGTTCAGCGTAACGTGTGCTGGACCCTGTTCCAAGAACCTAACTATTCATTCATTTAGTTCTCACAAAACCCCCCTGTTGTAGAACCTGGCATTATCCTTATTTTATAGATAGGGAAACTGAGGCACAGCGGTTAAGTCATTTGCTGGGAGTTTCACGGCTACCAAGCAGCAGAGCTGGGGCTGGAACTCCCGTCTGACCACAGAGCCTGCCCCTGCTCCGTGACTCAGTTCGCTTCCCTTGGGCTCCACACTGTGACCCTGGAAACAAGTGCTGCATCAAGGGATATCTGTCATAGACTCAAAGTTTCAAAAACAGTTTGGAGAGCTGCCAAAGGTTGCCGTCTAAAAATTTTGGCAGCTCCCATTTACTCTTACTGTAATTTCATGAAAGGAAGGAGAATATGAATCCCCCCCCCCCCAACAAAGGAAGAAGGACACAATTTCAGATTAAAGAATGGTCCTTCCTGAGAAAGGAAAGTTGTCAACGTTATCTGAACAAACACCTAGTCATTCATTTGGCAAATGTGCCTTGAGCTGGCCTACTGTGCTGAGGGACAGGTTTACAAAATAGACCGAGTTCCCACTTAGGTTGGAACTGGCATTCCAGTGGGGGAGACGATAATTTAAAAAAGCAAACACAAAATTGTATAATGGCAAATTTGTTAAGGATATGAGCTCAGCTCAGGGGTAGAGAATAAAAATGGGAGGGAGCAGGTGCGCTGCTCAGGAAGGCCTCTCCCAGGAGGCCAGGAGACAGCATGTGTGTGTGTGTGTGTGTGTGTGTGTGTGTGTGTGTGTTGGGGGGAGATGCAAAGGAACCAACCAGTGCGCATGAGGTCAGTACAGGACTAGGAAGGGTGGGGGGCAGGAGGAAGGCACCCCCAGCTAGCTCAGGGCCCAGGAGGGGGCTACAAAGAACAGCCCAGCTCTGGTGCCCTCTCAAGAGCCAGGTTAGGAGTTTTGATTCTTTAAAAGTTTTTATGTAAAAAAAAAAAAAAGAATAAATAAATAAAATAAAAGTCTTTATGTAAATTCCAGTTGATCGACAGTGTAATATTAGTTTCAGGTGTATAATGTAGTGATTTAACATGTGGGAAAACTGGGCGGCAATATGCAGAAGAATGAAGCTGTACCACTTTTTTTTTTCTTAAATATTTTATTTATTTATTTATGAGAGATGGGGGTGGGGCAGACATAGGTAGAAAGAAGCAGGCTCCCTGTGGGGAGCCTGTTGTGGGACTCCATCCGGGACTCCAGGATTATGCCCTGGGCTGAAGGCAGACGCTAAACTGCTGAGCCACCCGGGCATCCCTGGACCACTTTCTTATACCAGACGCAGAAATAAATTCAGAATGGATGGAAGACCTAAATGTGAGACCTGAAACCATAAAAATCCTAGAAGAGAGCACAGGCAATCACTTCTTTGACTTTGGCAGTAGCAGCATTTTTCTAGATAGGTCTCCTGAGGCCAGGGAAACAAAAGCAAAGATAAACTATTGGGACTTCATCAAGATAAAAAGCTTCTAAAAGAAAAAAAAAAGATAAAAAGCTTCTGCACAGCAAACGAAACAGTCGACAGAACTCAAGGGCAACCTACGGAATGAGAGAAGATATTTGCACATGACATATCTGATAAAGGGTTAGCATCCAAAATACATAAAGAACTTAAAAAGCTCAACACCCCCAAAACGAATAATCCAATTAAAAAATGGGCAGAAGACATGAAGAAACGTTTTTCCAAAGAAGACCTACAGATGGCCAACAGACACACGAACAAAGGCTCAACATCACTCATCATCTGGGGAATGCAAATCAAAACCACAAGGAGATCCCACCTCACACCGTTCAAAATGGTTAAAGTCAACAATGCTGGAAACAACAGGTGTTGGCGAGGATGCGGAGAAAGGGGAGCCCTTGTGCACTGTTGGTGGGAAGGCCAGCTGGGGCGGCCACTCTGAGGATGGTATGGAGGTTCCTGGAAAAGGAGCTCTGATTTTACTGGGGTGCAGTGGAAACCATTGCACGGTCTTAAGCAGAGGCGTGACGTGATGGGATTTACATTTCATGGCCTAGCTCTGTCTGCAGCCAGGGAGAGCAGATGAGAAGGGGCCAGAAGGAAAGCCAGGGCCCAGTCTGGATGCTTTTGCAACTGTGGGGGGGGGGGGGGCGGGCAGAGGGGCTGAGGGTAGGATGCAGGTAGACGGGGACGTGGAGGGGCAGTGGTAGCAGGAGTCAGTGCTTACCCCAGTCAGTGTCAGAACAGGAAAGACAATCTCATATTAGGACAACTCGGGAGGGGCCGTTTACACAGGCAGGGGTGGAGCTGGGGCTCAGGGCAGAGGAGCTGAGGGTGGGAGGACGTTATGAAACCCATGAAGGGAGCGGGAACCTCCAGTGAGGGTCAAGCCAGGCTGGTATTCAGGCTCTTTCCCCTGCAGGGAGGCGGGGAGCTGGGGCTGGGGCATGAATCCCTGATCTCTCCACCTCCCTCCTCGCTCCTGTGATCTTGTGCCTGCTGCCCTGCTGGCTGGACATGGCACACAGGGTGCCCATTGATGTGGGCCTTCCAGGTCAGCCGCTGCGCAGAGGGTGGTGCAGGGGGTGGGGGGCAGATGTGGTGGGGAACAGGACACAGTGGGCTGCACCAGGACGATCCCCAGATCTGGGTGTGAGCAGCTGAGTGGAGGTGGAAAGGCCGAGAGAGAGAGAGAGAGAGAGAGAGAGAGAGAGAGACAGACAGAGAGACAGAGAGAGACAGAGAGACAGAGAGAGAGACAGAGGAAAAGGTGGCTGGGGAAGAGGGTCAGGAGTTTCCTGTCCCCGTGGACCCACATTTGGGAACCACTGACTGAATCCGTCCGGGGCTCTGAGTTTTCATGGGTATAATCAGCAGTCGGAGGGAATGGCCTCTGCGATTCCTTGCAGCTGGTTTCCTTAGAGGATCCTCTGGAGGGCCCTGTCCGAGTCTTCTAGAACGCTGGCCTCCTTGCCACTGCCCGGATGCCGAGACAGAGGCCCAGGGGAACGATCGCGGCCAGGGCACCCCGTCTCAGGTGTGCGTTGCCCCGCGTGCAGCGGAGGAGGCCCGGCTTGCAGACGCACCCCAGGGAGCAAGGGGCATGCTCTTCTCTTTACGGATGGACGTGTGTTCTCGCCGGCCAAGCCCAACAGCAGCCGAACCCTCTAAGTGGAAGGGAACGGGTGGGCAATCTTCAGGCCTTTACTCTCCCCTCCAGATGAACATCCCAAGTGAAATCCCAGCAAATAAATATGTTCCCTCTTCCCTCTCTTGACTACCCTTTAAAAACCCAGTTGGATGAGAATAAAAAAAAATACAAATAGGCTTGTGTGATCTGCTCATATCTGTGATAAGGAAACTTTGAGGCATAGTAACTATATTCCAGATCGTTTTTGCAGGCAAGAAAGGATGGTTTCAGGGAAGCCAGGGAAAGTCTGCTGTCCCCTGAGTCACCACGAGCTCAGGCTGGCAGCGCTGGGTCATAGGGTGATCACTGTCCAGGCAGGTGTGGAGGGGCGGGGAGGAGGGGACGGGGTTCCTGACCCCGGGGTGAGGCCCACCAAAGGCTTGGGGCTGGAAGCTCTGGGAAGCTTCCCTGTGTTCTGAGGACTCCTCGTTTCCTGTGCACCCCACAGTTTGGTCTCTCATCGCTTGGCACCAGACTCCTGAACCCCTGTTAAGGCTTCTGAGCCCTGAGATTCCCTGTCTTTGAGAAATCACAGTCCCCCTTCTCTTTGTCCTCTTCCCCTCCCTTCTTCCGTTCTGAAGGTGATGGGGAATTCTGGAAGGATTTTCAGGGGAGTTTATTGCCTTTCAGAAAACAAGATAAGGCCCTTGTGAAATATATGTCAGTGAGAATACAGAAAATCGAAATTCATAAAATTTCAATTTGATGTCTTAGGAAGTTATCTTGTATAAAAGAATGAACAGCCCTGAAACAATGTAGGTGTGTGGCTGTAAACATACCCGTTTTTGTCATCCTGGTAGTGTTTTTATAACACAACATCGCATGAGGCGTTTCGCGGCCTAGGTGAGGACAGGATGTGAGGACCCCCCCACCATGTTCTGAGGAGAGGTGCTGAGTTCTGGG
The DNA here is from genome assembly GCF_018345385.1 of Vulpes lagopus. Lineage (NCBI taxonomy): Eukaryota > Metazoa > Chordata > Mammalia > Carnivora > Canidae > Vulpes > Vulpes lagopus. The sequence goes on along the minus strand of NC_054846.1, from coordinate 62,635,966 downwards.
CAGGGCTGGCTAACGTGTGGCCCACGCTCCCCCCGCCCCCCGACAGGCAGAGGGGTGTGCTGGAGTTGCTACCATGAGCCTTGCCTGGCTCTTCTCAGAGGGGAGAGAGGGAGATGCCCCCCACCCCATAGGCCAAGGGAAGGGCTCCATGGTCCTGATGCTGCCATAGCAGTGGAGCCTGGTAATGAGTTCCTAGGCAGCTGGATACACATCCCCTGGATCTGAGGCCCCTCCAAGTCCAGGCTCTTCTAGAGAAGTCTGCGGGTGATGGGCCAATTAGCACTGCACCCAAAGACAGAGTGAGCAGAGTACCACTGAGGGGAGGACACACGTCCTCTGAGGTGGGACAAAGGTGACCTTTCTCCCGGGTGACGTGGACACAGGGGAGGTAGCCAGCTGGACCTGTCCTGATAGGACCCTGGGCCAGGGAGCACCTGCTGGCTCCCTCAGCAAAGCTGCCCCAACGTGTTTCTGGATACATGTGCCTCCTTCCCTACTCTGCTTTCCTTTCTTATTTTCTTTTTAAAGATTTTATTTATTTATTCATGAGAGACACAGAGAGAGAGGCAGAGACACAGGCAGAGGGAGGAGCAGGCTTCATGCGGGGAGCCCGACGTGGGACTCGATCCCGGGACTCTAGGATCACGCCCTGGGCCCAAGGCAGGTGCTAAACCACTGAGCCACCTGGGCTACCCTCTTTTCTTATTTTAAAAATCTCTCTAATAAGCACTTTGAGAGGGAGTCTATATTGATGACTTCTATTACCTAGGATAAGTTTGTTTTTTTCTTACGAAGCTAAACATACATGCACATGATGCAGCAAATTTACTTCTAAATGTTTACCGAGAGAAATGAACATTTATACTGGCAAAAAGATTGGTGGGTACATGGATATTCACAACAGCTTTATTTGTAATAGTCCCAAACTGGAATGAATGCAAACCCAAGTACCCATCAACTAGGGCATGTATAAACGACTTGCGGCCCACTTGCATTCCGGAATACAACTCAGTAATAAAAAGGAGATGCGGCGGATACAGGCAGTGGTGGGTGGGTGGGTGTGAGTTCTCTGCGTGTTACGTGGAGAGAAGCCAGATGTAGAAGTGCACACTGCATGCTTATATGGAATCCTAGAATCGTCAAGACTAACCTACTGCCCTGTGATGGGGTTGGGGGATGTAGGACCAGGGGTGCACCAGGAGGAGGAGGTATAAGGGAACATTCTGGCGTTAGAGAAATTTCTGTCTTGATTCGGGGGTAATGGTTACCTGGGTATATACAATACCCAACTGTTCCTCTGAAATGTGTGCGTGTTAATACATATAACTTACACCTCAGGAAAGTCGATTTTTATGGAGGAACCTAATAAATGGAACATAAAAATTTTCTCTAAAAAAGGATCGCACAGAGGGATTTGCTTGTGGACAGCCTGGGCTCCTCGATTTGCCAGTTTTTGGCTTATTCGCCGTAGAGGGTTCTGGGCTCCTTGAAGTAGTCCCCTTGTCTGTTACCAGCAGCCCGTTGAAGGCTTTCTGCGAAGTTGTTGATAAGACCATCATTTTATTGATTTCGTTGTCAGATACAAATACACGCTCTGGAATAGCATGTCGTAGAGACAGTGCAGTGGCCCCGCTCTCTGGGCATTTGCAGATCGGCCTGCCCCTGGCCTCTGGGGAAGCACATTCATCATCTGGTTCGTTATCGGGAGGACTCTGCGTCCACTTTTTCATTGTCCATTTAATGCGAGGGGGTCTCAGCGGTAATTGTCACTTTCTGTATCATCAAGCGACTCCTCCTCACTTTTGCCATCTGTTCTCCTGGGGCTTGGTACCTATGCTGAACAGTAAGATGTGTAGACTTTGGAATGTAGACACTTTGCTCGGCCTTATTTCTTATAGAGTAATCAAGTGAGCATTTTCTAGGCTTTAAACGTGTGCTTGTCACCACGTTGGGCACTGTGGGATGTGTGAAATCAAATCTTAGACTCTAGGCCCGGGGAAGCCTCGATGGGTGATTTGGTCCAGCTCTTAATTGCAGGCAGGTAAGGTAACCGTCACTCCTTCGTGGCTAAAGCATCCTTGTCCCTCCCTCACCTCCAAGGCGGAGGTTGGTACCCTACCCTCCACTGTGGCTGGATGCAGAGGTTGGGCCTTGGAAGAGGTAGCCGAAGTCAAATGAGGTCATAAAGGTGGAGCCCTCATGCCAGAGGGTTGGTGTGTTTGTGAGAAAGGGAGGCAGTACCCAGGACGCACGCACAGAGGAAAGGCCATGTGAGGACAGACGCCGTGAGCGGTGGCCATCTGCAAGCTGAGGAGGGAGGTCTCAGGAGAAACCGAACCTACCTGCACCTCGATATCGGAATGGCAGCCTCTAGAACTGTGAGAAAATCAGTGTCTGCTGTGTAAGCCCCCAGTCTGTGGAATTCGGTTATGGGAGTGCCGACACACGTACGGCAACACACGTACAGATACTTGAGGTGGGCAAATCATCCTGAGCTTGTGCAAGGCCCTGTTCTGAGTTGTTCATATGTACAAACTCATTTAATTATACATGCGATCATCTGAAGTTAATATTCTTTTTTTTAAGTTTTTATTCCAATCCCAGTTAACATCCAGTGTAATATTACGATATAGTGATTCCACTTCCATGCATCACCCGGTGCTCATTGTGACAGGTACATCCTTAATCTCTGTCCCTGTTTCCCCCATCCCCTCCCCTCTGCCCCAGCCACCTCCCCTAGTTACTATTCTTATTATTCCCAGTTTGCAGCTTTGAAAACTGGAGGACAGAGAGATTAAGTAGCTTGCCCAGAGTCGCACAGCTCGCACTGACTCCTGGTAGGGTCAAGACCCTAAGCCAGGCAATCTGTCTTCATCCGCCTGGCTCTTAACCAGTACTCTTTACCCCTTCTGCCGATCCCAGGAGAACACACCCACAGGCCTGTTCTCTGTCTGTACCATAGAGCTGCCTCTGGGGAAAGGAACTTTTGGCTTTTTGCCTGTCATCTTAGTGTTTTCCTTTATTAATAAATTTATAAACGAATTAACAAATCTCCTTTATGTTTATTTTTAAAAGATTTTATTTACTCATGAGAGACACGGAGAGAGAGGCAGAGACACAGGCAGAGGGAAAAGCAGGCTCCATGCAGGGAGCCTGATGTGGGACTTGATCCCAGGACTCCAAGATCACAACCTGAGCCAAAGGCAAATGCTTAACCGCTGAGCCACCCACATGTCCTATTTTAATTGTTTTAAAAATATTTTCTTTATTTATTCATGAGAGGCAGAGACACAGGCAGAGGGAGAAACAGGCTCCCTGTGGTGATCCCGATGTGGGACTCGATCCCAGGGCCCTGGGATCACAACCTGAGCCAAAGGCAAGCAGACGCTCAACCACTGAGCCACCCAGCTGCCCAATAAGTCTCCTTTATGAAATTTAGAAGTCTTGTTGATTGTGACATCATATTATAGCTGTGTGAGGTAGACAGCAGGGTATATTTTGAAATTTTGGAATGTGAGTGGAGTTTTTAAATGCTTTGACTGACACGTTTGTACATCCGTTCAGCAGATACTTACAGAACACCTGAGGTGTCCCAGGGACTGTGTCGGGTGCTGGGGATGAACGAACAAATGAATCAGATATGATCTCTGTCTTTATGGAACTCAGGAGGGAGAGGGAAAGTAACTCAGAGTCTTGTACATGTAAATATTTAGTTAAAAAGTGAAAATAGACAGTAATAAGGAGACATTGACCCATTGTGCGAGCTCAGTAATCATTGTTGAGTGAATGAGTCAAAGAAGGAAGAAAGGAAGGCAGGCAGGCAGGCCGGCCCAGTCATTCTTTGAAGAAGGGACATTTTGGCTGAGGTCTGAGGTGAGAGCAGGCTCAGCCAGGTGAGGGTGGCAGGATGGCCAGTGATCATCAGGACTGCAGCACCCCCCTTCTCTGAGCAACAGGGGCTCTGAGTTTGGGCCACCAATGACCTCAGGTCCTTGACTTGGACTCACATCCTGAGAGAAGCTTTTTCCTCTTGCGGCCACACACATTCGCATTCTGTTTCTTTTCAAATCTGTTTAGATACTGTTTGGGCTGTCTCCTCATTATTTGTCCTCTAAATGTGTCACCTAAAAGGTTTGTTCCTTAATAATTTACATTTTTATAATGTCTGAGGTCTGTTTTTTTTTTCCTCCAGGAGGAACACATTTTCGACTTGATGATGAAAGCTAACGGAGAGAGCACTTTATACAAAAACTTGCTCCATGGATAGGATTACTGAATGCATGAGCTGCATAAAGAACATTACTTGTGCATGAAAGACTGATCCCTTCTGTGGAAGCTTTTGGGTTGAATGTGGCTTTTGTGCTTTGGCATTGGATCTCGGGGATGCTTGGGTTGGGTTCTGCTGTTTGCGTGGGGGATGCTGGTCTTGGGGTTCCCTGGCTCACCCCACTCATACTGAGGGTGGTTTCTCTTCCTCTGTTGGAAAAAGGGAAGCAGTCCCCTTCCATTTGTATATCTTAGGGACAATTAGCAATGGGGGCAGCTGAGTTCTTTTAGCTTTTTGATCCCTTGGGACAATCAGATTTCTCAATGTTGAGATGTGACACCCCCCCCCCCCCAATGTGGTGTCATGTAGTGAAGCCAGAAGGCCCTGTTCCAAGGTCTTCAACAAGCAGGTTGATGGAGGGCCAACACTTGCTTCCATCCTCCCGACATAAGCAGCGTGGAACGTGTGGAATGTAAACAGACGGGAGGCTGGATGCTAGGAAAAACATACACCACCGGTTTGAGCCCCATCTTTCTGTGGAGCAAGCCCTCGGGCCTCAGGCAAGTCACCTGATATTCTGAATTTTAGCTTCCTCTTTACTAAAGGGGAGATGTTGGTGTTTATGGAGTCATTAGGCTGAGAGCTGTTTTTCTTTTTCTTTTTTTTAAAAATAATTCACATAGGCCTTTCATCAACCTTAGAAAATAAGTATTAGCATCTCCATTTGACAGACGAGGAAGCTGAAGTGTAGAGCACTTGGTACCGTGCCCAGAATCAGTCTGCTTGTAAAGGCAGCACTAGGATTTGAAACCCAGACCTGCTGCTGAAGACCAAGCTTTTTCCCCCTTTCCCTCCCTCTGTGCCTGTGGAGGGGCTTGGGGTGAGCGCCAAAGAGCCATGAGCAGGGATGTTCTAAACCTTTAGAGCAATCCCTTTCCCCCCCCTTCCCCCGCCTCCCCATCGATAATTGGTTAGTTTGGCTGAAATCTGAGGATGCTTTAGGGTTGAGTATAAACAACTTGAGACTGTTGGCTTCAGGGGTATATCTTTTTTCATTGTTTGCTAGTCCATCTGGCCACCCGAGGGGGCTTAAGAGCGAGATGTTTCTTTGCATAAAGGTATCCCAGTGCGAATGGACAGCCTGTCCCTGCAATGCTGCCATCTCTCACCAGTCAGCAGGGGACCCTCTCCCTGCGTATTCTAGATATCTGTGCATCTGCAGGGCACTTACTCTGTGCTGAACATTGGAGAAGTCAAACCGCCATCTGATGGAGCTTATTATATTCTAGTGAGAAAAACCAAAAACAAGACCAAAAGAAAAAAAGAACCCATGAAAAATCGCATCAACTATTGGTGATCAGGGCTAAGGGGACAAAGAGAGCTGGGCAAAGGAAAGAGGCCAGTGTGGCTAGAGTTAGAGCATCAGCCAGGACAGAGAGGTGGGAGGGGAGCCTGGCAAGTGGCCAGCGCAGACCCTGGGGGCGGGGGGTGGGGTTTTCTGGGCCAAAGGAAGCATCTTGATGCTGGATTTGTTTTACTGTTTAGAGACATTGGCTTCCAGTTGGCATACGCTGGGTAGCCTCTGGGGCCTTTGGGCAAAGGAGAGGGAGAAGGCAGAGATGGAAGCAGGGAGGCTTGATGAGGGGCTGTGGCAGCGGTCCATGGAAACGTGTGGCCTGGGTGACAGCCGTGGAGGGGTGGGAGGTGACTGGGTCCTGGCTGTGCTTTGAGGTGAGACTGATGGGATTTGCCATCGCCTTGGTCGGCCTGCCCTGTACTGCATAGGTGACAGGGTGGGAGGAACCCAAGGTAGGCCACTGACCAATTGGTGTGCCCCTGGCAGGGACATGGGTGGTATGGCTGCATGGGTATGGTCAGGTGAGACGTCATGGTGGGAGTGGGGGCATCTCACGTTAGGCACAAGGAAGACAGAATGGCTCACCATGCGCATACACGCTGAAAGATGAAATGTATGGTGTAGATGGGCCATCCCAAAGGAAGCATGGGCCTGCCCTGGGGCTGAGTGCAGCTAGAGCCTGTCAGGGGCAGTCCTTGGGCCTGGGGGAGGCTCTGAAGGAGTCAGGGCAGGGAGGGAGGTGGCAAGGGGCTGCTTGGGTGGGGGAGGGGCAATAAAAAATGCTGGTTTCTTTCTTTATGCTGGAGAGTCTGAAACTGCAGCCAGCCTGTGAGCCAGATCTGCCTGCCGCCTGTTTTTGCCCAACCTCTCAAGTTAAGAATGGTTCTTATGTTTCCAAATGTTTGTAAAAGAAAAAAAAAAAAGGTCAAAGCAAAATAGAATATACAACAGAGACATATGTGACCTTCCAGAGCCTAAAATAGTTCCTCTCTGGCTCTTTATAGGGAAAGCTTGCAGTAGGCAGATGATGGCTTAGAGAAACTGGGACCAAGACGAGGCCACCCCATCCACCCCACTTCGTGCCACTCTCTGGAAGATTGTGCCCCAGGTGGATACCTGGTGCGGGACAGCACACTTCCTGGAGTCCCTGCCGAGCACCCCTGTCTAGGAGGGATGGTCCTCAATAGCCAGTTACCGCCTGGATGATTGGAAGGGCCTGCCCTGGCTCCCCATCATGGTGCCTGGGGGGAGGGTCCTGGAGGATGAGAGAATCATGGATTTTATACATTTCAAAGATGATGGTTTTGCCTGTTGTGACTGAAATACTCAGAGGTTGCCCTTTCTGTTATAGGTGCCCTGGCATCGAGCACCCTTGAGACAGAGTCTGGGTTTAAGGCAGGCTGTGTATGGTGAGTTGGGACATTGAGAGTCTTGTCTAGCTCTTCAGTGACCTGTGAACAGCCTTTAGTGTCTCAGGGACCGTGCTCTGACACTGCTGACTGAACGGGGTGGTTTGCTGGGGGAACAGACTAGCCTCATGTCCTCTGAAGGCCTGATGGGCCAGCTGTGCTCTTGGAAAAACACCCAGTATGCCAGAGATCAGCCAAGGTCAGAGAGAAACCGATCCAGGAGAAGACTGAGTTGGAGAAGGGAGGGTAGCCAAGGAGGAGGGCAAGAAGGAAGAGGTAGCGGGCAGGGGTCACCTTGTTGAACATATTTGACCTTCTGGTCCAGGCTCGCCAGGCCGGTTCTGGGTCCAGACCCAGGAAATCCCACAGGGAGCAGCCAAGTTCACTGTGAATCCTTGGCAAGTAGCCTGCCACGGAGAGAAGGCAGGCTCCAGAGGGAGGCCAGGAGGCAGGCCAGGCAGTGGCCAGCCTGGGGTTGACTCTGAGCTGTAGGTCAGCCTGACCTCTTTGGCTTCCAGCTCTGGCTGAAGGACAAGGGCCTTGGCATCTACTTTTGCCAGTGTGGTGGCACCAGGGGTTTCCACTCTGTCCCCATCCCTGGGGCTAAGTGAAGACCCAGGCTCTGGGAGCAGTGGGGCAGAGGGGTTGGGCCTGGCCCCCACCCTACAGACATGTCCATCCCTCCGTGCTGAGCCCACAGACTGAGGGCCCCTGCACCCCACACTTTGAGAACTGCCTGTGTCAAGGGCACTGAAGATTCCTAGAATGTCAGCCCGGATCTGCCTCCAGTGGTGAACTTCAACTCGGTGGGGTGGTTATCCCTCTCTGTCCTTGGAGAGCCAGGGCTAGGACACCAGTTGCAGTCACAGGAGGGGAGATAAAGGACAGAGGGGCTCTGATTCTGACGTTCTTTTCCATCATAAGAGCCTTGTTAGTTGACTGGTCAACTCCTTTGGGCCTGTTTGGGAACTCGAAGCTCCATGTTATGTTTTTTGGTTTTTAGTTTGTTTTTTGTTTTGTTTCCAAATCCTGAACTACCTGTAAGAGACAGATGGTGTTAACCTGGGTACTAGCCATAGATGAAACTGCTGCCACTGCTCATCCTCCTTCTTGCCATAGCTGTACATTTTAATTCTTGTGGCTTTTTCTTACAGCAAATGTACGGGTCCTACCAACTAACTAAACCTGATTTTACTCCTAACCAATAATTGACAAACTGAATTCTAATCCCAAGTGCCCTGGTCATGTCTTACTTTGCTATAAGACAATTCCCATCTCTCCAGGGTATAATGCAGACAGTTTCCCCAGGTCATTCCTTTTTTTTTTTTTTTTTTTTTTAAGATTTATTTATTTATTTGTTCATAAGAGACACACAGAGAGAGGCAGAGACACAGGGAGAGGGAGAAGCAGGCTCCATGCAGGGAGCCCAATATGGGACCTGATTCCAGGTCCCCAGGATCACGCCCTGGGCTGAAGGCTGCACCAAACTGCTGAGCCACCTGGGCTGCCCCCCCAGGTCATTCCTAACGGGGTTGTGCCTCCATGAGCCTCAGGATTGGGGAGCCCAGTCACCAGCTTCCCTTCCCACCACCACCTAAAGGCTTATAGACAGGGGGCATTTAACAGGAGGGCTGCATGCAGGTCTGGCTCACTGGTGGTGCCCGTTGACAGTGCCAGGCCTCCTGTCTGTGCCTGTAATTCCTAGCCCTGTGCCCCTAATCTGTGTTTAGCTCCAGATGCTGTTCAGGCTCTGACTAAAAGCTGGCATCAAGGAGGATATAGGCAAGGGCTTTAAATTTCCTGGATACTGAGGAGAAAGTGGATTTAAAGAGAGAGAGAGAGAGAGAGAGAGAGAGAGAGAGAGATCCGAGTATCAAAATGGAAAAGATGCCTGAGTCAACCCCTAGTGGGGTCAAGGCCAGTGATACGAAAGTTGGTACGCCTTATGTCAGGTCCCTTCACTTTTGCAGTTGAACTGCTCCAGCCTCAAACACCGGCAGGAAGTGCAGTGCTCTCATTAATCTCTGCAAGACTTCTCTGGAAACCCAGATTAAGTAGCTCTGTGAAGGGAATCTGCTTATCAAAATACTGATGAATAGGCTGGGTCAAGGGTGAGAGCCAGAGGCAGCCAGTGCCGAAGCATAAACCCCTTGGATTAGAGCGAGTCGTTCAATCTTTATGCCTGTTTTAGCTGCTAAAGCAATTTGCAGTCTAGATCTGATGTTCCTTTGAGAGTCTTCCTTATCCAGAGTTTTTCCCTGGGTCAGCCACCACTCAGCTGTGTCACTGGGTAGCTGCCATCAAGACATCTTCTGTGAGTTCCCTTCTGTCCTGGTGGCGGCAGTCGCTCAGTTCTGTATAACTGGAGGTCCTCCCCAGGGCTCAGGGCCCCTCTGAGAAGAGAAGCAGGTGAACCAGACCAATCACCAGGTATGCTTCAGGGCCTGGTTGTGGTAGATCCAGTCCTTCTGTCCCAAAGTCACCCATCAGAGGCCTTCTGTAGAACAAGCAGATGTGCTTCAGTGCGAGAGGACCAGCCTAAAGATAGGCATGGGCAGCTTCATTGTTCTTTTGGGGGTGGGGGTGGGGGAGCTTCAGAAATAGTGAGAAGTTCCACCACTTTTCTGGATCTTCATTTTTTTCTCATCCATAAGAAATGGGCTGGGGGTGATGATTGTGGGCCTCTTGAGTCTTTGCAGCCATCCAGCTGTCTGCACACGGCAGGCCCTCTGTGTGAACCATTTCTCCCCTCACCCGCCCCTCTGAGAAGAGTCCTGCTCCTGCTGCAGATCCCGGATGCCAAAGATGCGAGGGGAGTTTGGAAGGAAGGAAAGAAAGCTGCATGCCCCCATCTTGAGGCCACTGGGGGATCTCAAGTGGAAGAGCTCGGGGGACCTGACGGGGCAGGCAGTACTGCAAAGGGAACAGTTGTTTTCCACTGTGATGTAGAGGATGGCATCTTCACTTCTTTCCAAAATTTTGTTTTTCCAGGATGGATGATTTGAGGGGGGGCGGTTTCTGCAGACAGCTAATCCCATTCAGAAATTCTTCTTCGCTTCGATCATGGCCCTTCTTAACCTGGACGTACTGCCCATTTCCAACCACAATCAGCCCTTACAATTGTAAATTCCGGTTTCAGCTTGGCAGACAGGGAACCCTGGGCTACCAAATGCCCAGGGACTCGTCCAAGATCCCACAATCAATTGATTGGGAGAGCCAGAATTACTGGCGTCTAATTTATATACAGGGAAATGCACGGATCCGTTTTGACAAATTCTTGCAGCTGTATAACCCACATCCCCATCCAGTGACCCAGAATTAGAGTCATTCTCTTGGCCACAAATGCGAGATTACGGGAAGCGCAGAGCTTGATGGGATTTCGGCTCCCATTAAGAAGACCTTCGTGTCCCCTGCTGGCCCCGTTCCCTGAAGTGGCACACGGCATTGACCCCTTGCCTCTCCTCTTTTGTCCCATTCCCAGGGCCTGTGTTATTCTTCGAGATGGACTTCAGATTTCTACCTGTTTTAGACAGGGTTGTCTAGGAAACTAGAAATAACTGCAGATTCCGGGCTGTGCGGGTCGGGTGATCTTCAGCTACTGCACTAGAGCCCCATGATACCGACCTTCTCTGCCTTTCCCCTACACTCTCCTGCCCTCAGGTCACTGGAAGCATCCCTACATGGCCCCATTTGCCTTCAGCTACCCTGCGGGAGCAGAGCTGAGCCTCCAGCTTAACTTACAAGGAGGCGGTGGCTGGTAGCTCTAGATGCTGGGTGACACAGGGACGGATGATTCTGTGTCTGGGAATGTGTGTGACAAGTGGAGGAGGAATGCCTCTGAAATTAAGCTTCTGTTTGACTCATCTTTGTCTTCCAGGAACTGGAGGAGGTGTGTGTTTCACACTGTTCAAGTCCATTCCACCTTAAGCATTTGCCTTTTTTTTTTTTTTGCACTCATTGTTTCCTTCCCTCCCTCCCACTATCATTCAGAGTAACTGCAGCTGTGAGCATGCACTTGGGGTTACCTCTCTGAAAGGGAACTGCTTATCTGCCATCTGTATCTGTGGAGTGAGAACACTTGTGTCTACGTCAGCAAAGCTGGGGAATCATGAGACCCCTTGTCTCTAAGGATCTCTATCTGATTCCCTTGCCTGACTCTGAAAATCCAAGGCTCCTGACTAGCCTTCAGTGCTCCTTTCACAACTAGCTGCCTGTCTTTGTTGAAATCTGTGGTCCTCTGTCCCCATGCATCTGTAGGTCACCTCCTTGGACTCCCAGCATTTCTAAAGAGGTAGGAGGCAGGCCTGGAGGGAAGAGGTAATGTGGAGAGTGGCACAGTAATGTGATGGAGAAAATGCAGGCCGGGAAGTTGGCAGGGGTTAAGGGGGTGGAGAAGGAGGAGGAGGAGCTGATGGGAGGAGGAGGGGATAGGAGAGGATGAGGGGCAAGGGACGGGAAGCAGAAAGAAATGACTCAGTACTTGAACACCGAGCTATGAGCATGTGCTTAAGCGTGAGAATCACTAAGTCCTTCTGTGCTTCAGCAGAAGAGAGAATTTGAAATCTGGGCTCCTGAGTGTCCCTGTTCCTGTTCTCTATGGCTGATCGCAACCTGGGGTCTGACAGACTGGCAGGGGAGAATCAAGAGCGGAAGAGGCGGGGACCGACTGGCTGTTTGGACGGCCAGCTGTTTTGGCACCGCTGGCTAGAACTTCAGCTGTGTCTGTAATTCCCTTTCACGGAATTACGGGGCCTCGTCCGTGGCCTCCTGTTCCTAGTTGATGCCCCGCCTTTTGGATGTTTGGGCCCTTTCAGGTTCTTGCAAAACTGTCTGAACACTCCGTACCCCCTCAGCTCCAGCCTGCCTCTTTACGCTTGACAAAGCCACCTCCACCTCCCAGCCACCAGCCACCGAGCTGTGCATTGCCAGATTCATCCATAAGCCCTCTTACTGCATCTCTCCCCGGGCCCCTTACACCTTTGCTCCACGGCATCTTTCCAGTGTCTTTCTCTCCTATGGCCAACACCTGGCTGCTGCCAGCCTGGGCCATTGTAGAAGCTGTCTAATGTTCTTGTCACCTCTAGCCTACGTAGTGTCCCCACAAAAAGCTCAAGTCTTTAAGATTCTCCTTTAATTATGCTAATCTGCTGTTCACACATCTCCACTCCAACTGCTCCCTACTGCTTATTGGATAAAGCCCAGACTTCTCTGTGTGGGATTCAGACCTCTCTGAAATCTGGCCTCCTTCCTCCCTATCAAATTCTCTTCGTCTCTGCCTCCCTTACAGCAACCCCCCCCACCCCAGGGGGCCGACAGCGCAGCGTGGGCTGCCCTCAGAGCCTCCCAGGCTGCTGTCACAGTCTCCCCTGCCCCCACCTGCCAGCTCCCTTCTTCTCCACCTGCCCAAACTTTCCCTGCCCTGCAACATCGGACACAACCCCTTTTCCCATCAAGGCGGGCTCATCTCCCCCTGACTATGCCAGCTGCCCTCTGGGGCTTCTAGTGGCGCTGGCTGCGGTCTCCTGATGTCCTGTATTGCCAGCTGCTACTGTGACTCTCATCTCCTTGGCTGAATCACGAGCCCTCGGTGGGAGCAACAAGGTTTGGCATTGATGGGCCCCAGCTCTTGGCCCGGTGCAGCATGCTCGCAGGTTCTTTTGGAGGGAGGGAGGTGTAGTGCTCGAGCAAGGTTTAGAGTGACTCTACACTAGGCTGCAGCAGGATCCCCAGATGAGGATGGAGAGAGACTTTTGTTTGATATCAGGAGCCAATTAGTCCTCGACTGAGGGTTGCATGCCGAGCTCCTGGGCTCGGAGGCCTCCCCACACCCACTCCCCATCCGAGGGGTGGGCCTGGGGGCTGGCAGTAAGGACTCCCTTCCCTCTTAGTTTGGAGTTTCACTCGTGTTGCCAAGAACCTAGTCCTGGCTCTGCCTCAATCTGATTCCGCCTCCCTCCTGGAGGATGTTCTGCTTTGGGCTTTATTTTGGCTGCCGGCTTTACTGTTCTGCTGCTTCAGGTTTGTATGTTGAAGGTGTGCCCACGGGAAAATCTGCCAGGTTCTCACCCCACATGTGACTTCTTCCCCAGACTAGTAATTTAAGAGATGTGAGCGTTGTGTTTGCCACTGCCGTTATGCCTGCAGGGCCAAACCCAGCAAGAAGCTTCAGCTGTGACCGCCAAAGCGGGGCAGATTTTAGGGAGGGGAAAAAAAAAACCCTTAGTGAAAATGTAGAAGGTCCTCTGACAACACTGCAGCATTCTGCCTAAGGATGCAGATACATTCAGACCGATTTCTAATCCAAGCACAGCTCCGTAAGAGCAGACAGCCAGCAAGTCTGAAGCCAGGTGTCTGCTTACTACGAACACAGTGGGCATTCTCCAAGTCCTCACAGGCTTTCGACCAGCTCGGGAGAAAACTGCAGTGTGAATACTTGTGGATGAGTGGGGTGAGGGGAACGTTCCCTGTCCAGTGATTGTACCAAAGCCGAATGCAGAGCAAGGAAGAAAGTCCTACAAATGTGGCTGCATAAACAGGCTGCTGGCCACACCTTGTAAACCTTTGTGCTACGTTGTCTTTGAGTGGGAAGGTGTTGGTGTAACAGGATTTAGTCTGTGGCCCCCTCCAAAAGTTTCTCATCTTGTCAAGGGAAGACTTAAGGAATTCCCTGCTCTCATCTACTAGAATTATCTACTAGAGACCTAGCCTTGTCACTTTGACTTCTCTTTCTTAAACAACCCAGGTGTCCTTATGCAGAGGTTCAGGAGGGATGCCGAGATACGAATTTCATCTTGGGAAAACATGGAGGCCACTGATATTGGTGGGTCCCCAGAGTCCAGCTGTTGATCTGCAGGCCTTCTTTTCTATCAGATTTGCTTGCTTCCTTTGCTGGTCTGGACCAGAGTTAAATAATCCCAGTGTTAGAAAGAACCTCAGAGCTCACATCAATCCACTTTCCACAAGGTAAAAAGATGCCCAGTTCCACAACATGTGTCCATCGAGCCCTGTTTGACCCTTCTCAGCAGTGGGGGTTTTGCTTCGAGCTGTCTGTGTTGCTGCTTCTAATTACTAAAAGGGACTTCCTTTTTTAAATAAGAAAGGGCAGTTCAAAGGAGAGGCAATACAAAGGAAAAACTGCTCAATATCCCTGGTAATTAAAGAAAGGCAAATTAAAACAACGAGATGTTCTTTCCCCTAACAAATTGGCAAAGATTTTCTCAAAGGTTCGTTCTCCGTGTAGACGAAGATTTAAGGAAATGGGTCAACACTTGGTATGTGTTAAAAGCCTTAAAATCTGTACATCCTTTGATTTGGCAACACCCTTTCTAGTGCTTTCTCTAAAGGAAAATAATCCTGTTTGTGGGGCAGGGGCTGTAAGGATGTGCCTATTGGTGATGCTTCTAATAAGACCTGAGGAGTAGCCAAGTCTCTAACAGCTGGGGCTTGGTTAAGTCAGTAGTGCCACATCCTAAGCATTTCTTGGGCATTTTGTATTCATTAACTCACTTAAGCCTCACGATACCACTATGAAGTAGGCCTGTTATTTTGGCAATTTTACAGATAAAATAACAGCTGCGAAGAAGGCAGGTAACTTCAGCAAGATGATCTGGATGGCTACTAGTGGTGGCAGGATGTCCGCCAGGGTGGTTGCTCTCTCCAGAGCCCATACATCCTTAATGCATGCGCCCCGCTGCCTCTCACAGACACGTGAAGCAGAAAATCTGTACTAAGTGGAATGTGGGTACTCTCCCATTTCTGTTTAAAATACTTAAGACCCGGAGATACATGGCATTAATTTGGTAACTGGAAACATTTTGCTTAAAAAGAATCTATTTTTTTTATATTTAGCCAAACTCGGATTTTCTGTAGCCTTTATGCAGCTCATTCATTTACCAAATTTTCATTGAGCTCTTCCAATAAGCCAGGCATGGTGACAGCTGTTCTAGATCAGCAAGGTCGAAAACTGGCCAGGCCTAGCTGGTATAGAACTTGTGTGCCGGGGGGGAGACCAGTGAGAAACAAGTGAACAGCCATCAAGGGCTGCCACTTATTGATGCCAGCTGTATGCTAGGCATCCTTCCAAATGAGATTGATATCTCATATATGTAGTCCTTTACATGGTTCCTTGTGTAACCCTGGGCAGCATGTGGTTTAATCCTCAAGGTCAGCCAGTCCATAGGCAGTGGGGCCTGGATTCATCTCTGGCAGGGACTCCCTAGCCTAAGCTTCTTTCTTTTCCAGCTTCTCCTCCTAACTCATTAAAGTCCAGCCACAGAGGCCCTCTTGCTTCAGGGTCTTTGCACTTGACATTCTCACTCTCCCATTAGATCTGTGCATGGTGGCCTCCTCATCATGCAGCTCAGAGAGGCCTTCACTGAGCTCTCTGTCTAGGGTGGCTTGTCTCGTCACCTTGTAGGCATTCTTCATCACTTCTATCATATCACCTTGTTTTGTTTTCTTTGTGCAGTTTTCACTATCTGGTATTATTTGACGTTGTTTCACCTGCTAGATTGTAGGCTTCATGGAAAATGTGTTCCTTGTCCTTTTGTTCGCTCTGCTATCCCCAGTACCTAACACAGTCCCCAGCACCTAATGGGTGCTACTGGAGATGGGGGGAAATGAATCAGTGAAGGTGTGATGAGCACCTCCCCTAGAATGGTGGTCTCCAAAGTGAGACATGCATATTGGAAGCCATGGAAGGTGAGATGATCCACTGTGGGGCAGGAAGAAAATAATGACAGACAGATGGACACATAGATACATAGGTAGGCACACATGCATATATCATTCTTTCTATTTTTATGAATAATTTCATAAATCGTTGAATGAAGTATGAATATAATTTACAAATAAATATAACCCATATGCAGATATAATCAAATGTTTGCTGCTAGGGCACATTACCAAAAAACTTGGGGGACCATTGGCCTAGAAGGAAAGACATATGAGGAAATAGGCCATTCCCATGTGGTATCATAAATGCTCTCGACAGAGTGAGCACAGAATGCCATCGAAGCATATAGAGGGTTATCTAACCTGCTTTAGGGGGTTGAAAAATTGTGAAAACTTAACATCTGTTTCTTACTGTTTTGTTAATATTACTAATTATTGTTTTTAAAACTATCCAGAAATACACAAGGTTTTATTTTTAGGCCATTAAAGCCATGTAAGTGACCGTAGCCTTTATGGGAATTTTCTTAATAAATGGTGAAAGAGAGAGCACTTCAGATTTCACAGTTGACTGGTTAGAGAGGTTAATTTCTGAAGAGTTCAAATCTGACTATTTATGACCTGTGGTTAAATATCCAACTTGCCCTTGCTTTCTGAGCTGCAAAATTAATCTGAAAAATAGAAAAATAAACATGTCTTTAGACTCGGTCTTCTAGCTAGAGAGGCCATAAGGCATTGCAGTGGAAGAACTTGGACTCTAGAGTCTGGTGAATTTTGGCTTGAGTCTCCTTCTTGCCCCTTTCTGCATGACTTTGAGCAAGTCCCTTTTCTTGGCTGCCTCATATACAGAATGGGCAGACCTGCTTCAGGGCTGTGATGTTGTGAAGATGAAACAGAACAATGAGCGTGAAAGGCCCAGCTCTTGGCGCCTGGTGGGTCTTTCCCAATGTCAGACCCTCCCGAAGTCCTCTGTTTAGAGAGAAAACTCCATGTGGTCAGAAAGCACGTAAGCATACATCCATCAGAATACCATCAGACATGCTTTCTCTTTTATGTACTTGATTAAACGGAGTCATGCTCCGACAAATTCTTCTTTAAGTCATTGAAATTGATTTCACGTAGACCACAGCCATCCTTCCTGGGCTTGTCTTGACCCTCGACATTTTGCTGGCGATACTATCAGGCTGGATGGAACCCTCCTTTCCCTTCTGGGCTCGAGCTGGAACGATGCTGCAGCTGGATTTCTGCGCTACAAATAACTCTTGTCTTCGGAGCACCAAGGGTTGCAGTTGGGTTGAAGCAGAGTAAACAGAGAGAAGCCGGGACCTTGGCCTGGGAACCTCCTGTGTCCTGGGAGTGAGGCCTCTTGTGGAGTGGGGGAGGAGGGGCGGGTGGCCTGTCTGAGGGAGAGGAATTGGATGGGGAAGGCAGAGCACAGCAGACTCCTTGGCATGCGCTGCAGAAGGATTCCCTGAAGGGCTGCACAGAAGAGAAATGTGCTGTGTGCTTGGCAGGCCAGAAACCACAGAGAACCTGGCAATGCTTTTTGAGGATTTGGGAGCAGAAAAGCAGACTCCCTAGGTGGTTATTTATAGAGCCGGCAGCAGTAATGATCAGTTAGAAAAAATAAATTATAACTCAGTTGAACCTGAAATAACTTTTCTTTTGCAACCCCAGGCATTCCACACAGGCTGCTTGCACACCACTCCCTCCTCATAGTGTTCCTGGAGGCCGAGGGTCCGCGCCAGGCTTGCTTGTGCCTTCCCTGAAGCTTCAGAGCACTCAACGAGGCAGCAGAGAGAGAGAGAGAGAGAGAGAGAGAGAGAGAGAGAGTGTGTGTGTGTGTGTGTGTGTTTCTGGCCAGAAACAAAGAGTTCTGGCTGGATGATTCCTTTCTTTTCCCCCTGCACCCCCAAATTGCAAAACCATCCTTTCTCTCCTCCCTCAACACGTCTGTAACATGCAGCAGAAGGTGGGCCTTGCTGGGAATGTGGAATCCGTGGCACACTGCGCCTCCACTTTCGCACGCCTCGTTGACGTGAGCGTGTGCGCATCAGCTGGTTTTCAGCGTCTGTGTTTGGGCTGCAGCAAGAGCTTCTTTAGTAGAGTGCCTTCCGAGAAGCTGGCTGCCGGCTCGGAGTTCACGAGGCCCCCAGGTTTTCATCCCCGCTCAGCCAGCAAGCAAGACCACCATGATGTTCATGCTGACAGCTTGGCAGTGGGGTCACTGTGAGCTGCCCGACCTGCCACTTGGCATCTTGGCGCTTGGGCACCATCCTGCTTTCCCTCTCTCACCCATCTGCTCCTTCTTTTCTCTTCATTCATTCACTCGTTCAGTTGCTTTTCAACCAGCAAGCATTTGCTGAGTATCTACGATGCAGAAATAAACCCAGAGACTACAAACTGGTGGCACTTGAGCCAGTCTGGCCTGCAGATGCATTTGATTTGGCTCGCAGTGTGGTGTCTTAAATTTGAATTTGCTGCTGACACATGACGATGGGGTGATTTCACATGAGAATGCTGATACCAGGCTTCTCCCCCCCAAACCTGAAGTTCTGGCAGTATGGGCTCACATTTCCACGTGGTAGTATTTTCCATAAGGGCAGCTGCCTCCTTTGGGTAAGGCCAGCCCATCTGATTCAGCACAGATCCCGAGGCTCCCAATTGTCTGCTCACTACCAAGACAGCTACCATCTAGGTCCCGTACATGAGCTGTTTCACCCATTTATGTGACCTGTGTGATCCTATGTGCGTTTGAATCGGTGACCCCTGGTGCAGACCCTAATCTGAGGGATTTTATGGTCCAGTGGGAGAGACAGACAGGTGATGTTAGTCCCTAAGGAGGACTGCTATGAGAGCAGTATACTTTGGGAGCACGAGGAGGAGAAGATTGATATTGATGAAAAGAGTCAGGTGTTGATGGAAGTGTTTGGAACCAGGTGTTGAGAAGGCAGTGAGAAATGCCAAGATGAAGCTGGGAAGGGCACCCCAGACAAAGAGCTCATGTAGGAGCTCAGAGCGGTGAATGGGCAGGAAAGTGCAGTGTGACAGGGTGAGCAAACCTGAACGGGATGGAAGTGAGGCTCTTCTCTCTTCGGTGGGATGTTGCATGGCCAGCTCTGCCCAACCCCAAACCAGAGACCATGGGGCCCTTCACACCCACTTCCAGCTGGTGGAGGCCCCTCCTCCAGTGTCTGCCCCGATGGCAGGGTGGGCCCGTGAGCAAGTCCCAGACCTGTCTGCCAGGATTTACCTTGAATAGCAGAGTCCTGCTGTCCCTCCCCACCCTAACCCAGAACCCATGAGACGTTTTAGAGTCAAGATTTGGTTTCAAACCCTAGACAAGTCATTTAAGTCTCTCTGAGCCTCAGTTTCCTCATCTGTAAAATGGGGATGGCAAAATGGAGAGAGTGGGAGGACAGAAGGAGAGTGGAGAGGATAAAGTGGGTCTGTGTCCACCCTCAGAGGGCAATGGGTGGCCCTCAACACAAACGCAGTGAGTGGACAGGCTGAAGAAGTCTCCATGGTCCTCCTCCCTCTCCTAGCATCTTTCTCTCTGCATTCCTTGAAAACCAGCAGTCCTCAGCACATGAATTCCCCTGGTCCTCTCCCTGGCACGCTCACGCTTTCATTATTTTTTATAGGCTGGTATCTCCCCAACTGGCATCGTCAGCCAACCCAGAGCTGAGGGGTTGCAGCGGGGGGTACTTACCAAGTACCCTGATCTTGTAGCTTCTAGACGATTCTCCCTGGAGAGTTCATACGTACCTCAAACACTACCAGCCTCCATCCCTTTCATCCCAGGAACTCCCTTTCTTGCCCTTTCTGCACCTTGATATCTTTCCATTCATGAAGCCCCTTGATGGATGACGTAGCCCCTGAAGCTTTTCAGATTCAAGCAGCTACCAGCACCCATCACATCATAACACTGCCAGAAATGAAAGCACTTGCCTGTGACCCAGACACCCTGATGGGTGCAGCATTTAGGAGCCAGAAGAGAACTTAGCTACTGAAGGTGACCTTAGTGCAGCCCTTAACCTTGGTCCCCACATACTGCACCCTGTGTGTCTGGCAGGACCAAGGACTTCTCCGTGGTTGTGATGAATTCTGTGTCCCCCCCCCCTCCCACCGCCAGACTCTCAAGGGCAGGAACTGGCTGCTGTGCTTGTCTTTCCCCAAATGGGCCGCTGCGTAAAGCCTATGCCCAGTTGTATGTGGTTAGTAGCCAGTTACCCGACTGAATCGAACTCTTGTAGAAGGGATGAGGGGTTACTCTTTGCACGCAGATTTGTCATTAAGGTTATCACTTAATGAAGAGTAGAGACAGTGTCCAGTGGAGACTGGAGTGACTGGGTCAGAGGAGGTGACATCTGTAACGTCAAGGCACCCTATGGCCAAGGGCCTCTTTGCCTGGAGCATTAAAATTTGGTTAATGGGAACCTGGTTGCTGCTGGGGTGGTGAGGAGACCTTCGGGAAAGGAAGGAGTGCACCCCTACCCCCAGCCCCTGCTGGGACCTCAAGAAGCCAGAGCCTGGTGATGAGACGGAAATTTGGCTTCTCTGAAGTCCCCATCTCTGGGACTCTGGGTTATCCAGAGAATTTTGGCCAGAAGTTGAGGGATGTCAGCCAGTTTTCTGCCACTTGCCCTGGTTCAGTTCCACTGACGGTTTTCCCCATGCTCTTCTGCGGCTTCCCACAGTGGTCTTCTCCTGGGCCTCCTTCTGCCCGCACCATCTGTGGCTGTCGCTCTGGCTGCGACACCGCGGGCAGCTCCAAGTGGCCCGTGCCAGGGCCCCAGGGCCGCAGTCACGGGCCTGGGGGCCTCCGCACAGAAGCCTGGGAGTTGCCCTCAGTGGGTAGAACTAAAAGAGGTGGCCACGCAGGACTGGGTGGAGATGCACACTCTGAGAAATTTCACAGATTTGGATCCCTCCAGAGACTGCATGGTCTGATTACTAATAATTCAATAGCAAGTTATAGTCTTTTACCAAGTACCCTGAGCCTGGAGCATTTTGCCATCCCCATTTTACAGATGAGGAAACTGAGGCTCAGAGAGACTTAAATGACTTGTCTAGGGTTTGAAACCAAATCTGGACTCTAAAACGTCTCATCATCTCACTGTAGGGTTTGCCTCTCGCACCCTGAAAGGGTAGACCCGACCCAACAACAACCTCTCTGTGTGAAAGGGCACCAGAGCTGGGGACAGATTCAGCAGTACCCCCAATCCCTGGAACTTCCTGTCTGCTCTCTCCTGTCATTGAGGACGCCAGCCTAAGGCTTCATTTCCTCTTTCCACATCGTGTTAAAGCACAAGGAGTCCAACTCCTACTGTTGGGAGGGTGAGAAATTCAAAGCAAAGTCTCAAATTTCAACTTTGGGAGCCACGTTGGAAGAAGATGCTCTGTTTGATTTCTCTGTACATTCATTTCTTCGTCCACCAGGTGTGTGTAGAGAGCCTGCTACGTGCCAGGCACTGTTCTAGATGCAGGAGTTACAGTGGTGAACAAGACAGGCTGAGTCCTGTCCTTGGAGCTCACATCCTAATGCCAGGTGGTGATAAGCAAGGCAATGATGAAACAAAATGTTTCAGGTGGTGTTGGGGGCTGTACAGAAAATGCAGAAGGGTGATGGGATAGAAAGTCACCGGCATTTGTGAGGAGTGGGATCTGCTTGGGTTGGTGCTCACGAGAGACTCTTGAGGAGGATGCACCCAAGCTAAGGTGTGGGTGACAGAAGGAGCCTGACATGAGAAAAGTGGAGACAGCAGTTTTCCAGGAAGAGGGACCGGGAAGGGCAGAGGACCAAGTGGAAACCCAGAAGGAGATTTTAAGGAAATAATATGCATGATGGTGTTTGATTTCGTGGACTGTCATCACTGTGGTCTGGCGACACTGTGCCTGGCGGGAGGACTTACCCTGGGACCCTACATACGCGGAATGGGATTTCTGCAAGAAAACCGGTTCTGACTTCTAGGCAGCAGATTCACAGTTGAACTTGGAGAATCAGGAACGGCTTCCATCACAGGCTTGCTAAGAACTGACCGTGGCATAGGATGAGTGCTCTGGCGTGAAGGACAGACAGGAAGAAAAAGCCTAAATTCACCACCAATTGCAGAAACTCCTGACCCTTGTGACTCTCGTAATGGCAAAAGTCAGGAGGTTTTGTAAGATCCCATATGCATGATCTGAAATAGTGCTGTTGAGGTTTCTAGTCCGGGTTCTGCTATTGATTATCTGTGTTTCATTGTCTCTTGGAACGAGTCAACCTCCCTAAACTTGGTGATACTGCATGAAGTGAGCGGGTTAGATCATCAGATGGATTCTAGGGGGCTTCTTATTCTTTTTCTGTTAATGCCTTCAAATGCCTGCATTGATGATCAGCAGTGAGTTTTCTTCGTGTTGTAGCCTTTTCTGAGCCTCTGCTGTGGGTGAGGTTTGAATGCTAAGTGAAAGTGAGTCATTCGTAATGGTAGCGGATCCTTAACATGATAGGTGCTACTATGAACCTCTCTTGGCGTAGACCAGCTGTTCCCAAACTATAGTCTCCAGACGGGCACTAGCAGCAGCACCTGGGAACTTGTTAGAAATGCAAATTCACAGCCTCTACCCCAGAAACCTTGGGGATGTCACCAAGAAAATCTGTTTCATCCGGAAGACTTTCTACACACTGAAGTTTGGGAACCACTGGTGTAGAGTAGGTGCTTTAGGATTTGGGGACTACCAGTGATGGGCTCTTATATTTCAGTCATTCTTGTGGTCACAAGAAATGGTTATATTTGTAAGATGTTTATCCAGCTTGGCTCGGTGAGCACTCCTGTGGCCGTAAAGCAGAAGGAAAGCTCCCGGCCCGTGCTGGGATCTTTGGGTTGGCATCATGTCCCCAGCCACTACCCCAGGGGAGCAGCTTGGAGGAGAGCCTTAGCAAGGGGGTGTGCTCATCCTAGAGGAAGCCTCGAGTGAGGGCACCCCTGCATGGGCTTCCGCGGAGTCTGGCTTGATCAGAGCAGGTTGTTGATTATGATTAGTGTTCACACTTTTTGAGAATACGGAGCTGTCCTGATGGTAGACGTGTTCGGTAGGTAGATCTGTGTGCACCTGTGTTTGTGAAAATCAGTGGTGCCGAAAGGTCTTGGGTCCCAAATAAAAAGTAATCTGGTGACCGTGCTGTATGGTGAACTTAGACTTCGGATCCAGTTTGGTCTCTTGCCTAAATGTCCACTTGTAAATCTAGGATGAGGTGACCAGATGGTCCAAATCACCCAGGACTGTCCCGTGTTTCCCCTTCCTGTCCCTCTCAGTCTGGTGTCTCGGATTTGGCTCTGCGTTGCCCACTCCTGCTGGATCTTGTCCAGTCGAGGGACATAAACATCCTGGCACCTTCCTGAAGAATGGGAAGAAAGGAGATTCTGGAAGCACAGACTGAGTCGCCGTGCCAGAGGCCGAGGAAGCGGACGCCGGAAGGGAACGCTCCCACTCCCCCAGGAGCCCCGAGGAGAGCCGGCGCTGGAGGCGTGCAGGCCCAAGAAGGGGAGAAGTAAGTCTGTTTCTCTGGCAGGGCTTAGAGGAGGGTTAGTAGTAGGTGGGGGTTGGGAGGTGGGGCTGGGATGGCAAAGGCTGGGAGGCAGATGGGCCATGCAGGAGGTGACAAGGGCACGGCGAGGAACATGAGTGCTTCAGCCCAAGCTGGCCTGGCCTCTCTGCTCACGACTTCTGCCCCCTTCCCGAACTCTTTTATCTCTGCTCGTCCCTGGTCCTTCCTGTCATTCTCTCGGCCCCACCTCCCTCGTTAACCCCTGCCCAAGCCCCTGCTGTGTCCCGCCCGCTGTCCACTCCATCCTGCTTGCCTCGTTTCTGTCCGTTGTTGACATGATGACAGCAGGAGAATGGTAGAGTCCAATCGTGATAAGTGCTCTCCCTGTTCACAGATGCCAGCCGTGACCACGAGCCACCCCCAGGAGTTCCCGAGCAGTCCGCCCAGGGCCAGCACGTGGAGGACTCACAGCGGCTCACTCTCACTTTGCAATGGCCAAAGCTGGAACGGAGGCCACAGAGGCCGAAGAAGCAGCGGGGGTCCACAATTTTCAGAATAGCCCTGAGAAAACCATCTCCCGAATTACAGCCAGTTTTGCCAACAAATGTTGTAAGAAGGCCCTGCTGGGTCCCATTGTGCCCGGATGCCATTCCTCATGGACCGTGAAGATCTCGCCTCTGCCTTTCTAAGCAGGTTGCTCTCATTTCAGCTCTGGTAGTCCTGGGCGACCTTCTCCAGGAGGAAGTGTGAACTTTGTTTCTCTCTGAGTCCTGGATTAAACTGTCTCACCCGAAACTGGCTCATTTTAGGCTAGAAGCACCTCTAAACGTTGCTGTTTCTCAGAAGTTGCCAAGTTGATGGCACACTTGTGTCATATGTGAGCGGGGGTCCTCTTCTGGCCTGGTCAGCATGCCTCCTGGTAGGCTCTTTGGTGCTTTGCT
Source organism: Vulpes lagopus (assembly GCF_018345385.1). Classification (NCBI taxonomy): domain Eukaryota; kingdom Metazoa; phylum Chordata; class Mammalia; order Carnivora; family Canidae; genus Vulpes; species Vulpes lagopus. The sequence goes on along the minus strand of NC_054846.1, from coordinate 62,611,791 downwards.
GCCCTGTCCTCCCCGCCCTACCCCATCTTGTCCCAGGGGAGACCCACCCAGCAGGGGGGCCCTGCTTCTCCTGGTGAGGACCGTGTCTGTAGTGGATATGCTGTGGCCCGATGTGTGAAAGAAAGTCCGGTCTGGTGGAACCAATGTCTTTGTAAGTTTGAGGGGAGACGGGGACAGGGCTCCATCCCTGGTAGCTTTCGAGGAGGCCATGCCCTCACCTCAGCCGTTTCTCTTCCAGCCTCACGCTCTTACTCTCACCTTCTCCAGGACAGTGTTCTTGTCTTTATTCAGTTAAAAGTAATGTTGGTGTTTTTTTTTTTTTTTTTGTTATTGAAAAGCAGCACGTCCTTATTATAAAAACATCAGACATGTAGACAAAAAAGAAAGAAAAAATACAAGCCCCAAATCCCACTTACCCCAGAGACAACCATGGCGATTCTGTTGAAGAGCTTTGCATAGATGTGATGCCACACACATGCCTGCACATACGTGTGTGTATACAGATATACATACACTCATGCATATAATTATATATGTAAATGCAACTGCAATGTCACGATGCCACGTATGTCCTTTGATAACATAGTCATTTAACGCCTTATCATGAGCATTAGCTTTCTAGATCAAGCTTTTTTTTTTTTAATGATTAAGTAATGCCTTTAATTACAGAAGAGACAACTGAGACCAGAAATATAGAGTAATTTTCAAAAAACGAGGGCGCTAAGTCATTTAGTATGAGGGAACAAAGCCAAGCAGATACAACTCAAAGAATACACGTCTCATGGCTTTTGTTTTTGCCATGAATTGCAGGAGTCTATAGCAATGGTAATATTAAAGTATTCAATTATGGAGACAGACCATCATTTATTTACCTAATTTCATATGGCTTGAAGTTTAGGTGGTTTCCGATTTTCCTCTGTTTTAGGCAGCATTAATAATAATGAACATGGTTCTAGTTAATTTTCATACAATTATTTCCTTAAGGTAAATCCCAAGAAGGAGATCAAAGGACAATTGATGAAGGTTACAAAGACCTTGGAGTATGGAGCCTGCATTAATTGCTTGGCACCTAAGCGCATTAGGGCCTGGGCCACTGGGAAGGCTGCATGTGCCCTTTCTTTGATGACTTTATATATCTACCCTTGGGTAGCTTTGGCCTCCTTTCCCTTGGCCACAACAGAGCATACCCATGAATGACAGTTAAGCTAAGCAGATGACGGATGAGGGAGTGGCATTCTCTCCGGGTTTCGTATTGGGGTATATCTCATGGTTCCTCACTGGATGCTGCGAAGTAGTCATTCCTTCATGACCCATTTATGGAGCAGTCACTGTTGCCAGGCGCCAAGCTGAGGGTGAGAAGGCAAGGGTGAATGAAACAGGGGCTCGATCCTCTGGAAGATCCAGCACCTAGAGAGGCCAATGACTAATCATACACACTTACGCCATAGCATAGTAAGAGGAGAAACTTGATTATATACCTCAGGGCAGAAAAATCTGGAACAATCCAAAAGTCTCAAAGGAAAAACATGAAACCACACCTCTCGGACTGTGTCACCAGCCAAGATAAGAAGTGGCCTTTTGTATTGGGCACATTATTCATCCTCTCTGGTCCTTGGTTTCCTTACTTAGAAATTGAAGGTGGGGGGGGGGTGTACTCAAGTGGCTTTAGGGCTGTTCTCGGACTGTGTCACCAGCCAAGATAAGAAGTGGATCCACTGGCCCATTCATGACAGCTGTCATCTTTGAGTGTGTCCTTTAGGCGGTGACACGTGCTTGTGGTCGTTCTCACTGGATAGCACCTCCTTGAAGGCATTGTCTGTGTGCCTCCGGATACCCTGGCACCGCTTACCCAACGTATTCTGAAATCTGTTAAGTCTGAAATCCAAATGGGAGGAAACAAAATTAAAGGTAAAGGGATTCATGACTTAAACAAAGTCTCAATGTTTTATGTATGTAGGGAAACTTGCATTAATTCATGTCCTTCTGCTTGATGGAAACGTTTTCAAATATTTCATTATGAAAGTAACGATCTCGTTTAAGAAAATATGGGAACCAGAAAAAAAGGAGAACTGTCCTCCCATTTCAGCACCCTACCCCAGGGCTGGTAGCATTGTAGACCTTCACCCAGAAAAATCTGTATTAAGATGGTGTTGAGGACAAGAGCAGAGGCATATGGGAGGGTTTTTTTTTTTCCAATTTTTATTTTTAATTAAATACGTTTAATGCTTAATTATATTCACTTTGTTCCAAATTTAAATAGTACAAAAGCGTAGAGACTGGAAGTCTCTACGGCTCAGTCTTCTAGTTCCCTGGAGATACCCAGTGGCATCAGCTTCTTGTGAGCCCTTCTAGAGTTTTTCATACGTATAAAGCCATGTATGTATGTAAAATATGAATTTTTAATGGAGATCTTGGCAGTATTATTACTGAATGTTCTAAGTTTAGCCTAAACTATCCTTGATGTTAGCAGCAGGCCTGGGGTACAGGTGGAGAAGAAGAGACAAAAGGGCAGAATGGTGTGTGTGGGTGCACGTGGGCAAGCGTGAGTGAAGGGGAGTAGGTGGTTGTTGCTAGCGGAGGTAGTGCAGGGAGGATGAGAAACAAAGGAAGAGAGCTACCGTCCATTCATGTCTCCAACCAGTATTTAGTGAGCATCTACTATGTGCCAGGTTACTGTTCCAGACCCTGGAGACTCAGGAGCAAACCACGTTAAAATTCCTTGTCGTCATGGATATTGTTTAAAAATAGAAGGTGGTAGACCATGAACATAAACATAAACATAATAGTAATAAGTAAATTATAGTCTGTTAGAATGTGGTAAGTACTATGGAAACAAGGAGGTAGAATGTAGGAGATAGGGAGTTTCAGGAAATAATTTTAAAGTGAGTGGCCAGGGTAGGTTTCATTGAGAAGGGGGCATATGAGGAAAGAGTTGGAGGGGATAAGAGAGCGAACCCTGTGGATATCTGGGGAAGGAGCATCCGCAGAGGAAGAAGGCAGTGCAAAGGCCCTGTGGCAGAAGTGTGAGGCCTGAAGGCCGCCAGCGGCCACCCCTCTGCCCCTCACCGCCGCCCGGGCTACTCCTGGTGACCCCTTCACGAAGGCTGGCTTCCCTTGGGGCCTGAAGAAGCTGGTGTGGGGGATGATGTGGCGTTGAGATTATTCTACACTAACATTATAGTGTTTTTCCTTTCTCTGAATTTTGATCCTAATGTTTTATTTTGCTCCTTCCAAGGATAATTCTGTGGTTTGGATATTCATTTAGCCCAACTTAGGAAAGGCGTGTCTGTGGGGTGGGGGTGGCGGGGAGAGGTAGCATGGCTGTAATAGCAAAAAGCAAGATTGAGGAGCTCAACGGGTCCTCAATCTGAAACCAGTCCTGCCCCCTTTGAGTTCTGGCCTTTTGTATTGGGCACATTATTCATCCTCTCTGGTCCTTGGTTTCCTTACTTGAAATTGAAGGTGGGGGCGGGGGGTGTACTCAGGTGGCTTTAGGGCTGTTCTCGGACTGTGTCACCAGCCAAGATAAGAAGTGGTGTCGGGGGATGTCGAGGAGCCCTGTGAGGGGGGCAGGGGCGATTCTCCCCTCACACGACTGTGCACATGCTGATACGTGCCACCATCTGATTTTCCCTCTTGGACTAGGAGCTCAGCTTGGCCCTTAAAATAAAATATTCCATCTGAGTGAGTCCCCGGTCCCGGATGGTAGCAGAGGAGACACGGCCGCACTGCTAATTGCATTCCTCTCCCCGTTTCCTTTGAGCTCTTGAAGGGCTGGTTTCCTCCCTGTCCCCGAGCCACCAGCCTGTGTGGACAGGGCGGTGCTGGCATCTGGGGCTCCTTCCTTTGTTTTTGTTTTTTGTTTTTTTTTGGCCTCAGTGTGTCCCTCCCCTCGTTGCCTCCATCCGTGCATGTGCCTGGAGTCTTTCGTCTGCCCTGGTGAGCTAGGCAGTGGGGAGGAGGGGGAGCGGGCCATTGGCATGACCAGTGCTCCACGTGGAGCAAAATCACTGTGAATTTAAAAATCGGATTGCATGTAAGAGGTTGTGGGGGGCAGAGCTGGGGCCTTGAGCAAGTCCCTGGAGGAGCCAACCACTAAATACAGTAAAAGGCTTTTTCTCTTTCACTCTCAGTGCGAGGCACCTTGGTGGTAGCGACAGGCTTGCCCATGGCTCAGCATTGCCCTGGTTTGTCCTCACCCACCCATCTCTAGCATCCTTCGCTCAGCAGGGCCCTGGAGACCTGGAGGCTTCTCCCCTTCCTGGAGTTCTGTTGCTTAGGTTTTCTGTTGGGGGCGTTGTGTCCCCTCAGCACGGAGGGGGATGTAGCCATCCTCAGGCACCTGCAGCTGAAAATGGATTCTGAGAGGCTTAATTTGCTGAGCTCGACTTCTGAGTGACATGATCGTCCCAATCCCCTTTTAATAGATGCATACTGTATACAAAACCCCCTTCTATTACTTTTTACATTTCATGTGATGCCCTTTGTCTCCATCAACTGTTGGGGAGAGAAATTTTATTTGGAATATTCATAACAAGTCTATCGCTAATTATCACTTTAACAATGTGTTATGGAGTGTATCCATGCAGTCATCTGGAAAGGCACATATGCCACGAAATTTGGGATTTGCTGTGTACTGTGTGTGCCCACTCTTAGTGTTTCACCAGATCTTTGCTGCAGGAGGAAGTAGAGGTGCTTTGTATAGGGGAGAAGGGAGGACTGACGTTGCAGCTGAAGGCATGCATCCTGCATGCATTCAGTCCTGCCCTCGTAGCAAGGATTTCCAGGCTTGATCGCTTTTGAGTGTCAGAAAACCCTTCATGCAAAACAAAACTGGGTGGCACAGCGAAGCCCGGTTCTGGAAAGCTGCAGAGACGGGATCTGAGGTAACCCCCGGCCCGTGCCAGGTGGACCGATTCCAGAGAGATCTAATCACAGGCAAAGAAGAGGCCGCTGGCCTTCGTGCCTTCCTGATGCTGGCAAGAAGGGCGGGGCTCCAGGTGGGATCGGCACACCTGAGAAGCAAACACAGAGGAATTTCAGCATCTCCCCAGGAGACAAGAAAATGCCCTGCCCATTTCTCCCCGCTCTCTTTTCTCCTGGGAAGGGGAATGAACCCGTGCGAGTTCCCTCTTTGGGATGCTCAGTGGGTCTGAGCCTGGGGAGCATGGGATTACATCCTGGGGTGGGGGGGGCAGAGGAACAGAGGGGGATGGAGTCGAGCTCCTGGACCCACAGCCCCTGTCCTGGTACAGTAAGAAGTCAGGTGGCCTGCAGGAGGGGCTAGCGATGGCTCAGCCCCTAAGCACCTGCCAACCCTGGCTCCAGGCGGCTTTGTGGATCTCTGTGGGGCCTTGCTTGTAGCTCTGGTGGGAGATGGGGGCTCAGTCGTTTCTGGGTATCCTGGGAACGCGCTGAGGGAGGTACTTTGGGCGGCTGCAGAGTTGAATCTGTTCTAATGAGCTTTTTATAAAAAGTTTTTATTGCATTTGGAGCCTGGTTTGCTAGATGTTCCTCCAGAAATGATAACCGTGATTATTATTTATTGAGTACTTACTATGTGCTAGGCGCCTAATTCATCAACAAGCTACATTAATGAGGAACATTAATGGAGAGTTTATGATGCACCAAACTCTCAAGCCCTTTAGAGACTCACCTTGCAGGTGGAGGAGATAGCTCCCACTGGAGTCGTCATTTACATGGGAAAAAACTGAGGCTCAGAGCACTAGCTAAGCTGTGCTAAGTGGCTCTACCGGGAAGCTGCATGAGGGAAGGCAGCAGTTTTAGGCCTGTCTTGCCACAGCAGTGTTCTTCTTTCCCATTTTGAAGATTTTCATTTATTTATTCATAAGAGGCACATAGAGGCAGAGACATAGGCAGAGGGAGAAGCAGACTCCCTGGGGGAGCCCAATGTGGGACTCGATCCTGGGACCCTGGGATCACACCCTGAGCCAAAGGCAGGTGCTCAACCACTGAGCCACCCAGGTGCCCCTTCTTTCCCATTTTAAAGCAGCAGAAGAGACAGTACCTAGAAGAACAGCCCCAAGAAAGTTTCCTGGCTCTGTGTGGTGGGACGATGATGCTGGCTCTGGACGGGGTTTATCGGTGCTGTGCAGCGTTTGGTTCTAGGGGCTTTGCACGTGTTGAGGATACACTATAAAAACTTGATGCTGGCCACTTCCTTAAAGAACTGGTTTAATAAACCTTGGATTTCTGACTGGTTTGGTTTATTTGTTTTTGTTTGACGTTGTGGCGGGATCCTGGAGTTGAGTAGGACTGTATGTGAGAGGGATAATTCTGGGCGTACTTAAAAAGCAAGCCATCACAAACAGGTTCTGATGCAGCCGTCATCCACTGGCAGGTGGCTATGGGCAGGTGGGCTGTGTGGAGCCCGGATGGGCGGAAGAGGTGGTAGGGTCTGTAGGTGGACAGGCCGGCTGGCTTTGTTGTGGTCCAGCCTGGGCCCAGCCAGGCCACGACCATTAACTGCACCAGCACCACCCTAATAGGTGGGTGATTCAGCTCCTTCCTGCATTTTATTACCAGACAGAGACTATAACAGCCCTTTGATTTAGCTAGTTAATAAAGTAAGCTATCAGGCTCCACTGTTTAACTACTGACTGGATCGCCTGGGGCTTGTTGCTTTCTGGGAAGCTTCTGATATTGTTTTAGAATTGAAGAGAGAGAAAGTGTGGGATTTGCAGGCTCCCTGCAGGCCTCCCACTCCTTCCTGGGCAGCCCCACCAGCCGAGCGTGCAAGCACCCCTCCCATGCCAGGCCTCCTCACTGTTACCTCGTCCAGTGACTGGCTGGCTGGCACGGCCGGGGATCTGATTGGCTCTTGGGTGTCATGTCTAGGGGTTTACTTTTTGAGATGCCTGGGAGGGAGGGAGAGAGGGGGTTGTATGAGAATGTGGGGGTCTCCAGGTGGGGCCCTATATTTGTCTCCTAGAACTGCTTTAACAAATTGCCATGAGCTGGGTGGCTTAAAATGACAAGCTATTCTTCTGCTCCAGTTCTGGAGGCCGAAAGCCCAAGGCCAAGGTGTAAGTAGGGCCATGCTTCCGTCAAAGGCACTAAGAACCCATCCTTGCCTCTTCCTAGCTGCTGGCGGTTGCTGGCAAAGCCTAGTGTTCCTTGGCACGTAGATGTGTCATCCCGATCTCTGCCTCTGTCATTATATGGCATTCTCCATATGTGAGTCTTTGTGTCTTCTTCTTGTCTTAAAGGACACCAGTCATGTTGAACTTGGGGGCCACCCTAATGCAGGATGGCTTCATCTTAACTAATTACCTTTGCAATGATCCTATTTCCAATAAGGTTATAGTCTGAGGTCTGGATGGACACCCAAGTTGGCAGGGGGTCATGATTCACTCCAGCCTGGGCCCTTTGGGAACAAGTGAAGAAGATACGGGGAGCATGGTGAGCTGATTCTCAGAAGAAGGTGTGGAGAGAGCTGGGCTCAGGTGTCTCAGACAGTTCTGGGCGGCACAGTCCAGTCGAACTTTCTGTGATGCTGGAAATGTCCTGGAGCCGTGCTGCCCACTACACTAGCCACCTGACATGTGGTTAGTGCCACGGTGGAACTAGATTTTAAATTGGATTGAAATTCAGTTTCAATACTCAGGTGTGACAAGTGGCTACCATATTGGCCAATGTAGCCCCAGACCCTCCGGACACTGGATTAAGAGAAAAGGGGATGTGAATATTTTCAGAGTTTGAGCCCGTTCATTTGCATCCAGGGTGGTTATCAGGTGTTTACAAACCTGAGCAAGGTCGACCGTTGCTCCATTTTCCCTCCTTGACCAGGAGAAGGATGTCACATGAAATCCTCTGCTGTTAACTGTGCTTCGCGAAGTGAGCCATGCTGCAAGCCACTTGGGGTCCTCGCACCTCCAGGGGGTGCCCATGAGTTAGGGCTGAGTCAGTGCCCGTCCTCACCCAAGGGTATCCACACAAACGGAGCACAGGGTGAGGAAACCACAGGCCAAGGCTGCCTCCCCTCTGACAGACCGAGAGGAAGAGGTCCAGAAAGGTAGAGAAATCTGACAAGGGCAGGCAGCCAGTTGTGTGATGAATGCCACTGATTGGCAGATTTCCTGAGCCCGCCCCAAATCCCTGATGCCTTTTTTTGACAGACAATAGTTTGATTCGATTATCAGCTGTTACGAGCAAACTGTGGGATTTCTGTTCTAGGATCAGATGCCCTTTCTGACTTTAATCCCACTAGGAAATGGTGTTTTGTTTCGTTGCTATTTTTATTTTGCACACTGGCCGAGGTTTATAGGTGATCCTAAGTTATGCACGGTTCCCCCTCCCTGCTGGTGTGCATCAAATACCCACCCCGTGCCAGGTACCCAGGCAGAGTCACCTCACTGTGTCACTTAATCTCCTCGGCTTGGGCTGGGGCTTACTGACCCCTTCTATAGACGAGAAAACTGAGGCCCAGAGAAGTGGAGACAAGAGTCCAAGCCCATGCTCTTTGCACAGGGAGACACCAACCCCTTAGGAAGCGGGGAATAAATGTAAATACCCTGCATGAATCAGAAGGGCCTAAAAAAATCAGAGTGTCACTTTAGGGCAATGATAAGATGATGCGCCTCCACAGGGAAGGGGAGGCCAGCATGGAGGCTGAGCGCAAGCAGATGCGAGGGAAGCAAGCACCTGACGGCCACACTGTGGGGTCTGAAAGTATGGAAGGAAAGGAAGGGGCAAAAGGACTGAATTGTGGAAAGGGAGAAGAGCTTGCGGTTGTCGGTGTTAGGGAGGGCAGGGCACCGGGAGGGCTCCTTGTGCTCATGCAAATGTTCTGTATCGATGCCAACGCCGGGGTTTGATGCTCTCACATTATAATATAGTTTTGTGGGATGTTATCACTGGGGGAAACTGAGAGGAAGGTTCATGGGGTCTCTCTGTATTATTTCGTACAACTCTGTGTCAACCTACCATGATCCCAACACGTTTAATAAAGTGTAAGTATATATTTATTTATATTTTATTTTATATTTATTTATATATTTATTAATTAATTTGTTAACATATATTTACACTTTATTAAAGTGTATACACATATACATACACTATATATGTACATAAACCCTAGGAGGGGGACGAAGAAAGGGGGAGTTGGGAATCATTTGAGTCAAAGAGGTGGAATTTGGTTCCTTTCGTGCTCCGCAAGGAGTGCTCGAGCATTGTCCCCTGCAGCCCAGGTATATCACGTCCGCTCCAGGGACGTTCATGCAGAGGCCACAAGGCCACCCCTGCCTGGGAGCCACTGTGCTGGACGACAGTACGAGAGACAGGACAGAGGCCAGTCAGGATCCCCAGAGGGCGTGATGTGCGATAGATGCTGGTCGAGCAGGCAGCAAGGTATGCTGGGTACCAGGCATCCTTCCAGGGCTGGGGACACGGGGAAGAAAACCACTTGCCTATCCTGAATTCTTGTGTTGTATAGTGGGAGCCAGACAATAAACACGGGACAAGAAGGCGAAGGGGGCATGTTGGATGCTGACGAGTGCTGTGGAGAAGACCGAAGCTCAAAGTGGGACAAGGGGGCTGAGGGGGGCTGCTTTTGCTGGAGTGGTCAGGGGAGGCTTCTCTGAGGAGGTGACATTTGAGGAAGCCCTGAATGATGAGGAGGAGAGAGCTGTGTAGGAAGAGCAGGTACAGAGTCTTTGAGACAAGGGGCCTCCGGGTGGCTCGGTGGTTGAGCACCTGCCTTCAGCCCAGGGCGTGATCCTGGAGACCCGGGATCAAGTCCCATGTCGGGCTCCCTGCATGGAGCCTGCTTCTCCCTCTGCCTGTGTCTCTCCCTCTCTCTCTGTGTGTCTCTCTTATGAATAAATAAATAAAATCTTAAAAAAAAAAAAACCAAAGTCTCTGAGACAGAATGAGCTTCTTGTGTTTGAGGCAACATGAAAGCCATCGCATGTGAGGAGTGGGGTTGGAGTAGAGGGGCAGAGGGCAGGCGGGAGAGATGGCCAAGGGCCAGATCCTATAGGCTCTTGGAGGCTTTACTAAGGAGTTGGTATTGAGAAGCCCATGGAAAGTTCTAAGTGGGGGAGGGACATAATCTGTGTGGGAGATAAACTTCAGAGGGGCAAGAGTGGAAAAGTAGAGGGCATGCTGTGCTATTGCAGCAGTCCAGGCAAAATGGCGGCTAGGACTTTGGTGGTGGAGATGGAAAGGTTGTTGCACTTGGGGAGACTCTGGAAGTAGAGCCAGCAGTAGTCAGAACATAGGTTGGCAGAAAGAACAAAAGCCAGGGTGGCCCTTACGTTTGTCGGTCACGTCTTACCACAGGGCACTGGTCATACTGTTCTGGGTCCTTGTGACACTGGGGATACGTGCGGATTGGCTGGGACCCAGGAACTTGGGTGGTACGGGAGTTTCTGCTGCCATTTTCACTCACCTGGGGTCTTGGGCTCATTCTGGCTTCGGGAAGCAAAAAACGTGCTCAGATTGTCTTGATATCAGCACATCAGCTTGGTGAGAAAGTTCCAGAAACCACCCTGGCAGCTGCCCCTTGCACCCCAAGGAGAACTGCAGTGTGTCCCTCACCATCTGGGGGCCACAGGCAGCCCTCAAGGCCGGGGCATCTCTGGACACTGGTGACTTGTCCGTGGGCCTGGCCCAGCTGTTTTTGTTCTCCAGAAGCCACCTGGCCTTGCGTTCCGCTCTGTGGAGCTCACGCGTCCAGCTCCCAGCAAGGAGACTTTGCCCAGATTGGCTGGTCCTCCACAGGGCGTGTCCGTGGGGCAGAGGCCTCAGGCCCGGCCCAGGCTCAGGCAGCTGGAGTCCTTCATGTCTCTTCTGAAGGTCACTGTCTCTGGCTTGTGCATCTGTTGTTGACCTCGTCATGGCTAGAAGGCTGTGGAAACTCAGGTACTGAGGCCTGGCCGTGGCCCCCACGGTCACGGCAGGCACCAGGGTTCGTGGACTCACTGGTTCAGGGATGCTCCTGCACATAAAAGTCATGTCATCTAGAAAGACAAGTGTCAGCTGGACAGGAGGCTGTCTCTGGGGAGCAGGACAGTGGGGGTCTCAGCGAAGGTGTCCCTGTGTCTGCAGAGAACAGAACAAGGGGGGATTGGCTCTGGGTGGAAGGGGAGGTTCTGATAGTACCTAAAATCCCCATGGGGATGCCTGTGCAGCCACCAGCCAGCCTGTTCTCCATGTCTTCGTGCTTCTCCGGCCCAGCTGTGAGGAGGGTCAAATGAGGGCATGGTACGCGAGGTCCAGCCACAGGCCCAGAGGGAGCGGGGCCAGCTGGTCCCAGGAGGCCCTTCCAGCTCTGGGCCCTTCTCATTCTGTGGCTCAGCTGGGGCCTCCTGGCTGCGCTGACACACAGGAGAGCAGACCCCGGAGAGGGAGGTCCTTTCTGGGGTCACAGCACCGCTCCCCTCTCCTGCCGTTGCCTCCCCATCCGGGGGGCCCTGCTGGTCCACAAGCTGAGGCTCCCATGCTGGGCTGCATCTCCTCAGGGGCAGCCTCCTATGAGAGTTCATCAGGGCTTAGCTTTCCCCCATGGCCGGCTTGTGTCCAGCAGTGTCCAGACGAGCTGGACGCCACCCACAGCAGGGCTCGTGAAGGGGAGGCTGTGGCCTCAGGTGAGGTGCTCGTGTCCACCGTGATGCTTGACACCAGCTGTGCTCAGCTGAGGCTCTGGAGCACCTCTCCGCTCGTTCCTGGGGTGCAGGGTCCTGTCTCTCTTTGCAGGAGTGGTGATTATGAATACGGGAGGCAGAGGGAAGGGTGCAGATTTCAGAGTCAGGTGGCCCTGGGTTCAAGCCTTGCCTCTCCCATTCATTCGTACCTCTGTGCTTCGGACAAAACTCCTGAGCCCCTCTCTGCCTCACCTCCTTCTGTCTAAGCTAGAGATGATGCCATGCTCTCACTTCAGTTTCTTTCCTTCGTCTTCCCTTGTCTGAGCCATTGGGCCTCAAATGGAATTGGTCCGTGGACAGAAGACCCCACACACCAGCCTCCGCAGGTGGCCCTGCACCGCGTGGGAAGCCGGCGGCTGCAGCTGTAAAGCCGTGTCGAGGACAAAGCATCGTGGTCCGCAGGGCCCTCTGGAGACCCTGCTGGACCCCACCTTGGGAACCATTGCTCTTCTTTTGTTTCTTTTTTTCCTTCTTTTGGAAGGAAATCAACTAACTTTATTTATTTTTTAGGTATTAAGTTTTTAATTTTCATTCCAGTATGGTTAACACGCTCCTTTTGACAGTCTGGATGCTTGCTGGCTTTGGGGCCCCTGAAAGTAGGATGCCCCTGACCTTGGTTCTCATTGCAGAACACTCGAAGAGTTTATTTGAGCCGGATTATTGTTTCTGCACTTCCTCCTGCCCCTGAAATGACAAGCCTCAGCTTGCATTGTAGGATCCATCCCCAGACTGGAGCCCACAGTTCAGAGGCCCCATTTATTCAAAAGAGGGGTTGGACGCCCAGCGTCCATGTGACAGGCACAGAAGCACAACCTGTGTCCAGGCCTGTCAGCTGGAGGAACAATGCGGATAAAGGGTGCAAACCAGACAGATCTTGGTTTGAATCCAGGTCCCAGCATTTACTGCTTGGGTGGTCTGGGGTGTGGTAGGTAATGTCTCAGTTTCCTTATCTGTAAAATGGGAAGCAGAGATTGCTTTGAAGATTAAAGCAAATAATATTTGAAGTGCTTGGCACTTTGACTGAACACCTAACTAATTACCTGCTATGTGCTAGGCAAGGCACTGGAGACCCCTCCAAGACCCTTACCCCTACCCTGGAGGGCCCCAGACCAGTGGACAAGCAAATTCCTGCCCCCTCCCTTATGAGTTTTCTGGTTAATGAGGTACTTTCACACACACCTTGTGATTTAACCACCATGATCATCCTAGGTGGTGGGTATAAAGGTGGGGCCATCTCCATATTATGGACAAAGACATCGCGTCCAGAGAGGTGAGAAGGAACCTGGCTGTGGCTTTGTCACCAGGGTTTGCCAGGGTTAGACCAGAGGCTGGTCTCTGACTTTTATTTTTTTTATTTTTATTTTTTAATTTTTATTTATTTATGATAGTCACACACACAGAGAGAGAGGCAGAGACATAGGCAGAGGGAGAAACAGGCTCCATGCACCGGGAGCCCGACGTGAGACTCGATCCCGGGTCTCCAGGATCGCGCCCTGGGCCAAAGGCAGGCGCCAAACCTCTGTGCCACCCAGGGATCCCTGGTCTCTGACTTTTAGCAGGAGTTCCATCCCCTGTACCTTTGCCTCTCAAAGCCTGATCCAGGGGCCGGCAGCACATGAAAACATTAGAAATGCAGATCTCAGGCCCGACCCTGGATCTTTGGAATCAGAATCTGCATTTTAAGAAGATGGCTCAGGTGTACGCACAATATAGTTTGAGAAGCTTGGCTGCGGGTCAGGCACATCGCTTCTAGTTGAGAGTCAAATGATGACTTGTCCGCAAGCCAGGATTCCTAGCTCTAAACAGGAGCATATAACTGTTGGGTGGCCGCATAGTGTCATAGCTGTGTGGCCAAGCTTTGGACCTGTTCCTTCAAACTCTGCCTCTACCGCTTGTCAGATCTTTGACTCCATGGTACCTTGTGTCATCTCTCCAGGCTTCACTCTACAACCCCAAGGCGCATAATACCTCAAAATGGCTGTTATTTGCATTAAAAGTGGTCAACGTTCCTTGAGGGCTTGCTCAGGTCAGGCAAGTCCCATGGGCCACTTGGGCAGCCCCAACCAGTGTTTGGTTTTATCATGACCTCATAGGACTTGAGAAAGAGGCTTAACACATGGCATAGTATTTATGGACAGAGAAGAATGGTTATTTCATAGTGCCCTAAGGCTTGGCTGACCCCCCATGCTAAACATATCCCTAGACACAAAGTTTTTCTAGCACTCACATAACCATGAAATCGGCATCTGAATGTCCATACCCGTCAGACACTGCAAAATGCTCCGAGAAGCTCCTTTCCAGCCTAGAAATTCTATGATACCCATGTAGTTGATAGACTAGCTCTGAGCTGCCCAACCATGTAAAATGATAGCATGCTAGGGATGTCAAAACCCCTAGCAGTCACCACACTGGCCACCTCATTCTGCTGATGAGAAAAGGGAGGCTCAGAAAGGTCAAGGGACTTGCCTGAGGTCACACAGGTAGTCAGTAGCAGAAACAGAGCAAGATGAGGGCTCCCCACCCTCAGACCAGTGCTTTCCCCTTAAGAATATTCCTTAAGGGCTTGCATTGTGTAGGGTGATGCTTAGAAGCTGGGCATATAGGCAGTGAGCAGCGTAGCACGTATCTGTTCCCTGGAGCTTACATCCTGGTAGGAGAGGGGGGGAAAGACCACGAACAGGTAAGGAAGCAAAGAACAAGACAATTTCAGATGTTGATGACTACACCGAAGGAGGTCCAGTGGGGGTAACATGCTAGCAATTGTTTTGTATGGGGAGGCACTGGGACTGTCAGAGAAGTCCTCTCTGAGATGCATTTGAGGTGAACTCTGAATAAAGCGAGGGGGGTATGTGCAGGTATGAGGATGAGAAACTCTCAGGAGGAGCCAACCTGTTCCTACGTGGTGGTTCTTAATCCTGGCACGACCTGTCACAGGTCAGGTTCCTCTAGGTGTCCCCTGGAGTGGAGACCTGTGTGCAGGGGGCTTGCCGGGGAGGGCGTTGTCCCACATGGAGGCAAAGGGGCCAGTCCTTTGTCTCCATGCCACTGATCAATCATTGGTGCAGGCTGCTTTTAGGGAGCCTGTGTGGCTCCTTTTGGTAATGCAGTTTGGGTAATGCAGTGCCCTTTGTTGAAGGCAGTGCTAGGGAGGGATCCAACTGTGAGCCAGCAACATTCCCAGCAGCTGGGACAATGAGGGCCGCATTCTGGGCAGCATCATAGCATCCACCACAGCCTGTCACTAGGACACCAAAGAATTTTTGCTGGTAGGGCTGTACCACTGAAGGAGATAGGAGGACATCTTTATCTTGATTTATTTTTCCTTTGTCTGAATATTCATTTATTTATCACATTCGTTGATGATGTTTAACTGCCTTCCAAACTAAGGGGCCAAAGGGGCAGTAACGAGTTGGGCACAGTTCCCATCCTGGACTTTACAGGTCTTTGGGTAGAGAGAAAAGTTGACAGAGAGACAGTTAAGTATCTCCATGTAGCTCTTCCAATCCGTGAATTGCACAAAAATACTTCTGTAATAGATCCTGCAGTCACTTAAACATTCAAATCCGTCAACGAGAGCTTTATGTAATGTGTCACATCTGAATAAGTTCATCCTTATTTAATGGACAGAGGTCACGGGGATTTCATAAACCCATTTGATTAGCTTCTTTTGGGAGAAGGAAGGAGGGAAGGGAGAGATAAATAGCCCTGTACAACTGAATAATAATAAATATAGCAAATATTTGTTGAGTTCCTTACGCTGTGCCAGGTGCTGCTCTGAGCCCCACATGTGAATTGGCTCTCTCGGTCCTCCTGACTTCTCGGTAAGACGTATATTATTGTCACTTCATTTTATAGATGAGGAAATTGCAAGAAATTTAAGAATTCTTGAGTCATTTTTTAAAAATTAGGAATATAAAGGCAACACTTAAAAAAGGAAGCCAATTAATAAAACTAAAATTAGGCAGACCCCCCAGATTTCCTTCTGACCTTTGTTGGATGTATAAAATATATTTCATAGTTTCTATCTATTCCAAATGTACTAGATTGCATTGTCCCTTTGTAGTTTTATTACATGTTGGGATCACATTTTTCCTCTTAATCCTGCATCTATGAGGATCATTTTGGAAAGCAATAGGAAAAATGGCTTCCTGTGCTCAGAGTTTTCTGTTTGGATTGGCCTCTGGCCACTGATCTGGACTTATATCCAGGCCATGTTCAGGACCTGGGACAAGCAGCAGGGTTAGAGTAGGAACAGAGAAGAAAAGCCTTTGGATTAAAGTGCATGAAAGCATTTGAGAGTGATAAAACACTGCGTCAACGTGATATTTTTGTTCTGTCATTATCATTTGGATTTCTGTAATTATGTATCAGGTCTGACTCCAGTTTCTTTAGATAAAAGCAAAGACTGGTGTTTCCTGCAAGCCTGATAGATGGCATTCCCATTTAGTAAGACTTTACTTCTATTCGTGGTGTAACGCAGGGGTCACAAAAACAGATGTGACATGGCCAGGCAGGTCAAGTCAACAACCCATGCAGTTGGGAAGGGGTGGCCCCTAGAGGGCTTACAGGTCCAAGGGAGGGCATGGGCTGAGCCAGCTTCAGGTGAGCCCTGCCTGTGGGAGTGTCACACAGCATTAGCCAGAAATATAGGTCTTTAATGTAAAGTTTCTAATTCTTCGCCAACTAACTCAGAATTTTATAAAAGACCGTGTATGCCAGAGAAAAACATACCCACAGACAAGATTGAAGGGCTGCACTAGATACAAGCTCTGGCACAGTGGGAGAGATTCTGGGTGGGTAATTAGGTTGACGAGGCCACATGATGCTCAACAAATCTCATTAAAGGAGCTTGAGTTGGTACTTTGAGCTCTAAGATCTTGGGCAAGCCATGTGTTCTTGATCAGCATCAAGTTCTTCAACTATACAATGAAGCCTTTGCAGATTTACAAAATTGACCATGTTCATGTACGCACCTACCACTACTGGAGTGCAGTGCCCACTGCATGTGTTTATGGTCCCAGTGATTCCATCAGCAGTTAGCAGGGGTGCTCCACCTTGGAGGGACAGTAGAATCACCTGGGCAGCAAAAATATCCCCATCAGGCTACACTTTAGACTTCTCACACCAGAATCTCTGAGAGTGGGATCTGAGTCTGTATTTTGTTTTCAGTCCTCCCAGTGGGTTCCAATGCTGGCCAAGGTGGAGAACCATTGCCTTAATGTATCTCAGAAATGTCTTCAGAGAGACATTTGGTCCATTCCTAGAGTTTCCCAAGAAGGATCAGTCTTCATTGTTTAAGGAGGGGTCACCCTTTGGAAATAATTGAAAAACAAAAGTCCATCAAATCAAATCCAGCAATGCCATTTGGATTGTTTCAAAAAGTGAGTTAGGATCTCTTCTAAATAAGGAGATTAAACCCATGATGTGGTTAGGAATTGGCGCTTGAAGTCTAAAGGAGATGCTGATAATGACTACCCAATGTCATGACCTCCAGAGGACCCTCTGAGCTCCAAAACATGCCAGAGTCCAGGGTGCGCTTGAAAGAACTAAAATCATTATTTCCTATAATACACAGCTGGATGTGAGGTCTGGATTTAGACATATTTTGTGATGTAGAAAGAACTTTATGAAAAGGGAACCTGTGATCTCAAGTAGTGTATTGTGTACACAGCATGAATTTTGGGTAGGGATTGCCCCGTTTGTGTTGTTCCATCCCCTTCCCGTTATTTCTCACCAGCTTTATAGCCCTGGACCTTTGTCTCTCCAGGCCTGAGCAGCCTTGCAAGATGGTTGGGATGTGCCAGATCCATCTTCTGGTAAGGGCTGCCCATCTTCCCCCTGCTTCTCTGGTTAACACAACTGCCATGAGGGCACACATAGCCCAGTAGATGCAGGAATTGGCCAGGTGATGGTGGTTGAGGAAATTGTGAGACTGAAGAATGCTACTCATGAGGATCACTTATTTTGTTTTATTTTATTTTATTTTATTTTATTATTTTTTTATTTTATTTTATTTTATTTTATTTTATTTTATTTTATTTTATTTTATTTATTTTATTTTATTTATTTTAGTAAGAACATGGCATGAGATCTACCCTTAAAAAAAAGATTTATTTCTTTACGAGAGAGAGAGAGAGAGAGAATGAGCAAAAGGGGCAGAGGGAGAGGGAAACTGAGTCTCAAGCAGACTCCACACTGAGTGTGGAGCTGTGATATGGGGCTCATCTTACGACCCTGAGATCACGACCTGAGCTGAAACCAAGAGTCAGATGCTGAACCAACTGCACCACCCAGGCACCCTAAGATCTACCCTTTTAACAATTTTTTCAGTGTACAATATGTATTGTTAACTGTAGGCAAAATGTATAGCAGGCCTTATTCATCTTCCTTAACTGAAGATTTGTGCCCATTGAACAGTAACTCCCCATTTCCCCTCCTCCCACTCAGCCTCTGGAAACTACCATTCTTTGATGATGAATCTCTTTGACTCAATGAATTGGACTATTTCAGGTGGCTTGAATGGTAAAATCATGCAGTAGTTGCCCATCCATGACTGGTTTATTTCTCTTAGCAGAATATTCTCAAGGTTCATCCACATTGTTGCATTTGGCAAGACTTCCCTCTTTTTCTTTTTTTACAGTTGAATAATATTCCATTGTATGTATTTATCAGATATTTTTTTTATCAGTTCATCTATGGATGGACACTTCAGTTGTTTCCACATCTTGGCCGTTATGAATAATACTGCAGTAAGCACAGAGTGCTGATGTTTCTTCAAGGTCCTCTCCAATCCTTTTGGGTAAATACCCAGAAGTGGGATTACTGGGTCATATGGTAGGGACTCCCATGCATGGTGGCTGCACCAATTCACAACCCTTCCAACAGTATACAAGGGCCCACTTTCACGTGGGTCACTTTTAATTGTTCTGCTGACTTCCTCCTCAGTCTTCTGATGACAGCCTCTGTGGGGGAGGCCCAGGGTCACTGGCTAGAACTCTCTGTCCTTTGTGAATACAGCCACTGGGTCAGGCGCTGCTTGAGGGGCTGTCCACGTATCTATTCAGTCAATTCATTCATGCCACGATATTTACGGAGAGTGTACCAGGTGGCAGTCCTTGTCCCATGACCTCTCGCGTTTAGAGAGCTTGCATTCTTTTTTTTTTTTTTTAACTGGAGTTCAATTTGCCAACATATAGCATAACACCCAGTGCTCATCCCGTCAAGTGCCCCCTCTTTGAGGTTCCTCAAAGAGTTAAAAAGAGAGCTTACATTCTTGTTAGGGAAGGCAGGCAATAAAGAAACAAGTTAATGTATAATTTTTCAGATAGTTATGGGTATTGTGGAGACAAAGGCAAGGAGGGAGGAGGACAGCCAGTTTTTTCAACCACTCTTGGAGGGGTGGCATTATACCCATTTTATGTGAGGCTCTGGAGGGGGTTAAGTAACTTTCCAAGGTCCTGCAGCTCGAGTGATGGAGTCCAGCCTTAAACCCAGGGCTATCTGACTCTGTGAAAAGGACTTACAGTCAATGTCAGGCCCAGAGTTGGGACCGGAGTGCAGAGGTGACAAGGGGGTCTCATGTCCTCGGGTAGCTTTCAGCTCGGGATGGGAAAGGACAAGGAGGGGGCATCCAGCTACTCATGACTGTGACCGCTTCCACTGGGGTTTGCACAGGGAGCTGGGCATTATCTCAGGAGCGCCGGTACCTGCCTGTGGCTCCCAGAGGGAGTTGCGGGATCCCGGGTGACACTTGGGGAGTTTGCTGGTTGTACAAGTACAGGAAGGGCTTTTAGGGCCAAGGAATTAACACTTGCAAAGGTGGAGAGACCAGAGTCTTGGCTTGTTGGCAAATAAGATGTAAAATCACAGATACTTCTCAAGGTGTTCTTTGATTCCAGTGTTTGAAGGAGCCAAAGAGGTGTCTTAGGGGTCCTAGGCCTGTGCCTCCCCTGCCCACCTTCTCCCTCTTTTCCTCTCTTTCCCCCTTGTCCCTCCCCCTCCAGCACCTCTGTCTCCCTTCCTGTCCCCCTACACTCTCTCTCAGTAAGCCTTTAGAAAAAGCAGGCCCTGCTGAAATGGCCCAGTGAATTAGAATCAATGAGATGTAAGTTCAGCCTTAAAAAGAGCCATCCTCATGTTCTACACTGGCTTGGTTCTACAGGAATAATTTAATTACTGGAGTGTTTAATGTGTTTATTAATGATCTAGATATGTGGCCTCCAATCACTTGGGTCTCTTCTTCAAACAGAGCCTGGTATTAACCCAAAGATGAAAAGAGCTGCTGTGGTTGAAAGGGGCAGGGGAGGGAGGGCGTAGGCCTGGCCTGGCCCAGTGCTCACTGTCCCCTGCCCACCTGTTGCCAGTAGCACCTCGAAGGTCTTACCTGAAGCCTCTACAGTCCCCAGAAATGATGTAAAGTCCGCTAGCTCATCTAGAAGGAGGCATAAGAGGAGCAGTAGTTTGTAGGTGATGGTGAATTGGCAAAGCTGGCAAGTAGCATCTGGGAAGAGGTGTCACAAAGTCAACCAATAGTGTGAAGGGTGGAAACTGATGCAGGAACAAAAATGAAGTGTTTTGAGGTTTTAAGTGTTGCCACTGGGGGCATTGAGCAGATTCTCTTGGCGATCAGAGGAAGAAGAGAATGTAGCGTGGGTTTGTGGCACAACCAGAAGGCCCCTCTCCCTCCATCCAGGCCCAGGTCCTTTGACTGTTTCAGGAAGAAATCCCTGATCCTTGTATCAGCAGTGCCCAGAGCTTTGGGGCAGCCTGGTCACCACCTTTTCTGGGCAGCTGTTGGCCCAGCTAGGGAATGGCTTCAGGAAGAGGAAAGAGCTGGGACCTTGGAGGCAGACACATGTGGGTTCCGTGTGACCTGGGAAGAAACGACACCTCTTTGAGCTACACTTTCTCCTGTGGTACGGAGGTCTCAAGTTCTCCACCGAAGAAGGAATGGGGTGATATGGGCCACTGGTGCCAGGTGCGTGGAGGCTCGGCGGCACTGGTCATCAACTCCGCTGCTGTGAACAGATTTCAGAGTCACCGACGCTTCTTCCCATTAAAGTAATATGTGTTCATTATAGAATATTCGAAAAGGACACCAAAGTATATAGAAGAAAAGGAAATCACCCATTATCCCACCACCTGGTGACTTTAATGTGTATAATGTAACCATACATTAAATTAATATCCTGCTAATGTTTTGATATATTTCCTTCGTCTTTTTTTTCCTGTGTGTATATACACATATTCTCACAAATGGTTTTTACTATACATGTAATTTTGTATTCTCTTATTTTTCTCGAACCTTTCACGAACATTTTCCTATTTAATAATTTACAGTTATTTCAAAAACCTGATTATTAGCTGCATGATGTTCTATCATTTGGATCCATCATAACTTATGTATTCATTTCCCCCATGATCATTTAAGGTCTTCCCAGTTTTTGCTAGTCTTAATTATAATGAAGAATATCGATTAGCAATGTCGCACGTCCGTCTACACATTCTTCCGGCCTGATCATTTCATTGGGTTAAAATCCTAGGAATATGTTACTGGGTCCTGACATTTATTGCTAAACAGAAAGGATGTATCAGTTTACACCCCCCGAGCTGGGTTTTGGAAGGAGGGACGATGTCTGAGTGTCTGAGGTTAATTTCCTCTCCTGTAAAATGTAGATAGTAGTTTGAACTTGGCAGTGTTCTTAGTGTTGAATGGGGTTGTGTACATGGAGTAAAGCCCCTGACCTAGTGTCTGGTGCCCTTCTTCCTTTATTGTCTCTGTTGTTCAGCCTAATTGTTTTATGAGATAAACCACATTGTCATTACCTGATCCTTAAAAGCCTCGGGCACCTCACACCCAAGCACACATATTTAACATCCTGAATTACTGCCACTACCAATCCAAGCCCACGCACCCTGTTTAGAATCTCCCAGCTCCTAGAATGCCTCCATCCCTCACACAGCTTCCCCCAGCAGCAGGACAGTTCTCAGTCCCTCGCCTCTGTGACAGTGGCCTGGGGAAGCAACTGTAGGAAAGAGAAGTAAACCTTTTACAAAATGTTGATTAATGAGTGATAACGTATGCAGCGAGCTCACAGATTCTGGAAAAGAAAGGGGCAGCCCCATTTGGGAGAGAGAAGACCTCAAGTAAGTCCTGTACCAGCACAAGGAAGTAATGATGGCTTAGCCGAGCAGGGCTGCCATGTCTGATTGTACAGGTCACGCACTGCACAATTTTGGGTGCATGTCATTCACAGGATGGCATGTCACTCAGGACTGTGGGGAGGTGGAGCTGTTTATGGGACCAAGGGTCTCTGGAGGTCAAGGTCAAATGTAGTGAGAGGTGAATGTAGTTATTGCATATAAAGAACATTTAGAACAGGGCTTGGAATCGGTGATCACTACTAAAGGTTTACTCTGATTCTTATTCATGTGAGTTAATGTTCCTTGTGTTCGTGGGAAGGACTAGCTTGTCACAAACAGCATAGCCCAGACACCAAAAATATCTTTCTAGTTGCTTAGGCCTGACGTGAAGACAAAGCTACATTGGTATAAACGTGCTCTGAACGCTGAAAAGTCCTGTGCAGATTAAATCTGTTACTTGAGTCCACAAACCAGCTTCTTTGCTTCTGGTGCCTCCTTGGAAATAGCAAGTAACCAGACTTTTATGTGCCAAGAGAGAAATAAATGGATTTTTAAAATATTTTGTCTCAGTGCCTTTGAGCTACTGGCAGGAGTTTGCTGGTGTCCCAGTGCCCTTGGGGAATGACCAGGGCCTAGAGACAGAGTTGTGTGTACTCCCAGGGACACCAGAAGGACAGACAAAAGCCGCTGTCTCCCCACCCACCTACACACTGGGTGTTCATTGGGTTTCTTTGTTGCCCTCCCCAAAGCCTGGGAAGGAATGTGCAACTGATGCAGAATTCCTCTTCTGTCCGTCCCCCCCACCCCACCCCGAGGTCACCACTCTGGGGTGGCTGGTGCCTAAGGAGGGTGTTGAATGAGGTGGAGGGCAGAGCCAGGAGCACCCAGCCACCAGCTGCAAAGGAGTCCGGGATGGTGCCTCCTCTCTGAAACTACAAATCAAGAGGGAAGGTACCAGAGGCCTCGCAGCACGGGACGTAGAGCATGGGCCTTGCCGCCAGGCCCACTGGGCTCCAATCTGTCGCTCGCGGTGTGACCTTGGTCAGGTTACTCTAACCAAAGACGGGTTAGGGTTTCAACATATGAATTTTGGGAGACACAGTTCGGTCCTTAGGATTGGGGAGAGTAGAACTGTACAAAATCATCAAAAGGAAGTAAAAATGCCAAAGAATAGGACCTGGATGCTTAAAGTAGGGACAGGTCTCAGCCACATCCTACAGGCATTAGTAGGTCTCTTCCAGATTCAGAGCAACACAGACCAAACGGCAGGCAGATGTTTGGGGTTGATGGAGAGCTCCCCTTTTTTTGGATAAAGATGTATTGTGTGGTAGAAAGAGACTGCAGGGAGTTTTGAGGAACCACACGGATATCCCCCAGTCTCGAGACTTCAGGGGTGTGGTTGGACTGGGAGAGATGCAGAGCAGCCTCCTCGGAGCTCCTCCCCTCCCTCTCCTGGTAAGTACTAGCTCCAGAGATGGAGGCCACACGAACCTCTAACTGCTCAGCTATTCTTTCTTTGTCCCCATGAAAAGGATGGGGCACGATCTCTCAGGAATTAGCATGGAATATGAGCAGAACAAAGAAGGACAGTGGTAGTGCTTCTAGATGGCTGTCAACAATTCCTCCCAAACCTCGATACACCCACTGCTCCTCCCACCCAGGAGCGGGTCCCTTGAATCTGATTGGCCTTATGACTTGTGACTTGCTTTGTTCAATATGATGTGACAGTGACACTGGTCAGCTCCAGTGGACCTTTGGAGACCTGGGAGCTTCCACTTTTGTTCCCTCAGAACCCAAATGCAACGCAAAGAAATCTAGGCGATCTTGCTGGAGAGAGAAGCCGTGGAGGACAAAAGACCACATGAAGAAAGGGAGAGGCCACATGGAGGAGAACCTAGGCCAACAGACTGAGAGAGGCCATCTCGGGCCCTTCATCGCCAGTCAAGCTGCCCAGTTACTGATCCCTACACGGATCTCTGACCCACAAAACTGGGAGCAATAAAATGGTAGTTATTTGAAGCCACTCCATTTTGGAAACACTTGTTAGGTGGCAATAGGGGAACTTTCCCATCAGAATGGCCTGTGTACTTGAAGCCAGCTCTTCACAGAAGCTGGAGGTGCACCTGACCCAAGGGAATGCCCTGATATGGAACTAGGAACAGAGTTAAAGTGAGTGAGTGCCCAGAGGCAGTGGTGTGGACTGAGACTGCCCGAGGCCCAACCCCACCCTCCTCTTCTCCATCTTCCTTAGGCAACCAAAGGACTAAGCAAATCATGGCACTCATCTCTCTAGTTCCTGTTCCAAGGAGAGGAATCAACCAGTGCCCTGGAAATAGGAAAGTGGAGCCTAAGGTGAATCTACCAATATCATTTGGAGAATAACAGGCCCAGACAGAAATGAGATGAACCAAAGGTAAGGAACCAAGGAGAAAAATGACACTTAAGCAAAAATTCTGCTTCCTCATCTTTGTCTTCTCTAAAAGGAGGAAATAGAACATGACAGAAAGAATGATGAAGGAAGAGCTCATTTTGGAAGAACGTTCACTCCAATAAACAGAAAAGGATTGTCTTAGCCAACTGCTCTTGTGGAAATCACGAGAAATGGACTTTAGGAAACAAGAGGAAAAATAAGAGACAGCCAACAGGGAGGTAAATAGCGAACTGGCACAATTAAGGCAGGAAGTTGATGATAATAGTACCACTGCAGAACTTTGGAAATAGCGAGTAGAACCATCACTGCAAAAAATTAGTGACCTGGCTTGGCAAAATTGCAAAAAATACAGAAGGAAAGGGCGAAGGGCAAAATGCGCGAACAAAATAGTTATAGAGAAGAGGCAAAATGCAAAGTACTATTGTTTGTGATTTTCGTATAGACAATGGAACAAATGAAAGGGAAAAATTACTAAAACACGTTATAGGAAAATGTATCTGAAATCAGTTTGCAAAAAGGGCTCACCAGCAGGGAATGAGAAGTTACATTCCATTCAGCAGACTTTTATTTGAGCTCTGATTTCACTTTCAGGCCCTGTGCTAGGGACTAGGGATACCAAGAAACACAATTTAGAAATAAAGCCTATCTTGATAAAGTTCACGATTACTGGAGAAGACTGATATTAAGCACACTATTACGATAACCACTGAGTGTTATTATGGGAAATGAAAAGTATGCTCTGAGAACCACTGTGGGGAGGGATTTGGGGGCCACTAGCCACATCTCCAGGTCAGGGGACATTTCATCCCCCACCCCCCCTCATAACAACCCTCTTGTCCATCTGCAGTCAATCTCTGTTCTTGCCTCCAGCCCCGGACAACCCCTAATCTACTTTCTTCCTCTATACATTTATCTTTTTTGGACATTTTATTTCAATGGGCCCATATAGTATGTGGTCTCATGTCTGAATTCTTTTACTTAGCATAATGGTTTTGGGTCATCTTCATTCTTGAAGAATATTTTCACTCAATATAGAGTTCTGGATTTAATTTTTTTCCTTTCAGCACTTTAAGGATATTGTTCCACTGTCTTCTGGCTGCCATTACATTTTTTTTTTCTAATGAGCAGTTACTTGAAATTTGATGCTCTGTATGTGATGTGTCAATGTTCTTTGACTATTTTCAAGATTTTCTATCTTTAGTTTCCAGTAGTTGTTCTGTGAGATATCTAGGCAGCGTTTTCCACATATTTGTCTGAAGGTCACGGAGATTCCTGAATCTATAATTTATGTCTTTTACAAAATTTGGGAAAATTGGAGCCATGATTTCTTCAAATGTTTTTTCTACCCCCATTTTTCTCTCTCTTCTCCTTCCTGGACTCCCAACTGTGTATGCTAAATCTTTTTGAATTGTCCCTCTATTCGAGTTTCTTTTCATTCTTAAAAATCTTTTTTCTCAGGGCACGTGGGTGGCTCAGTCCTTGAGCGTCCTTCTCTTTTTGGTTGAGCATTTTGGCTCAGGTCATGATTTCAGGGTTCTGGGATTGAGCTCTGCATTAGGCTTCCTGCTCAGTACAGTGTCTGCTTGAGATTCTCTCTCTCTCCCTTTGTCCCTCCACCCCCATGCACACACACACTCTCTCTCAAATAAATAAATAACATTTTTAAAAAAAATCTTTTTTCTCTCTGTTCTGGATATTGGACAATGTCTATTGATCTGTTTTTGAGTTCACTGTCTCTTTCTTCTGTCATCTCCATTATGCTTTCAAACTTGTCCAGCAAATTTTTATTGCAGGTATTGTATTTTATAGTTTTAGAATTTTCTTTTGGTCTTTCTTTTATAATTCATGTTTCTCTGGTGGTGTTTCCTATTTTCACATTCATTGTAAGTATATTTTCCTTAACATCAAGTGTAGTGATGACAATGGCTTTAAAATTCTTGTCTGTTAAATTTAATATCTGGGTTATCTTGGTGTTGATCTCTGTTGATTATCTTTTTTCTGGTAAATAGATCATGTTTTCCTCTTTCCCTGTATCAAGCAATTTTGGACAAGTATGTGAAGAATCCTGGACGTTGCTAATGTTTTGTAGTACAGACTCTGGATTCTTATATATTCTTCCAAAAAGCCTGTTGACTTTGTTTGCTCATTTATTTTAGCAGGCAATTAACTTGGTTGGATCCAAGTTGAAAACTCAAACTCTTGGCTAACAATTTAAAAGTCAGTCTATTTCTTTATCCTTGCCAAGACTTCTCAGAGTCTAATATGCACATGCATGGTTAATGGATCCAGAGATTTGGGTGGAAACTTTAATTTGAGACTACATTTCTGGATCTCTCTTTTCTTGGATTCTCCAATCACTTCCTATTATTGCCAGTATGGGTGTTTTAGCCACCTCCAAGGTGGTATGGCCTGCATGAGTCTAAAAGCTACAAAAATGTAAAACTTACCCCTTACAGGGTCAATTCCCCTCCAGACTCTGTCTATTTTGGGTTTTTACTCTCCAATGCTTTTGGGTCACTGTTTGTTGTTGTTTTGAATATATAATTGCTATCTAAAGGAGAGTCAGTCTAATAGGGACTTACTCAGCTATACCAGAAGCTTAGTTAGTGCTTTTACATCTGGGTATAGTTACTGATTTTAAACATCAGTAGATGGGTTAAGCATCTAATACGACACAGAAGAAAAATGTATTAGGAAACTAGAAGGGGGACCCAGGGAATAACCACATTTTCAAAATGTAGCACAGAGAGATGAAAATATGAAAGTTATGAAGGAGGGGAGAAAGTCCAAAGTATGTCTCAGAAGAATTCTAAAAGGAGAGATTAGTGAGAATGGAGAAGAAGCAATAAACAAATGAATAATAGTGAGAACTTTTAGTAACTGAAGATGTAAATCTGTAGCTAAAGGAATCACAATGATTTCCCAGCAGGAAAAATGAAACTAATACTATCCTGTGCATATTATGGTGGAGCTGTAGAACACCAGTGACAAAACGAGATTGCAAAATAACTGGAGAAGAACACATCCTTTACAAAAGAAAAAATGATTTGATTTAGATAACACAATAACAATGGAAGCCCCATCCCACCACTCTCATGGAATGATACTTCAATTTCTGAGAGAGAAGAACTAGGGGAGAATATTATACCTTGCTAACCTATCATTCAAGATTAGGATAACAGAAGACCTACTACAGAATAAACCTTGGGAAGATAGAAGCTGAACCTAGGTGGGAGGAAAAGAGAATAACATTGGGCGCAAAAACTGGTAAACATGTGAATTCATAGAAATAAGCATTCACTTTTTAAAACAACAATAACCACAAATTAGAGGGTATAAAAGCCAGCTAGAACTAAAATATTGAACAATAATAATTTTAAGGCAAACAGCTTTTCAGGGATTCTAAAGTTCTGTAAGATTCAGCAGATGAATAGAGCTAACTTCAGACTTTGTGTGCGTTTAGAAATTTTAACTGTAAACCACAAAGGGAAGCATTAGGATGTACAACTAAAGTTGTTAAATGGAAATTTTGACAGGGGCACCTAGAGGTAATTATACACTACTTTCAAAATAGGTGCTCGATCAAAATGCAGAACTTCCATAGGAAATATTTGACCATGACTCCATTTTCTTTTTTTTTTTTTAATTTTTTTTTATTATTTATTTATGATAGTCATACAGAGAGAGAGAGAGAGAGGCAGAGACATAGGCAGAGGGAGAAGCAGGCTCCATGCACTGGGAGCCTGATGTGGGATTCGATCCCGGGTCTCCAGGATCGCGCCCTGGGCCAAAGGCAGGCGCCAAACTGCTGCGCCACCCAGGGATCCCTCCATTTTCTTACATGACTCAGACCCATCAGCAATATCCAGAATGTTAAAAAGGGATCTGGGTGAGGATTTTGAAGAAAGGATTTTGTGGGAGGACTTTGGGAGAGTCCCTGAAGTCAGGTCCCCTCAGCAAGGAATGGTGAGGGTGCCTACCTTCTTAATTCACCCTAAATGTGAACAGTGCTGTGGTGTATGGGGGGAAACTCTGCAACTGGACTGATCAGAAAGCCTGATTTTGTTTCCAGCATCTGCTCTGATGTTTGGCATGGGACTGAGATGCTAAAGTGGCCTTTGGCAGGGAAGAGAGAGTACAAGATTGCATTTGGGAAGTAGCTACATTCCCCCTGCAGCAGGGCAAAGAATACATGACTGGTTTCCGTGGACCAGATGGGGATCATGCAGACAGGGTCACATAGGAGCCTTAATATCTTGCATTTGCCTGGGAAGATAGGGCAATTCTCTGTGATTTGGACCTCTGGAGGCCTGGAGCTAAAGAGTGAGGCAGCTAGAAAGATAGGATGCTGTCTTCACCTTAAGAGATTTGCAGCCAGAGGAGTCCACTGAGGAATTCTCTGAGGCTAGAATTAACCATAACTTCTGCTTGGCCCAGAGAATGCAAAGCCAGTAGAATTAGCCAGTAGCCCAGAAAGTTCTTTACTGCCCTTGCTTCTCCTCCCTCTGTACCCTACCTCCCTCAGAAGAGCCCAAAGCTCTGCTCAATAACCTAGGGACCAAAGGGTGAAAGGAAAAAGCAGCTCACCATACCTCCCTTCCCTCATCTCAAGTTGCACCTGCCACAGGCCCTAGCTGGGGAGGAGAGACACCACTCACATCCTGCCTCTTTAGGGACAGAAGATGTCTTACCTTGAAGGGTCAAGTGTTCATTCACGCGATAAGGATGTTTTGAGTGTCTGTTCTATGCCATGCATCGCTCCACATTGGGGATTTAGCAGTGAACAAAAAGCGTAAGAATATCTTCCCTTGTGGAGCTAACATTTTAATGGATTAATATCTAGAACTAGACATTTTTAAATTGATATTTTATGTTTTGTCTTAAGTGACCACAGGACTGTTACCTAAAAAAAAAAAAAAAAGAGTAGAAGATTGAGGGGATAAGTAAATATAAAATAAATATTGCAAACATTTGCATTTTAATAGATTTAATAGATAGCTTTTTGCTAGGCAAATACTAACAAAAGAAAGCTGACATAACTTTATTATCAGAAAACAGCCTGTTAACAAAGAACATTAAGGATTTTTTAAAAAGGGTTCATGAAGCCGTAATACTTTGGAACTAATTTTCACCTAATAACAGAACTCCAAAATACATAAAGCAAAGATTGGCAAAATGATAAGGAGAAATGGACAGATCTATTATTATAAAGGGAGAAACATAACTCTCTCGACAACTGATGAACAAAAAAAAAAATTCAGGATATAGACTATTTTCACAGCACAATTAACACGTTTAATCTAAGGTACAAATCGGCAAACTATGAGCCATGGGCTGTTTCTAACCCACAGCCTCTTCCTGTAAATAAAGTTTTATTGTAACACAGACATACTAATTTATTTAGTATAGTCTATGGCTGCTTTTGTGCTGCAAAGGTAGCATTGAATAGCTGTGTCAGACTGTATCTGTAAAGTTGCAAAAATTTACCATCTGGCCTTTATAGACCATTGGCTGACCAGTGATCTAAAGCATTTATGCAAAAAAAAAAAAATAATAATAAAAATTAAAATAAAAAAATAAAGCATTTATGCAAAGCCTTCCTCTAACAATCGCATGACCATGAACATTTGTAAAACCTGATAATGTAGCATATCTCAACTAATAAAAGTAACCAATATCCATCTCTAACCACAGAAAGAAAAACAATATCCTGTCTATTTCTGACCACAAAGCAATTAAAACAGAAATCAGTAACTGAAAGATAACCAACCAATCCATCCATAAGGTAGAAATTAGAAAAAAAAAAAAAAAAGCTTTGGGACACCTGGGTGGCTCATTCAGTTGTGTCTGCCTTCAGCTCAGGTCATGATCCCAGGAGCCCCTGATCGGTAGAAAGCCTGCTTCTCCCTCTCCCTCTGCTTCTCCTCCTGCTTGTGCTCCCTCTTTCCTTCCCTCTTCGTTAAATAAATAAAATCCTCAAAAAAAAAAAAAACCTTCTTAAATAATGACTCAAAGGAGAAATCTTGATGGCTTAGAACAACTCAGAGGAAAATGTCGAGCAGCAAATGGAGCTTAAGCTGGAAGAGCTTAAACTGGAAAAGAAGAATCCAAGGCAAAAGTAAGAAAAAGAACCAAAGAGTAGACTCAAAGAAAGGAGAAGGAAATGCTAAAGACTGAATTAATGAAATAGGAAATAAACAACCAATAGAAAAGACCCACTAGCCCAGAACACAGAAGAGACAGAGAATCCTTTGGCAAGACACACCAAGAAAAAAAAAAAGACAAAGGGAACAAATAAACATTATTGACAATGAAACTGCTTTGTGGTTAAATGGCAAAGGGCTGGATAGAGCGGGTGATGGGCACAATGTATTCTTTTTTCTTCCTCTGTGTATGTTTCTGTATGTTTGAAAGAGCCCCTCACACGCATACACATGCACATGCAATAAAATGTGCAAACAAACAAAAAAGAGCGTGGGCTCTGGATTTGAACTGCCTGAGTTTTAAGACCAGTTTTCCAATTTATTAGTGAATGCCCCGAGGCGAGTTACTTAGATTCTCTGCTTCTGGTCCTTTCGGTACGATGGAAATAATAATAAGAGCATCCGGCTCCTTGGCTCCACGCTCCCTCCTTCACCAGACACTGGGGTTTCAGGCCAAGGTTTCACTGACACTGATGCTTAAAACTCTTTCTCCAGACTTCAGCTTGCCCCAGAATCATGTAAACCATCTCCATCACCTTTGGATGGGAAGATTGAAACTACCTTGGGGACCATGGGAAACTCCCTGGATGCTCTAAAATGCCTCCGTGGGACAGTCAGGGAAAGGTATAGAAAGAGGGGTGGAGCTGGAAGGACACGAGGAAAAAGAACCAAGATTTATTAACTCCCTAGAGTGCATCAGCGAGGGCATGACATGTGAACACCTGTGTCCTCCCATGGAAGGTGATAAGCATGTCACCCACCCCCGGCTGTTTTCACTCACTGTTCCGTGTCAGGGTAGCTCTGGGCTGTGGTACATCTTGGCTCCTAGTGGGTGGAGGTATTGAGTGGTGCACCGAGTCTGGCCGAAACCTCAGCCTTTCCCCTAGTCTTGGACGCTGGCATTGCTTTCAGTCCCTGTCACAAGAAACAGGACTTTAGAATGTGTTCACAAGTGGTCCCTTACACAACCCGGTGGACATCTCTCTGGGATTTATCGCTGAGGATAGACTTTCTGGGTCACAGGGAAGATAAACATCTTTTTATTTTAATTAAATCCTGATGCCAGGTTGTTTTCCAGAATGGCTGCACCTGTTTGCACGCCTTCCAAGAGGGCATGAAGATTCCCATTTCCCTCTATACTTAACCAACACAGATACTACCAATATTGACAACATAACAGCTTAATAGTATTGCATTTATTTGGACATTTTTCTTATTTATAGGTTTGGAGGCCTCTTAAAACACTGTTATCCATTTGGATTTCTCTTTCTGTGGGTTTCCCCTTTGGTCTCCAATGCTTTGCCATTTTTTAATTTTTTTGCCATTTTTTTTCTATTGAATTTCTTGCCTTTTTTTCTAATGGGTTCTCAGGAGTTCCTGTATATTCTACAAATTTACCTTCTGTAGAATTTAGACATCACAGATACCTTCTCCTGGTCTCTCCATGTGTCTGCAACTTTGCCCTGGTATCCTTCCTTGGACGGAAGAGCTGGCCTATAGTCACTCAGTTTAGGAGAGCAGAGTCAGGCTTGGAAGCCAGATCTGTCTCCCTCCAGAGTCTCTGCTTTCCAAAGTCCTCTCCCCCACACTGCTCTCCCCAGAGAGGACAGTTCTACACTTGGCCACCAAGGTGGCATTTGGGTGTCTAGAAAGGAAGGTGGTAGTTCCTCCCAGAATGCCAGTAATGCTGCAGAAGCCCTGTTGATGTTTAAAAGATGAGGTTGCATGGGTTTTTTCCCCCATTTTTTAAAATTGGTGTTCAATTTGCCAACATATCGCATAACACCCAGTGCTCATCCCGTCAAGTGCCCCCCTCAGTGCCCGCCACCCCCACCCCCCGCCCACATCCCCTTCCACCACCCCTAGTTCATTTCCCAGAGTTAGGAGTCTCTCATGTTCTGTCTCCCTTTCTGATATTTTCACTCATTTTCTCTCCTTTCCCCTTTATTCCCTTTCACTATTTTTTATATTCCCCAAATGAATGAGACCATATAATGTTTGTCCTTCTCCGATTGACTTGTTTCACTCAGCATAGTACCCTCCGGGTCCATCCACGTTGAAGCAAATGGTGGGTATTTGTCATTTCTAATGGCTGAGTAATATTCCATTGTATACATAGACCACATCTTCTTTATCTATTCATCTTTCGATGGACACCGAGGCTCCTTCCACAGTTTGGCTCTTGTGGACATCGCTGCTAGAAACATCGGGTGCAGGTGTTCTGGCGTTTCACTGCATCTGTATCTTTGGGGTAAATCCCCAGCAGTGCAATTGCTGGGTCGAAGGGCAGATCTAGTTTTAACTCTTTGAGGAACCTCCACACAGTTTTCCAGAGTGGCTGCACCAGTTCACATTCCCACCAACAGTGTAAGAGGGTTCCCCTTTCTCCGCATCCTCTCCAACATTTGTGGTTTCCTGCCTTGTTAATTTTCCCCATTCTCACTGGTGTGAGGTGGGATCTCATTGTGGTTTTGATTTGTATTTCCCTGATGGCAAGTGATGCAGAGCATTTTCTCATGTGCTTGTTGGCCATGTCCATGTCTTCCTCTGTGAGATTTCTCTTCATGTCTTTTGCCCATTTCATGATTGGATTGTTTGTTTCTTTGGTGTTGAGTTTAATAAGTTCTTTATAGATCTTGGAAACTAGCCCTTTATCTGATAACGTCATTTGCAAGTATCTTCTCCCATTCTGTAGGTTGTCTTTTAGTTTTGTTGACTGTATCCTTTGCTGTGCAAAAGCTTCTTATCTTGATGAAGTCCCAATAGTTCATTTTTGCTTTTGTTTCTCTTGCCTTAGTGGATGTATCTTGCAAGAAGTTACTGTGGCTGAGTTCAAAAAGGGTGTTGCCTGTGTTCTCCTCTAGGATTTTGATGGAATCTTGTCTCACATTTAGATCTTTCATCCATTTTGAGTTGATCTTTGTGTATGGTGCCAGAGAGTGGTCCGAGGTTGCATGGTTTTAAAAAGGCCTTTCTGCCCCTGCTGGGAGCTCTTCATGGTCTTTGCCTGCCTTAGCATAACCGGCACCTTCCTGGCTGCCATTATCAAGCATCGGGCTCCCTGCTCAGTGGAGAGTCTGCTTCTCCCTCTCACTCTCTCACTGTACTCTCTCTCTCTCTCTCTGTCTGAAATAAATAAGTAAAATATTTGTTTTTAAAGGGAATTCAGCTTTCTATCGCATCCTTCTCACGGGGCAATGAGACCCGCATGTGAAACCACATATTGTGACTTGCCAACAGGTGCTGTACAAATGCTATTAGCTGTTTTAAAATTTGTCTTCTGGATTTGTTCTGAAATAAGAGAAATGCCGGGCTTCCTGTCTCAGTAGGTTTGAGTGGTCTCCTCCTGGGACTGTCTTCCAGGTACCCACCCCCGGTTGCGCACAAGGGAAGCACTGCCCAAGACTATGCTTTCTACTAAATGTTGGGATTCATCTTTCTTCCTTGCTACCTTTATGTAGGTTCTGTGTCTGAGCTTTACGTGGGAGCTCCTGAGAGGCTGGAGTGGAGAAAGACTCAGGATTGTGGAATCAGGCTGATCTTGGTTCAGATGCTCGGTCTGCCACCTTCTACTTGTGAATTCTGTCTCTGCCTCTGAGACCACCTCAGTCTGGGGTGCTTCATGGTTCTTGGGTACTCACTCCGGGAACCAACAGGAGGCTAGTTACATCAACAATGTGTGGGGTGTAGTGGTTTAATTCTGCAGGCGATTTGAGTCCTAAGTTCTGGGGGCACGTTTGACATATAACTCAAATAACACCCAAACCTCTCTGCTTGGCCTGGGAGGTCTTGTGTGAATCAGCCCATCTCGTCTTCTGCTATATTCATGGTGCTCTTGAAGTCTCGTTGATGCTAGCCAAGATCATTGCTACCTCAGGGCCTTTGTACTTGCTGTTTCTTCCGCCTGATTTTCACATGACTGGCTCCTTCTGACTTATCAGGTATCAGTTCACATGTTGCCTCTCAGTGCTCCAGCAGTTAGTCACCTGTTCTATTTTCCTTATAACACTTATTACCTGAAATTATCTTATTTATTTACTACTTCACCTTTGTCTCCTCTACTAAAAATGTAAGCTCCGTCTTCGTTGGGGCCTTATCTGTCATGACCACTGTTGTATCCCAAGACCCTACAACAGGGCTGTGTATACAATATACACTCAATAAATGTGTTAGTCAGTGGGCAATTGAATAAATGGATTTACTGAAATAAGAAGCAATTCTCCACTTAAAGAGGGAAACTAACTTCTTTGGTTCCTATAAATACCAGTGGAATTGAAACATAAATATTTGTGGAATTAAAACATATTAATGCATAATAAAGCTTTTGGTTGAGAGCACCATGGAGAGTGATCATAAGTGAGTAATAATTACAAGATTAGCATGCTGTGGGAGGCACCGGGGATTGAGCCTAGCGTATTTTAGGCCAAGTCTTGATTCTGAAATAGAGTTTGAAAAAGTTTCCACCCAGGTTATATAAGCTCAGTGGCTTTAATGCAGGGGGTAGGTACAGGCCTTGGAGAAGCAAGGCCTGCGTCCAAGTTTGGTTCTGCATCCTCTCGGCTGTGTGACTTTGGGCATCTCCCTGGATCATTTTGGACTTGTGTTTCCTCGTCTGCGAAGTGAAGAGCACTAACTGCCCTAAGAGCTGTGAAGACTAACTGAGGTGATGGATGCGGTACACGTGAAACTATCACTGGCTTGATGTGGGATGGGGAGGGAGTGGGGATGGCCAGCCTGTGACCCCGCTACTCTCCAGGCGGCTCCAGCCCAGCCAGCGCGGGCTCAGAGGTCATGCAGATAAATGTCTGCTGAGCGCTGGCTGAGGGACATACACCCTTCTCCAACCTCTGTGGTCAGAAGCCAGCTTTCCACAAGCCTCACAGACATGACGTCCTGGGGCTTGAATTTCATCCATGACCCAAAAAAGCCCCTGTCTTCTTGGCTCTTCCTATTCAAGTGTCTTCTGGTGATTTCCTTCAGATAGCAGAATTAACAGTGCCCAAGGTCAAGGAGGTCGAGCTTCCTTCTTGGGGCTGGGCTGTGCAAGGGTCAGCGGGGGGCTTTCACTGTGGTAAATTGCAGGAAGGTGGCCCTTAAGTGGGGAGGACCAGGCTGCCAGGCTGAATGGTTGGGGAGGAATCTGCTGCCTCCGTGACGAGGTGTGCTGAGTCTGTGAGGCACATAGTGTCATGGAGGGACTTTTGTGGGAGGGACTGACTGGGAAGGACCCAGCATTCAGGTCCCGCTTCTCTGATCTGGAATTAAAGGAAAGGGGTTGTGTGGCATGGCTGGGATGCCTCAGCTCTCCTGTTTTAACAATCTCTCGTATGTGTTAGAATTACATTTTGAACAACTGAGCATCATACACAGGGTCAGAGGGCACCTAGTCACTCAATGACCTCTGGTAGCCCTTCCTGTTTGCTGGCTCCCTGACTCTAAGGCTTCTACTCTTGGGTTCTAAGATACAGTCCCTTTGGCCGGTGGTAGATTTCCACAGCAGTGTCTGCTCAACTGTGGTCCTGGAGAGAGAAAGAGCCAGGAAGAGACAACCGGAAGACAGCATGTGGTCTCATAGTCTCTCAGGCTCCCTTATGTCACTGGGTCTTACCCAGTGTGTGTGGGAGGAAGAACAGCTGGTGATAATTGCTTGGCAGATGTGTGTGTCACTGTTTGGAGGCTGTCATGCCAGTGCTGCCTCTGGGTCACCGGAGAGACATGGCGTGTCTGATGGCAGTGGCGCCGTCTGCTGGTGGAGGTTGCAGGCCAAGTGGAAAGAGTGCTAGATGGGGACCCAGATGACTTCGGCCTGGGGATCTGGGACGGCAAAGTGCTAATCTCTGCAACAAAGGCATTGCACGAGGACCTGGAGACAGCCAGGACTCCTGTTTACCCTAAGAGGCCTCCGAGGCCTCAAGAGCACAGGCTTGTGGGGCCCGGCTGGATTCACCCAGGTCCAGAAAATTGCTGTGCTCTGAACCAGGTGGAGTGGAGCTCTGGCCCATCCTAACAGGCAACATCTGTAGGACAGAGAACCTTCACGGCTGTGTCTCATCTGTCTTGGGGCGGGGGCGAGGGGGGGCGGCTTCTCACTTTACAGATGGAGAAACTGAGTGGTGGGGTTCTCAGCAGCCGTGGTCTCGCTTCTCTGGGCCCGGGACCCCCAGGTCCTCCCCCACAATCTCGGTATTTGCTAGTTTCCCTTCCCAGGACAGACTTGTCGCTGTCATTGGTAAAATGGTGTGTGCATTTGGGAGCACGACACAGAGGTAACCTAGCTGTTGCAGAGGGGGTGCTCGAAAGCTGCTGAGCAGTATCTAGAACTCAGCCATTTCCCCAGCTGGCCTTATCCTCTGTTCCAAATCTATGGCATCCTGTTAGACATCTGTGCATCTCAAGCCAAGATAGAGTTGTACGCTTGTGTTGTGTTTGTGGGTGTGAAGCAAGACAGGGACTGACTCTGGCTCCCCCTTGAGGACAGCTCGCTCTGATTAGGCACCTCGCGTACCCGGGTGGCTGTGTGCTACTGGGTCTGTCTCAGGGCAGCAGATATTGAACGACCACGGTTGTTCTGTTTAGTAAAATATCATCTTGGGTTTATACCCTTGTACAAAAGGTTTGACCAAGTGCCTATCTGTCTTTTTAAGCAGGTGCCTCTGGGCACTCTTGTTTATAACTTGGGCACTTGGGGGCTTCTCGAGGCCTCTGCTTACTCATCTTTAAAATAAGGCGATTTTTCTAGCTCTGAATTATGTGATTCTTTGGGAGGTAGGACCTGTCCTTACAATGGCAGCAGGGATAGCTGCTATTTTTGTGAGTATTGCTGCTCTTTGTGGAATCTATTGAGGCCCTAAATAAAAGAACTCACCCTTTTCCTAGTTTTATGCCTCACCTTCCTGTTTCTTCCTGAAGCATCAATATTCTCCTGATGTTTTGCTATTCCTCACCCCCTGAAGACACTGTGAGATCAGCAGGAAACGGCATCACACAATGGTTAACGGCAATGTCTCTGGAGGGGCCCAGCCTGGGTGTGTGGCCCGGGGTCTTCACTGACCAGACAGGTGACCTTGGGCGAGTCACATAATGGCTCCGTGTCTGCTATGTTGTCTGTAAAAAGGGGACAATGCCAGCACCTGTGTTATATACAAATGCAAGTAAAATGCTTAGAATAGTGCAAAATAGTGTACAAAAACAAAACAAAACAAAACAAACATTCTTTGTTACTGTTGTGTTTTGATGGGGTGAAGTGGCAAATGTAACCCAGAGTCACCACCAGACTTGTTTCCTCTAGGAAATACAGCAAACAAGTGAGCAAACAAACAGGAGACATGGATCTTGAAGTTTCCAGTGATATCTGTTCTGGAGACTGGCACAGGCCACTAGCCACTGCCCCCCACCCCAGCATCCGGAGGAGACCCCAGCTTGCCGGCCAGCAGAATGGGCCACAGAGAACAGGTCAGGCCAAAGGTTTAAGAGATGGGATTGTAGCCATGGGATTATTCATTATGTATCCAGTAGGCAGTAAAGACTAACTGAGGCCCCTGAGGGCCACACATTGCAGCAGGCATAAAAAGGATCCAGTCATTGGAAGACTGAGATAAATGGGAGACATAGACTGATCAACGAACAGTCGGATTGCCCTGTAGAGACTGACAGGGAGCATCCTAGGGGATCCCTGGGTGGCGCAGCGGTTTGGCACCTGCCTTTGGCCCAGGGCGCGATCCTGGAGACCCGGGATCGAGTCCCACGTCAGGCTCCCGGTGCATGGAGCCTGCTTCTCCCTCTGCCTGTGTCTCTGCCTCTCTCTCTCTCTCTCTCTGTGACTATCATAAATAAATTAAAAAAAAAAAAAAAACCACATGGGGCTCCCGGTGCATGGAGCCTGCTTTAAAAAAAAAAAAAAAAAAAAAAAAAGGGAGCATCCTAGGAGTCTGGAGCTGCTGGGGAGGGGTTGGGACGTACCCGAGGTCAAGATACAGAACAGGCGAGATCCAAGCAAGTGAGAACCTGGTAAAATCAAAGGTTCAGGGCCATCGTAGACAAACTCATGGCCCGTGCGCCACCTAGGTCTCCTGGCTTCTCAAAAGCACCCCCATTATAAATGAGGGGTAAAAAGTCAGAAAGCCACTTCTCTAAGTGATAGGAATATAGATATAGGTATGTTTCTATGAGATGCAAATAGTACAATGAAGCTTAATGTATTCTGACTTGATTCCTCTTTTAAGGAATGTAGTCCTATATTTAACCTCTGAATA
This sequence comes from Vulpes lagopus, assembly GCF_018345385.1. Lineage (NCBI taxonomy): Eukaryota > Metazoa > Chordata > Mammalia > Carnivora > Canidae > Vulpes > Vulpes lagopus. Next base: position 62,573,093 of record NC_054846.1, on the reverse strand, counting down.
AGCCCTGGTCACCACCTCACTTTTTTAGGGGCCCAGCGGGGAATGAGGGTCAGTACCTTGGAGAGCTCCCAGGGGGTTCCAAGTAGCCGAGGCGGCTCCGGGACCAGCAGGTGCCAGCCCCCATCTGCTGTGGGCAACCTTGCGAGGGCTGGTGCTTCTTTGAGCCGGAGGCCCGGGGAAGGGGTGGTGGCAGATGGGGAGCAAGAGCCCGAGATGGAGACGGGACATCTGCCCTCTGCCTGGATGCACTCTTCCCCGCACCCAGGAGAGATCATTGTGCCGCTTGAGGGTCAGCCAGGCCCTACCACTGGGCAGCCTGTGGAGTTTTGCTGCCTTAACGGTGGTTGGTGACATTTGTCTTCTCATGGAGGTGACTTGGTTGTTTGAGATAAGAAATTGAAGGGGTTGTTGCTGCCCGAAGGCAGAAGCAAAAAACTGGGACAAGCTGAGCGGCAGTTGTGCTGTTTCGGCCTCACGGATGTGCGGATTTCTCCGATGACCCAATCCATCCAGCGCTTTTGGGTTGCCAGGGGGCTCTCTAGGAGACATAGGGTGAGCCCAGGATTTGAAATGTTTGTGGTTGGCTTTTGGCCCTGAGCAGCAGAGCCTGATGAAGTTTGGTGTAAAACCTGACTGACTGCATTTTGGGGAGATGCACCCACATGCATCTGGTGTGTGCGTGTACGCTGTTCTCTCCCATCACATGGGGCATATGGTTTGGCTATGTCTCTTCTGGAACAGGGCATTTAAAAAAATAATTGGTAGGTTTAGGAAAGGCCCCAGCCAGGGGTGGACTCGGGTGTGATTTGATTTGCATGTAGGAAATATGGTCACCGTATGTCAAAGACCGAGAGAGGAAATCATTTCCATCTCCTGGGCTGGTTCAATCCATTGGAGGAGTCAGCTGTGTTGAGAAGGAGCCTGAGGCTGTACTGGGTTCTGTGGGAAAGAGGGTCCCGAGTGATTCGTGATGTCTGCCATGAGCATCATGGGGCCAGTGGTGGCGTGTGGCCTGCCTTTGGCACCAGCCAATTCTGTTCCAAGATCCTACCGTCCTCATGCTGTTCATGTCTCTCTTGTCAACATAAAAAGCTGCCTCAGTCATCGATGCGGAAGGATTATTACTCTGATGTGATGATCATCCCAGAGACTGGAAGAGACCCATTCCTCAACTGGGCCTTCAGGGATAGGCCAGGGAAAAGGAATATGTGGGGACTTTTCAGTACTCCTTGCACGGCATGTAGCAAGCCCTGTTCCAGTTCTCAAACTACGTTTCTTGGCTTGAGACCACTTAGTTTGACAGGAAGAACCCAGAGAGACTTGGCTATACATCCTGAATGTTCTAGGTGTACTGTGTGACCCTGGGAAGGTCACTTAACTACTCTGGTTCTCAGCTTGTTCCCTTATAAAACAGAAATAATAATACCTGCTCCTCAGGCTTATTATTATAAGGATCAAATTGCATAATACGTTTAAAGCACCTGTATTGGTGCCTGGCACACGCGGAGGTAATCCATAGGTGGGAGCCCTTGTAACAATTTATAAGGACTGAGGATGGTGTTGCTTGCTCCAGGTTGGCTATTTGAATACATCTATTTTAAATAGTGGATGTCATTTGTACTTTGGGCAATATTCCACCCCACTTCTACTCCCAAATCCGAAAAATAAATAAAGGAAGTGACCTTTACTAAGTGATTTGGAATTTCAGTGGAAGGTTCTGTAATTGCTGGTTAACAGGCCCGGGAAACCAGCTCTTGTGCAGTAATTGGAGGTGTGCGGGTCAGGACATTTAATTACAGCCCGGCCGCCTGGAATAGAATCCTCACCACCATGACAACACCTTTCTGCACTGGCCTGATTAAGTCAACAAATTGTTGGTTCCCAGCTCAAACTGGATAGCGACTAGGACTTTTCCCCTTCAGGTCTTCATGTGCCAGTCAAGTCCTTTTACTTGGTGAGGTGTGGCAGGCGGACGCCCAGGGGGAGGATAAGGCCCAGTGCCTGCTTGGAGGTGCCTGCAGTCTGGTGGGTGAGGTGAGCAGAGATGGACCTTTTAGGGGGAGGAAGGCAGGTCTGCAGAGACAGCAGAGTGGAGCGGTTGGTGGAGCATTCCCCCCGGAGCCCGGCTGCCAGGTTTGGATCCAGCCCCAGCACTTACATTGCTGTATGCCTTGGACAAGTTACTTAACCTCTTTGGGCCAGTTTCCTCATGTATAAATGGGGATAATCAGAGGACTTACCTTCTAGGGTCGCTGTGAGGATTAAACAGGTTAATGTTTATTGAGTGCTTAGGACAATGTCTTGGTGTCTGGTATTTATGGGGTTATGACTCTACTTTTCTGGGAACAGAATGACTTCTGAGATCTAAGTTATCCGGAAAGGTAGCAGGGGCCATTGGGTGCCTCCTCCATAATTCCAACCTCGGCTGGAGCCTTCTGACTCATGCCCTCTGCCCCCACCCCACTCCCCCAGTGCTGGACACCTCTGTGCCTTTCCTCTTTGCTCTCTTGACCTCCTGACCTATTCCCACACACTCACCATTTGAGATATAGGCCAAGCATCATGACCATCACTAAATCCTTCCTGGTCCTCAGCACCCCCAGGTCAGACTGTCTCTTGACCTCTCAGAGCATCTTTTGCCTGGTAACATTGGCCATTTTCACTCTGTGCCCCAGTGATTTGGCTTCTTGTGTGTCTCCATCATCTGCCATATGGGAGACAGGCAGATCTGGGTGTGCATTCTGGCTCCCAGCTCTCTAGAGGTGAAACCCTGGGGAAATAGCCTCCCCTTAATTCTTGTCCTTACAAATGGGCACATCCATCTGGCAGGGTTGTGTGGAGACTGTATACCTGGCCCATCAGTGAGTGAGTCTCTATGCAGGTCACAGTGTTCCCTTCTGCCCTCTCTTCTCTCCTCCGTCTCCTTGACCTGGCATGAGGTCTGACACTCCAGAGAGTTCACATGTGCTAGGTTCTGAGTGCCCTTCCTCTCCAGTCCTTTGGGTTCCCAGGATCTACCACAAGGCCTAACGCATGATGAGAGTCAACATCTGTCTGAATCTCCCTTTCTCCCATCTCCCCTCCTCATTTCCTATCTCCATGCTCTAGCACAGGGCTGTCTGATAGTGGGGAGGGCCTCTCAGGATGAGCCCGAGGAGCAGGAGTAAATTGGGCTCAAAGCAGCATGGGAGAAGTTTCTGGGGCTGGGCCCAGGGCCCGCTGCTTGGCTCAGCCTTACTCTGCCGCAGGAGAGACTAAATGTGCTCTACTTTTAATTTGGAAATATATCAATGGCACTCTCCCTCCCACATCAGAGCACAGGAAAGGGGCAGGGGTCGAGAGTGGGAGGGACGTGGGGGTGGTATAAGTCTAGAGGAAGAGAGGAAATTAGGCCCCCGGCAGCCCCAGCTGCTGGCTCAGTGACTGAATGACCTGAGGATGAGTCACCCTACCCTGCTGAGGGCTGTAGGGTGTGTGTGGGTAGGTGGGGGTGAGGGTGGAGGTGGTGCGCACGTCACATCTGGGTCCTATTGGGTTGACCTTTCTTTGGAAAAGCAGTAAAGGCATTGAGGCTGGGAGTCCCCCAGCTAACTGAAGTCCTCCTGAGATGCCCTCCCCAGCCCCCGCCCCCCGGTGTCTGAGTGAGTCTCTTCCCAGCTGCCACCTTCACTGAAGTGCCGTGGAAGTAAAGCACATAGGTGGCCCTTCTGGCCCAGCATTTAGTCATAAGGCCACTGTGGCAGAAACCACCCTCGCTGGCCCCTGGCTCTGTGCGGGCGAGGGATGGGCCCTTCGCCCTCTCACCATGACCTTCAGAGGCACGTGCTGCTCTCACCCCATTCCGCATTACAAGGAAGGGGGTTCACAGAGGTAGAGTTGTGTGCCCAAGGTCTGAAAGAATGTGAGTGGCATAGTGGGGACCCACTCCCAATCTGTGGGCCCCCAACGCAGTCAGTTACCATGACATTCTCTCAGGTGGTGTAGGGAGCAGAGCAAAAGACAATGCCAAGATCTTTGGATCATCTGTTCCCCTCTATGTGGTCAACTTGGTCACCCTTGGCTGAGTGGCCCGAGGTTATGGCACCATTGCTGCCAACAAGGGGAGAGGAGACGTGAGGGGGCAGCTCTGGGGGATGCAGCTGGTCTAGGCTGAAAGGAGCCCTGGTGGGACAGTACAGGTGTTGGCCCAGAGAACAGAGGAAAGCAGCCGGAGGCCCTAGAACCTTCAGGAATGGAGGCACAGGGCAGGCTCCAGAGAGGCCTTATCAGGCAGGGAGGACAGAGAGGACTGGTATCTTAGGAATATCTACCGTGTGCCAAGCCTTATGCTAGGAACTAGGGGGCCCAGATGAGGATAAGTCTGAATTTCTGCCTGGAGGAAGCCCAGGGCAGTGGGGGCAGGCAGATGAACGGAGCCGCATTGGCCGTATGATGCCGTCCTGCTGCTGGAGATGGACGTGTCCGGTGCTCTGGTGGAGCAGACAGTGGCTATGGACTCAAGAGTACGTGGGGGTGGTTAGCACAAGGATGCCCATTTGGGCTGACTCTTGAGTGGTGAGCCATCGTCCAGCAGGCAGCCCGAGGGAGGCAGTGTGGACAAGCACGCTAGGGGGCTGGGTCAGCGCCACAGGCCGACGCAGGGACGGGGAAGACAGATGGGCCAGCCTCTGGAAGAAGCAGCTGGAGGGGTAGGCAGGGTCTGGCCGAGAAGCTCTCTGGGGTTTGGCCAGGGGCTTCTGGACCACCGGGAGGTGAGGCCAAGAGTGAGCTAGGTACTTAGATCCGTATTCATCTAAGTGAGTCCGCAGCCAGCAAGGAAGAGGGACAAGGTGGGCATGGGGCTAAGGAGCCTGGGACATGGTGCCAGGAGGATGCGTGAGGAGAGTCCTGCTAACAGCCACAGCTGAAGCCCAGCTGCCACACCAAATCTGGGAAGCTGGAGCGCAGCAGGTGGCCCCAGCCTCCTCTCCATCCCTGGGAAGGGGGGAAGCAGCACGGGCCAGGGGCAGGGACAGGGAGACACAGGATGGAACCTGTCGCGTGACTGTCCTGTGCCAGACCCTAGGCCGGGTGCTGTGCCTTCCAGACACATGTCTCGTGCTCAAACTTGATATGGAAAAATGGGAGCTCGGCGGCAATAAGCCAGTTACCCGGGTCATGTGGCTGGTGGACGGCTGAGCTGGAATTGCTCCATGGGTCTGCCCACGGCCATGAGGGGCCAGGGTCTTGGACTCCCACAGGCTCATTTTCACCAGCTCCGAGATAGCTGCTGCTTCTGCCCTCGTTTACTCATCCAACAAACACCAATCTCAGCCACACATACCACACCTGGGGGGAAGCCCTGGGGTGCATTAGGCATAGCAGGTCGGTGCAGGGAATGTGCAGCGCTGCAGAGGGGACACACACACACACACACACACTCCCAGAACACAGCCCCCCGAGAGGGAAACCAGACCCTCTGACAGGATGATCTCTGTTCCTCTATGGAAAAGTGGCTCAGAAAACCTTTTCCTATAAAAAATAAAAGAAAAGGAAAGAAAAGAAAAAAAAAAAAAAAGGAAAGAAAGAAAGAAAGAAAGAAAGAAAACATTTTCCTTCCCTTCTACTAACATCTTATGCCTTCTTCCCTTATCTCCTCAACTCTTGCTTTCATTTTAAAGTGAGGGAGCACAAGGTCTAGAAAGGGGGGCTTGGCTCTTGTGTGGAATGTGGTGATTGAATGAGCATTGTCCTGGACCCGCCTGTCCTCACTGCCATCCTAGAGTCATCCCCTAGGTACACGGGGTAAACTGAGGCATGGGGGGGTGGCCCAGACTTGCCCAAGATCACTTGGTCCCAGACCCAGGCGGCCCTCTGTCTTTCTGCCTCCCTCGTTGAATGGAAATGCACTGGTGTGTGTCCAGAAGGCATTTTAATTTAAAGGCATCAGACCAGTTAGGTTCCCAAATGGAACATTAAATATTTAAAATCCTTTCATGTAGTTTCGTGGTCTGGGCACTACAGGGCTGGGGAATGAATGGCCTCGTGGTTCATGTGCACTTGCTCACCAGGAAATTGGAAAGTTGGGTTCACTTTGTTCTGGAAGCTTCTTGCAGAATTAGCTCTTGTCTTCTGTTGCATTTTATGCTGTAACCACTTCCCAAGATTTAAAAATGTGTGTGTGTGTGTGTGTGTGTGTGTGTGTGTGTGGTGGGGGGAGAACAGGAGTGCTCTAAGTGATTACTTAAATTCTCTAAGGGGAGGGTAAGCAGGAGAGAACCCTGGTTAAATGCATGTCAACTTTTAAAGACAGTTGTAGAGAATGGATTTTTATAAATCAAGCCGTATGATAAATGCTTCAAATGATGTGGATGAGTCTGACATCCACAGTACATTATTTAATAATATAAGGAAACCTAACTTTCTTCCCCCTTTCTCCTTTTCTCTCTGTCTCTTTCACATAAAAAGCTCTTTCTCATATGTTGGGTCATCTTAGGGAAACAAGGCCAAGGGTAGGTTAGGACCCGAGGCTTTGGTGTCGGTCCTGCTACTTAATGGCCCATGACCTTGGATAAGCATCTAATGTTGCTAACCTTTAGTTTGTTCAGCTGTAAAATGGGCAGAGTCATCCTTACCTGGCAGGTGTGTCTGTCTTGAGGATGAAACAGGCTGATGTGTGTGGGGCAGTGGGTACGAATCTCAGCAGAGGGTGGGCTCTTTGGCTTCGCCCAAGAACTTTGTAACGTGACGGTGGAAAGAACCATGAAAATATGCCAAGTACGGTGCTGTGGGTAAGTGCTCATCCAGGGCGGTGGGCACCGGCCTGTGGGACCACCGGGGAGGGAAAGGCCGCCCCCACGGAGGCTCCGGGGGAGACAGGTGGGCATGTTCAGAGTAGGTTTTGCAGACTTGAGTGAGAGTCGTTTGCTCTACTCTTCACGTACACCCCACTGGACTCCCAGTAAAGATTTGAAATGGTTTACAGGTTCTGCATTAAGGTGAGAGAAAGCAAAGGAAGACATGAGGCAATTTGCCAATAAGGGGAAGAAACTCAAATAAAGCTGATGGAGGGGATGAACATGTTGGCCATTAAGCCAGGCGGGGAACAGTGTTCTTGGCAGAGGGAACAGCATGAGCCCAGCTCCCAGTCTATATCAGGGGTTCAGTGCGGGAAATGTCTGCAGCAGGGCCCTTGGATGAGGGTGATCCACGGGGGCTTCTGGGCTCCTGTGGAAGCAGTCAGGGCGACTGGCGCTGCTCAGGGTGGGGATCGATGAGGAGGGCGATGCTGGGTGTGGGAGACCTGTTGAGAGTTGAGGTGAGACAGAGGTCAGGGCTTCTGTGGCCCTTGTGGTTGGGCCATTTGTAGCTGGTGGGAGACTGAGAAGGCGGGCCCTCGGGAGCCCCAGGAGCCTCACTGGCCACACTGCCTCCTGGCCCTGGCCCCCAGAGGCTGATCACTTTTGTAAACACTTGCAAGACATGTTCTCGGGTGAAATTCAGAAAAAAAAACAAAAACAACAACAGCACACACACACACGCACAAAACCAACCAAAAAACCCCTTATACTCTGCAGGCTGTCAGGAAGCAATGTGAGAAACCTGAGCTGCCCCACTGTCAGAGCCTCATATTTTGGGGTTTTTGTCTGTTCTATTTTTGAGGCTGGTAAACTGGTTTCCTGTTTGTTGCAAAATGGGTGGTTGTCGCTGTCTGTGCCCGGCCTGAAGGGAGGTGGCCTCGCCAGCTGAGGCCTGTTGTTGTGCCTCGGGCCAGCTCTCTGCTGTGCAGGGGCCAGAGAGGAACCCGGGAGCACCGGGCAAGGAGCAGGGGCGCCCTGCCAGCCGCCTCCCAGGGTGCCTGCATGTTCGAGGAACACTTGCTTCTGCAGGGCCACTCCGGGAAGGCCAGCCCCCCCCCCCCCCCCCCCCCCGTCACAGAGAGGGGACGCGTTGTCCCCAAGGGTCCAATTAGAGGCTCGGTAGGAAGGCGGGACTCGGGAGGAAGAGCCACCTGTCGCTGGAAGGGTGAGAAGAGAGGAGAGCTAAGGGTAATTGGCACTTGCTGTGTGGCTGCCACTTTCACAACTGTCACCTCGTTTGTTGCAGAGTGCTCCCATTTCACAGAGAAGGAGCCCGAGGCTCGGAAACTGTCCCCTAGAGTCACTCGCCCCAGGACCTTGGGGCTTTGATGATGCTTCTCACCGGTCCTCGTCCCCCCCCCCTCGCCCCCACTAGCTCCTTATTGAAGCTTCAAGAGACAAAACGGCTTCAGAAGCTCACACAGCTAGTTAGCAGCAGGACCAAAAAGTTAGGTAACTAGTGGTTTCTGGGCTCCTGGCTTTCCAGATGGCCTTGGGTTCCTTCTGAACTGGCAGGGAGATGAGGCCTGTGAGGCCCAGGACAGAGTCAGAATCCCTGGCCTGGCCCAGCTGGCCCAGCCAGCCGTGAGGCCTCTCTGGGTCCCCCTGCCTGGTGGTGGCCTCCAGGTCACAGAGCTCTGTGACCCCCCCACCCCTTCCCTGCACCCCTTCCCACACCATTCTAGAACCTACAACCCCACTCCCACCTCCGCCAAAGTCGTTTGGGGTTCAGACTGTGAAGGCCTTTCTGAAAAGTCGGTCTCATTTATTAGTGGGCTACCCCTGTGGGCCTCATGGTAAGGAGGACCAAAGTCTATTTTTTTCCTTTCTTTTTTTTTTGGATTTTATTTATTTATTCTTGAGAGACATAGACAGAGAGGCAGAGACACAGGCAGAGGGAGAAGCAGGCTCCATGCAGGGAGCCCGACATGGGACTTGATCCTGGGACCTGGGATCATGCCCTGGGTGGAAGGCAGACGCTCAACCTCTGAGCACCACCCCCCCCCCAAAATCTATTTTCCCAGGTGGATTTTCTCAATCAACAGATACTAAAAGTTGTTACTAATTTCTTGCAGGAGTCCTTAAATTCCCAAGGCCCGAACCATGACCTGGGGGCACCCTTGGGTCTTAGTAGGTCTTCTAAAAGGATTAATTTCCCAGAGCAAGCCAATCCAGGGCTGGGCACAGGGTCGGGGAGAGGGATAGGAAAAGCCCTGAGCCTAGATGGCAAGCCCTGAGGGACCTGGGGAGGGGTGGGGGGTGGGGGGGCTTTTGCTCTCTGAGTGTCCCGTCCCTTGTTGCCTCCTTCCCATTTCCTGCCCCCCTTCCTGCTGAGGCCTCCTGCCCTCGGGTCAGATGGCCCTCCACCAAGATCTGCCTTCTCCCTCCAGTCTCTACTGGGCTTTGGCTTCTGCTTGTCTTCTGAGCCGCCTTCATCCTGCCACTTGTGATTGATTTAACTCGACGTGGCCCTTGTAGCCCCTTGTGCATGAACACAGCATGAATTATAGTCTGTTCTGCCCACCGGGGCCTGCCAGCATAGAAGGACGGGTGGCGGAGGTTAGGCAGGTGCCCATTCCTTCCCTGGTCTCGGGCTGGGTCCCGGCCAGAGCACAGCAGGAGGGGCAGGGAAGGTCCCCCCACCCAGGCCCGCCCTGTCACCCTGGACCCGTGAGCTCCCCACGCAGGAGCCTCCTTGTCACCTGGGTTCCTGATTCCTCGATACTTTGCAGATTTTGTGAAGGGGGCTCCGGCCCTGCTTTGGCATCTTCTCCCCCTTCCCCAGCCACACTGGGACTCCCGCCTTAGTTCTGAGCCTTTCCTTCTGTTTTTGCCTCCTGCTGCTGCATAGTAAACTACCCCAAAACTTAGTAGCTTAAACCAGTGATATTTTTCTTTTTTTTTAAATTTTTAATATATTTTATTTTATTTTTTTATTAGAAAGAGAGTGAGCACAAAGGGGAGGGAGGGGCAGGCTCCCCACTGAGCAGAGAGCCCCACATGGGGCTCAATCCCAGGACCCTGGGATCACGACCTGAGCCAGAGGCAGACGCTTAGCCAACTGAGCCATCCAGGCGCCCCTCTTCCTCCTACTTCTGTCTGGGTGGCTCTGTGCGTGTGTGGTGTGGCTGGGCTCGCTCCTGTAGCTGCTCTGAGCTTGCTCAGGCTGAGCCAGGAGCCCCAGGGGAGCGGGGTCCCACGCCTCAGCTCTGGATCCTGGTGATTCTCCAGTAGGCCCGACCCAGCTAGGACACAGCACAGCCTTCTCTGGGTCCTGAGAGCGTGAAGGTGAAGCTGCCGGGTCTCCCGAGGCCTGGGCCAGCTCTGGCACGGCATCACATTTGCCACATCCTTTGGGCTAAAGCAAAAATGAAAGGCAGCCAGATTCAAGGGGAGGGGAGGTGGACCCCATGCCTTGATGAAAGGAATGACAAAGTCGCACTGCAAAGGGCTTAGGCCTCTTTAGAAATGACCCACTACCCCCTTCTTCATTTGCTTTGGAGCATAAAATACTCTTTTTGGAGACCTTTGTGAAATGGCTTCTGAGGAAGTATCCTGCCCAGGGCGCGGTCAAGGGGTTTAGGGATTGGCACCCTGGTCCCAGCCAGACCCAAAGCTCTGGGAGAGGCTGTTTGCACAGTGGGGCTGCTGATGGCTGCTTCCAAGGACTGTGGACACCCACCTCCTTGATTAACGTGTATCCCCCCCTTAGGGGGGACACAGTCCTTGAATTTCACAAAGGTCTTTCTTAGCATCCAAGTCCCGATGTGTGTGCAAAGCCTCAGACACCACTGAGATCTTGCTGATTTTTTTTTTCCTGGAGTTTCTGAGCATTAATCCCCCTATGAAAACAGATCTGATTTTTTTTTTTTTTCATTTTCAACCTGTGTTTCTTGAGCCAGAAATGTTCTTCTGGTGGTGGTGGTTGTTGTTTTAAGATTTTATTTATTCATGAGAGACACAGAGAGAGAGGCAGAGTGAGAAACAGGCTCCATGCAGAGAGCCCGATACAGAACTCGATCCTGGGTCTCCAGGATCACGCCCTGGGCCCAAGGCAGATGCTAAACAAACCGCTGAGCCACCCAGGTGTCCTGAGCCAGAAATGTTCTAAAGCATTTTTGTTTTAGGTTTTGGGTGTAGAAAGTAGGAATTTTGTTTTAGGTGTAGAAATTAGTATTGTTTTGATTCATAAACAATAGAAACGAATCCTTGCTAATTTTTTTTAAAAAAGAAGAAATGTATTAATTGGGAAATAAAACAATTTTGTTTAGGGGCCTGCAGGAAGTTCAAATATGAGTGGCAGGAGAAGAAAGGGAAGGAGGGAAGCAGAAAATGAACCTGGAAAGGGAGCCATATACCAGACAATGGAAGGCCCTGAGTGCATCTGAGGAGTTGGGGTTAGAGCTGGAGAAAAAATGAGTGGGAAATATCAGAAAGGGAAACAGAACATGAGAGACTCCTAACTCTGGGAAACGAACTAGGGGTGGTAGAAAGGGAGGTGGGCGGGGGGTGGGGGTGACTGGGTGATGGGCACTGAAGGGGGCACTTGATGGGATGAGCACTGGGTGTTATCCTATATGTTGGCAAATTGAACACCAATAAAAAATAAATATATATATATAAGAGCTTTTATAAGTGTTTTCCAAACTGGGTTCCCGGAACCCAATGGCCTGGGAGATGTTGATAGATGTCTTTTAAGTAAAGGATTCCATGACCACATAAGTTTGGGAAATCTATCATCTATCCATCTATGTATGTGTCATCTATCTATCATCATATAGTTGTCTCTTGGAAGATCATCAGGACATTAAAGGCTCTGAGAAGTTCTGCAGTAAAGAAAACAAGGAAGTAGACCAATTGGGTAGGTGAAATGATGCTCCAGGTGAGAAATGCCCAGTGCTCTCTGTCCATGGGCTAGAAAGGGAGGATTTTCCCCATACCAACCCCAGAGCAGACATAACCTAGCCAGCCCTACAGGGTATTCCAAGAATAAAGCACTTTAATACTTGTGAAAGGGGCATACTCCAAAGAGAGGGGCTTGGTTGTAAAGACACTAGAAAGGAATGTAGCTTGTATAGCAAGTAAGCTCTCTGACAAAATGCTAATTTTTAAAAAATAAACTCAGTATTTCCAGAGCCCTTAGTTCCCTTTGGCTTTTGCTGAAAATAATCAGTTTTTCCAGAATGTGACTTTTGCTGCCATGATTGAACATGCTTGCACTCTTAGTTCTAGAAGGGCAAAATAATCCCCCTCCTCCTCACTGGTTCTCTTTAATTTTTTTAAATGAAATGAAGTGACTCAATGAAAACTTCTCTCTCTTTCTGCCTCCTAGAAGAAGGGAAAGGGGAAAGTCTCCCAGAGGAATTAATCTTGGATAGAAACACAGAGTGTAGGCTCGGGCCGCTGAGATGGAGACTTGGGGCCTGGAGAGAGGGTGTTTGGCTCTGCTCGCCGTGAAGCTGCAAAGCCTGTCACCTGTGGGCTTCCGGAGCTGGTCCTGAAAGTTCTGGGGAGTGACTGCAGCCAAGCTCTGGTTAGAAATGAGCAGAGGAGTCTGGAGCCTCAGCTGGGGCCTCCCGCTGGTGGGGACAGCCTTGCTCAGGTATGGGCTTTGGTACTGGGTGCCCCGTGTTCCTCAAGAATGTTTCAGCAAAGACACCTCCACCTCAGGAGGAGCCTAGGTAGGGAGGACTCTGGGTGACAAAGAAGGGTCTCATTTGATGATGACTTTTTTGCCATGGCCACCCTGGCTCCCACTAGGGGAGAGAAAAGGAGAGGAAGACTTCCCCCCCCCCCCCCCCCATCAATTCCACAACATAGCTTCTGGAAGGATCAGAGAGAGAAAAGTAGGAGGATGGAGGCCAACACCTATTAGGTACCTACTTTATGCCAAAAACTTGCAGCCTGTGTGTGTTTTGATCCACACTGGGCCTCGTTGTGAGCTTATGAAGTACTTACTAATTTTAGGGAAGAGTGTATATAGTACATACTGTTGTTTTAAAAACTCATTTCATTTTATTAATGATGCAATAACATGTTTATTTTAGAAAATTTAGAAAATATAGACAGTGTGAAGGAGAGACCTGGTAAGGGCCAGGCTAGTAAGTTGTGGTGTGTATATTTGACCCGGAGAAGGGTCCCGGCGCGTGCTGGCTCTCCGTCCTCAGCCGGCATTCACTCACTCGGCCAGCACTGGGGAGTGCTTTCTGTACATCATCGACTACATCAGCTGATTTAATTTTCTGGGGAAAGAATCTATCAGGAGGCAAGCTTAGTGGCAGGACTGGGCTGTATTTCCAATATACTTACAGAGAGGTGCGGACGTGCGTACAGATGGGTGTTTACACGAGGGTGAGGATGCACACATGGATTTCCTAGCCGTACCCACCAGCAGTGACACTCTGGTAGAAATGAGCACACCCAGTGCCAGATCGTAGTTTCCAAGCACCATTTTCCAGTAAAAGGAACCAGAACTTCTTGGAGAAATGGCTGATTCTGGGGCTGGGCAGGGAATATACAAAATGAGCCTGAAACACCTTGTATGTAGTTCCAGAAGGTAGGGAAGTGCTTCAGAACAGAAACAAACACAAAGCAGAAGATCAAGATTTGCCTAAAGGACACAAGGACACAAGGGCCAACTTGATTGGCCAAAGCCGGAATCATGAAAGCAGCAAAAGTACATCATGATTGTTTGGGATTATAATCCAAAGGATGCATGAATACATTTATCATGAATAATCAAATGAGTGAGTAAATATGGAAGAAGGCTCAGATCTCCTTTACAGAATTGCATCTCAAGTGTGCTGCTCCCAGCAGATGGAGTTTAAATCTCCTTCTGTTGATGGGGATGGGGCGGGGGGGGGGGCAGCTAGACTCAGTGACTCGCTTCAAAAGTGGAGAGGGTGGTGGGGAGAACAGCATCGTCATAGTTAACCTAGCAGAAACCATCCTAACTAAGTGATCAAAGTTGACATCACCAGTTCTTACGCATGGTGCTCTCATGTGACCCCAGAAATAGGGCAAGGGGAAGAGCACTTCAGCCCTGTGGTGTTCTTCCCGAAAGCCTATCACCCAAGACTAATCATGAGAAAACATCAGACAGACCCAAATTGAGAGACAGCCTGCAACAGACTCAACCTGTACTCTCCAAAAATATCGTGGGTGAGAAGCAAGGGATGAATGAAGACTCACAGATTAGAGGTTAGGGAGGAGACGTGACAGCCAAGTGCGATGTGGGATCCTGGTTTAGATCCCGGAACTGAAGAAGGACGCTAGTGGAAGAACCAGTGAAAGCCAAACAAAGTCTAGATGTCAGTTAATAGTTCATCGTTTTAGTTTTGGCAAACGTACCCTGGTTAGGGGAGATGGTGATGTGGATGGAAGCTGGGCGAAGGGTCTACGGGAACTCTCTGTACTATTTTTGCCATTTTCCTGTGAATGTAAAATTATTCCAGAGTAAGATTTTGCAAATAGGCAATGCGCCAAAGAAATACAAAACCCCAGTGAATGTGGGAAAGGTTCAGCTTGCCTAATCATAAAAAAGGGGCAAGTTATAATAATGAGATGCCATTTTGACCCGTCAACTTGCCAAGCTTTTGGCTATAAATCCTAATACTCGTAGAGTTGTGCCGGGCATGGGGACTCAAACACTCTAAATAACCCCTTTTATTTTATTTTATTATTATTTTTTTAACAACCCCTTTTAAAAGTAAAAGTTGCTACAAATATCCTGGAAGCAGTATGGAGGTTTATAGGTAATAATTGTGCTTGTTTACCTGTTAATTTCGTCTCTCGGGAATTTATACTACTAAAATAATCACTGAGATGGATAGAATTGCCTAGAAAGATGCTCTCCACACCGTTGTTTGCAACAGTAAAACAATCCAAACATACAAGAAGGTGGGAATTGGTCCTGTACATTCCATTGCATAGACAGTGACCTGCCAACGTAGCAAATAAAAATGGTATCGTATAATACCGTTGAACAAATGGGAAGATAGTCATGATATGATAAGTGAGAAAAGAAGGCATATGCAGGATGATAGAAATTTAGGGGAAAAGTACATTACGTGTGTGTAAAAATATTTAAAAATATCAAAATGCTTGTAAGAGCAATTTCTGAGTGGTGGGATTACCAGTGGTTTCTATTTTCTTCGTTGCGGTTTTCTATGTTTTCAAAATTTTTTGCACCTCAAAGGGCCTGCATGCTGAGCCCCTCTTGGGGGCGGGGAGGGTCACAGTGCCCCTGTTACCATAGGAAAGGTTCTGAGTCCTATGGGACAGAAGTCTTTCCGCTTCAGTAGCTCAGTCTTCCCTGGATTTATTTGATCACGTTAATTTTTCTCGTGGCTTTATTCCCAGAACTGGGCCTAGCACATAGTTGGTGTCCATTATATGTTTTGAGAATAAATGAGTGAATATATGCTTTTCACTGATGGGAGATGCACAGCGCAGCATCCTCCCACCTGCTCTAGTGGCCTCTCCAGGGGGCAGCTTCTCTGCCTCTCTGTGCGTGACCTGCGGAGATCAGTTATGGGACACCGAGACCAAGCCACGGGCAGAGACAGGAAGGGCCAGGGCAGTGGCCAGATTTAAGGAAAGGACCTTCAGAACTGACCGAGCAGGGCAGCCCCGCTCGGGCCCAGCCTTTTAGCACCTGCCTTCAGCCCAGGGTGTGATCCTGGGGTCCCAGAATCGAGTCCCACGTCGGGCTCCCTGCATGGAGCCTGCTTCTCCCTCTGCCTGTGTCTCTGCCTCTCTCTCTCTGTCTCTCATGAATAAATAGATAAAATCTTTAAAAAATAAATAAATAAATAAAATAAAGAGCTGTCTGAGCCTTAGACTCAAGCCATGAGTAGGGTTACTCTGCAAATAGGGAGCCTCCCAGATGAAGCAGAGGAAGCCCAGAAAACTGGTCAAGGTGTCAGGAGGGATGGGCATTCCTGGGAACAGACTGCACAGATGTGCTAGGAAGGCTCAGGGAGGGGGGGGTGACAGGGCCCATGTTCCCAGAACCCGAGCTCTCTGTGGTGGCCCGTGATTCGGAGTATTCCAGCTGGCTTCATGGCACACAGGGCAGGAGCTGTGCGGGCCGCCCACTCCTGTGTGGGCCAGTACTGAGGCTGGGGAAGTTCTTCCTTAGGTTGAACTGAGATTCTCCTCCCTGTAACCTCGGGGGATTGTCCAGCCATCCTGCCATATATGGTGGCCATCCACGTCCGGAAGAACAGAATGCAGAGTCCCTGAACCTTCTCCTCTCCTGCAGGTCATCTCCCTGTCCTCTAGGGACACACTCTGTCACCGCAGGGTGCTGGGGGTGGCAGTAAATGCACTCAGGCTACCTGGCACTTCCTGGAATGGTGCTGCTAGTTCTCCTGCTAGTCCACTCTTCCGTTGTCCGTCCGGCTGTCTTCGGCACCTGCACGGAGCTTGAGCTGAGCTGCCGTGGTGTACATCTGAATCGCCTGGAAGCTGTCCTCTCTCTACATCAGAGTTATGGTGGAAGGGAAGACCTAGGCCTGATTTCTGCAAGGCTGCCCACCTGCCCCCAGCTCCCTGGTGTCCTTGCAACAGCTGTTTCCCTGCTCTGGGCACTTGGTGGCCACCAGAAGGATAGGTTTCAGGACGGCAGCAGCTGGGTGTTTTCCTCTTTGCTTCGTGTGAGCCTCCTGTCTTGGGGCGTGAGCACCTGCTCCTACAGCCTGGAAGGGAGCTGGGGAGGGGTAGGTGGCCACAGGCAGGGCCATAGTGGGTGGAAGTTACAGCCCTAGAGAAGGTTCCCATGAGCACTAGGGAGGCTGGAAGGGAGGTGGGATTGCATATTCATTCATGCACTCAGAAGACATTTCCTGGGACATGTATTGAGGAGATAGTGTGCCCAAGAGCAGCCCCGTTGCTTTGCGGGAGCCCTCATCCTCTCCCAAGGACATGGGAGATGAAGCTGTCTCAGGGGAGGTTCCCTGGACAACTTTTATGCCCAGATGCCAGAGAACGAGATGAATGACATGGCTCCTGCCTCCAGCCACCCAGGACCTAGGAGGTGCAGGCAGACAAGTAAATGATGACCTGATGGAAGTGCCCTGGTAGATATTTGGGAGCACACAGTACCGAAGAATGGTCACTTTTTTCTGGTGAGGGGGGTGGAGAGTGTGTCTGGAAGGGCTTCCTGGAGGAGGTGTCCTTCGAGCAGGGTCTGGAAAGCAGAGAGGTATTCCCAGGCAGTCTGCGGAGCGGCACTGAGGAGAGGGCAGAGGGTGTGATGTCTGAGAAAAGCATGATGCTTGAGGAAACTGAAAATAAATAAGCAGGTTTGGAGGCAGGGTTTGGGAGTGGGGAAAGGAAATGTGTGGGGGGGGAGATGAGCAGGAGAAAAATTAGGAGATAGCTTGTATGTCTGCTCTATTGGACAGCATTCGATTTTCTGCATATAACAACAAATTAGAATAACAGTGGCATAAATGAAATAAAATAAAATAAAATAAATAAAATAATAAAATAAAATATACGGTGGCTTAGACTCATAAGGATTTATTTTCTTTTGTCATAGAGAACCCAAAGTAGCCAGCCTAGACTTGGTAAATGGTGATTCCCACCATATAAGCAATATCCCAAACTCCTCCCCTCCAGTCCCTCCATCCACAGGGCATGGCAAAGTCACCTCAAAGTCACCTCATGTTCCAAGATAGCTACTAGGGTGCCAGCCATCACATCCGTTTTACGTAAAGGGACAAGAGAAAGGCAGAAGGGCATGCAGCCCTCTGTGCCTCTTTCAAAGAGCCACCTTGGTGGTTCCACCCCAGTGATTTGCACCTACGTCTCATGGGCCAAGGCACAGCTCCCTAGCTGCAAGGAAGAGGGGAGGTGGGAGCTTGCAAAACAAAATGCCTCATTTCAGCAAGGCTTTCTTTCAAAGGTCAAAAGGGATTTTTCTGTCACAGAAAGGGACTAGGGCATTCCAGGGAAAAGCAGCAGGTGCAAAGGTGAGCGGCTAGGAAGGACCATGGGCTGTCGGGGGAACAGAGAGTGGATCTGAGTGGCTCAAGTGTAGCCTGTGTGTGTGTGTGTGTGTGTGTGTGTGCATGTGTGCGTGTGTGTGCGTGTGCACGGATACCCGGCTGGGTGATGGGGAGGGGGTTGGGCTGGGTTCTGGGAGAGAGGACGGGGCTGGACCCTAGGGACTGGAACACGTGGAGTTTGGACTGCGTTCTGCAGGGAAGAGTGGCTCATGCAGACGTTCAGGCAGTAAGTCCATCAGATCCGGGTTTTTGGCAGATGCGTCTGAATGCTGCTGACCGAGACCACGGGCTGGGAGCGCTGGGGTCTGCATGGGTACATCTCGTTGGCGGGGTGGGGAGGGAGCATGCGGCACCCTGGGGTGGGCGTGGGGACCAGGGGGATGAAGCTGCCTTGGTGCGGAGGGGCCTGGAGAAGTGCCATGGTAAGAAACAGGGAGTCCCGAAGATTTTGTAGCTGGGCTTCCCAAATACGGATTTTTCCACGGCTGGTGGGTGCCTGTTTCCCACAAGGGAGCTCGGTCTTGCTTTTTGGAGGAGGAAAAAAAAAAAAGGAAACTCCTTTTACAGAGTACTTCCACATACTTCGTATCTCATTTTGCAGATCGGAAGATAGAAGCACAGAGAGGTTAGGCTGCATGTCCCCAGTCACACAGCTAGGAAGTACAGATCCAGTGAAACCAGTTCCACCAGTCTCGTCTGACACTGGAGGCAGAAGACAGCACCTGACCCTGTTTCACCGAAGGCTTGTTTTCATTCCAAGGGATTAAAAAAAAAAATGTATTGGCCTTATGTTACCTCGGATTTGACCCGGGTGTCATATGTCAAAGTGTCCAATGACAAGTCAAGTGTTCCTAAGACCTTTTATTTTTTTTTTAATTTTTATTTATTTATTCATGAGAGACACACACAGAGAGAGGCAGAGACTCAGGCAGAGGGAGAAGCAGGCTCCCTGAGGGGAGCCCAATGCGGGACCCCAGGATCACACCCTGGGCCACCCAGGCTCCTAACATCTTTTAAATGTACTTATTCAAATGAAGCCCTGAGTCTCCCATGAGGCAGCCTGACAGGAGGGGAGACTGAGGGCTCCCAGCCCTGCTAACTGCACAGGTGGCCCATGGGCCAGCCCTTCGCATCCTGTTCAGAGTTCCCTCCCCAGTGACCCAGAGGGTTGGGACTGGATCCGTGTTTCCAGCCTGTGGGCTCCACCTTCACAGCGCCTGCCACGCTGGCCCATCCTTCGTCCTGAAGCTTATTTACATTCTTCTAAATATATTCACGTCAGGTTTGTTTTGTTTTGTTTAACTCTGCTTTGACATAAGCAATAACCTCCGCAGAGGTCACGGGTTTGATTTGCCCTGACTTTCTCTGACTCGCGTTAAAATAAACTGGTAGCCCCAAATAAAAGACTCCCATTTGTGTTCGAAATGATGTTGAACAGAACAGCCGTCGAGCTGAGCACTTCCCTGAGCTGCATGCAGGTGTGGGCTCCTCCGCCTTCCCAGTAGCCTCACGTGGTAGGTACCTGGCTGTCCCCATTTTTGCAGGTGGGGAAATCGAGGCACAGAGTGGTTCGGTAACACACCCAAGATCACACAGCTAGGTCCACCTAGAAGTAGCCTTACGATCCGCCAGCTTTGGGAAGCTCGGGGCAAGTCCCCGTCCAAGGCACCGCAGTTCCACGACTGGCTTCAGGGCGGCAGGTGTGGCACCCTGGGGTTTTTGGGGAGGACGCCCACAGGGGCCACCAGGCTGGGGCTGGCTCACCGAGTACCTGGAGGGACAGCGAGCAGGAGACCTGGGAGTTGGGAGGTTGGGAGGGGACATGGGGGGCTGCGTGAGAGGGAAGAAGGCCGGGAGGGAGGAAGGGCCGCTGGCCGGTGTGCCCTCTTGTCCGAGGGCGAGTTTATGGACACCCGTTTAGAGTTTTCCTTACTCCATTCGGCGTACACCTCTAGCAGGCTGGTTGCACCCTTCCCAGCTTCCGCAGATTTCCCTCCTGGGCGTGGGACACAGGATCGAGAAACTCGTGCCCAGGGCACTAATTACCTGGACCGTATCCCGGGCCGCCTGCAGACTCACCTGCACTTCCCTGTGACAAATGGACTTGGCAGGGCCTGGGACACATCAGAACAGAGGATCCACTGTGCTTCGTTCCTTCCTGGGAAGGGGAACAGCCCTGTCCCTTCTTCTTGCCTGGGCCTCTCTCTCTCCCCTCCTCCCCGACGGGGTGCTGGCTCCTGACCTTCGGTTAGGGGTTACTGGCTGGGTGGCCTTGGGCGGCCACTTAGCCTGTCTGGGGCCCCGTCTGGGTCTGTGCTCATCTCGATGAAGCCCAAACTGTCTCCTGGTGACTTCGAGGAATCCTCCAAGGGGTCCCCAGTATCCAGCCCCACATGCCAGCTGCGGTCGCCTCCCTCCCTTCCTGCTCTGGCTCCTGCTTGTGCACATCTGCTGTCCCAGAAGCTGCTTGGATAGGCCCTGTTCCTGCCTCCACCCCTCTGGGGACTGGAGACTGTGTCTAGATGGTCCCGAGCCCCCCAGGACTCACACACAGGAGCGTCTGGACTCTGAACAGAGATGGCTGGCACTTTGTCACTGGAGCCCCAGATCAGCTTCGCTTGGACCCAAAGTCTCATGAACCGCTTCTTGAATGGTCCCCTGAGCATCTATCTCTGGTCTCTCTCTCTCTGCGGGGGCTCAGAACCATCAGTGTTCCTAGGGACATCCGCCACCCCCTCTCTTTCCTTGTTTCCCTCACTACCTCTGCCCCGCTCCTCACCAAAAATTCTTCTCTCCCAGCTTGAAAATCACCTTGCATGTGAAAGAAGCCCCAAAGTGGCCTGCCCTCTGTGTGTGTGTGTGTGTGTGTGTGTGTGTAGGAGAAATGGCATAGTATATGTAGGGACGGGGTGATGGCCTAGGTCTGCACCGTCCAACGTGGTGGTCACTTGACATGTAACTAGTGCGACAGAGAAACTGGATTTGCAATTTTCATTTAAAGGTGGATTTAAAAACGAAAGGACTATGGAACGTTTTCCCAGTAACCCCACTTTATGGCTTAGTTCCTACTGCAGCTCACCTTAACCTTGCATCCCCTAAGACACTACCGGAGTATCATCGTGCAGTTGGTGATTGCTGGCACCGTTTCCAGTAGCTCACTCAAAATTTTTTTTGATGTTTGTTGCTCAATGCAATGATGGTATTTTTGGCTATATGGAGTTAAATGAGCTACTTTACTAAAATTAAGCTCACCGTGTTTTTCTTTTTCCTGTTTTTTTTTTTTTAACGAGGCTACTAGAAAATTATAAATACTGCTCGTATTCTATCTTACGGGACAGTGTTGGTCTAGAGCAGAAGTCAGAGACCTTTTCCTGTTAAGAGGACCAGATAGCAAATATTTTAGGCCGCGTGGATCGTATGGTCTGTGTCACGGCCACTCAGCGTAAAAGCCAAAGCAGCCACGAATAGTGCAGAAATGACTGTGCGGATCCGTGTGCCAATGAAACTTTATTTACAAAAGCGGGTGGCGGACGAGACTCACCCTGTGAGTTGCTGTGCAGGCTCCTGGTCTGGAGGAACAGCAGGCCGCAGGAAGCAGATGAGGATGGGATGAGCAGCCCCGGGCGCTGGGCAGATGATGGAGGAAGGAAGGTGTTCCAGAGAGGTAGCTGGGACAGAGGAAGTTCACGCTGCCCCAGTGCCTAGCATGTGCCCGGCATTTTTCACGTATTTCACTTGTCCTGACTCCTTGAATACTCTCAACAACTTGTTGAGCATGTGACCCAAGTGATTAACCCTGGTTTCTAGATGAGGAGCCGGGATTCGTGCCCAGGCAGGCGGGCCCAGAGCCTGCACACTCTGCTGCCTCTCCCTGCTGCCTGCTTTTCTCTCTGCCTCTCCCTGCTGCCTCTCCCTGCTGCCTGCTTTTCTCTCTGCCTCTCCCTCCCCTCGAACGAGGTGGGTGGTAGTAACCTAATCTCCCAGGGGGGCGCCTGGGGCTTGCAGGGACAGGAGCTTGCCCGAGCCTACATCCCCTCCCCTGAGCCTGCCCTTCAGCCCAGGTCACCCGCCCCACAGGCGCCTTCTCTTTCTACTGTGCATGTTCCCTTTCTTGCAAGGGATGCTCTTGTGTGCCAGCCCGGGTCTCGATGGCCTCCCTGTGTTGAGTCCCTGGCACGTGTGACAGAGGCCATGCCTTTTGGCATGGGCCCAGGTGCTCTCAGCTCCTCCTGGATGTGCCGGTGGCTGCAGCCCCAGGGAGTTGGGGACTGAGCTGGGCCAGATTCCATGCTGTGTCCTCTCCTCATCGCAGGCCACAGAAAAGGAGGAGGCACCTTGAGAAAGTTCCGTGACTTTGTGCTTCCTAGGTGCCTTCTCCTGGGTTCTTAGTGATCCAAGGAGGCTGGAAAAAGCCTGGAGTGGGGACATCAGAGAAGCACTTTTCTATGTATGTATGCAACTTGGAACAACATTGACATCGTAGTCTGTGTACAACTTTGTGTTCTGTTTTCCTTGTTGTTTCCCTTAATGTTATCATGGGCAATTTCCCCCATTAATAAGTATTTTCAGAAACAGAAATTTTTGTTCCTTGCCCACATTCCATTTTATAGCATCATGATTTATTTCACCACCAATCCTTGTTGGTTGGATGTTTAAGTTGTGTCCAATTTATCTGCTGTTGCAAACAGTGCTCTGATAAAACATCTGTGTAGGTAAATCTCTGGTCTGTTGCTCTACTGATGTATTCTAGATTCCTAGTAGCGGACTTCGGTGCTCGAAGAATGTGAAAGTCTGGGTGTAGACGCTCCCTTCCCCTACTCCTTACCTACGCAGTCAGTTTCGGGCTTCTCAGGTTGGTCTGACCACCTGGGCGAGCAGACAGGAGGACGGAAGGCAGGGAGAGGAGCTGAAATGATCTTATCAGAAGGTTCTGGAGGGATGGGGGGAAGGGAAGGCAGCCCAGGGAGATGGGCTTGGCCAGGGGGGAGAGGATTCTGAAGGTGGGTGGCAGGGCAGGTTTGAGAAAGGGGAAAGGAGGAGGATGGGAACAGCTGGCCTTGCACAACACGTGTTAGAGAGAGAATTATGGCCAAGGGTAGTAAGGAAGCTCGGCTCTGGTGCGTGCCAGGTCGTCTCCTTGGCTGCCTCCTCAGGAGACCTTACTCGAGAATTCATAGTGTTTCTCAAAACTCAGGGGAAACTCCATTTGGGTTTCTTTGGATGCATCACCACACCGGGACAGGCATCAAGGCCCAGTTTCATCTGGGCTACAGGATTTTGAGATTATTAAATGGGGATCATTCACCTGCTAGAAAAAGAAATTGTAAAAACTTACGCTCTAACCAGGACCCTATTTTGTGGCTCTCTCACTAAAATGACTCACAGTTTCAAAAGAGGGTTTTGCTGGGATGTGATGCTCGGAAGATCAGGCTAGAATTCATGAGGCTTGAGCCTAAGCCACAATCTTATTCACTGGCTTGAGCAAGTCGTGGAAACACTCAGGTCTCCCCGTCCCGTTATTTATGTAACCATCGGGCCTGACCCTTCCCCTCTCCGTCTGGGGTGTTGCTGCCGTCCCTCAGAACATCCCGGAATGTGTAAGTGGAAGCTTCCCCCCCATACCCTCCATACCCCCACCCGTAGACGTAAGGGCGCATAAGTCAGGAGCAAAGGCTTTTCCTGTTCCCAGTGCAGGGCTTCCCCCCCTGAGCAGCACCTTCCCATAGAAATATGATGCGAACCACAAATGTGAATCATGTGTGTCTTCGAAATTTTCTGGGTAGTCACATTTAAAAAAAGATGAGAAGAAACAATTGAAATGAATAGTAATGATACGTTTTCTTTAACACGACATATCCAAAATGTTGTATTTTCAACATGTAATCGATATAAAGAAGTTAATAGCAGATGTGATTTTTTTTTCATACTGTGTCTTCAAAATCCAGTGTATTTCACCCTTACATCATATCTCAAGGTGGACGAGCCACATTTCAGCAGCCGCAGGTGGCTGCTGCCTCCCATCTCCCAGCCAGGCATGGCCCTGAGCCTGGAGCCCACCTCCCCCAAGAGCACCCCGGGGACACAGCCCTGAGCCTGGAGCCCACGTCTCCCAGGAGCACCCTGGGGACACAGCCCTGAGCCTGGAGCCCCCCTTCCCCAGGAGCACCCCGGGGGCAGGAGGGCAGGGGAAGCAGGGCCTGGGCTGTCCCAGGAAAGATGCTCTTGGCAAACAGGGCCCCCTCCAGAGGCAGCAGGTTTCCTGGACTGACTCAGCCTGGTTTGGTCCGTGTCCATCTGCCTCCCTGCAGACCCAGAATCCCCTCCTTTCTGCGTGGTCCCCGCAGGGCCAGGCAGCTTCACTTTGAAGCTCTGGAAGCCCAAAGGATCAGATTCTATATCCTTCCCCGGGTAACGGGCTACTTGCCCAGCCCCACACCTCTTTCAGAAAGAACCTCCTGCCACAGTTCTGACCTCGGTCACCCGCCCTGACTCACCGTTGCAAGGACAGTGCCTTTCATCAGCCCTGAGGGGCCTTATGTTTTCCCTTTCTGAGGGACTCTGCCCTCTGTGGGCTGTGGGTGACTTTCTGGCCTCTTTGTTCTGAAAAACACGCACAGATGTCCTCTCCAGCAAGGCAGCCTGCTACTCTTATCCACGAGGGGTGAGGCGGATGACCTTGAAGCCCTTTCTGCAGCTCCAACTATCCTTCTGCTGTCATCCTCATGACTCAGCGCTTTTGGGAGTTGGGGGTGGGAAAGATGGTCTTGGTGGTTCTTTTCTTTTTTTTTTTGCATTGAGGAGGAGAGTACCCCCGTGACTGGGGAGCGTCCCGAGAGCACCCCATCCCCTTGCCAAGGGCTCTGCGAGCCCCTCCGGCTGGTGTCACCCAGCTTCCCTCCTTCCCACCCTCCCTTCGTTAAGTGGCACGCGGAGATGGCATTTATTGTAGCATTCTGACAAATAGAAACCCTTCCGATGATTTACAACCCTGCAACCTCCTCCCTTTGAGTCAGTGTGTGATTCATCTCTTTGATGCGAGACTTCCGAACTGTGGCTCACTTGGGGGGGAATGAAGCTGGAGCGTGAGCCCTTTCTGCCGGCCTGTTCCCCTGCCTCCTCCACGCCCCCCCCGGGCTGCTCCCCACACCCACACCTGACCCACGCCTTGTCCACGGCAGCCTCCTCGGGTGAAGGCTTCACTTTTACTCCTGGGGTTCTGTCCAGGGGCTGATTCTCTACCTGGTTCCCAGGAAAAGATGTAGGACCCTGGCCGGGGAGTGGGGGAGGTGGGGGGCAAACGCTGACTCAGAGCCAGCTGTAGCCCCAAAGATTTGGCTTGGTGCCGGGAGGTCTGGGTTAGAAAATTCTGGCCCAGCAAGAGCCTACAACAGGTCACCGTGGACCAGAGGAGGTGCATAGCTCCCCCCACCCCGAGATGCCAGCACAGGAAGGAACAAGAGAGCTGACCCCTGATGGATGACAAGGGACAGATGGACGTTGCAGCAAAAGGAACAGCATGTGCCATACTCAGAGGCCAGAGCATCTCGGTTCCCCCCTCCAAACATGCCAGTGCTGGGGCCTGGCTTCAGGCGAGGAGGCGTGTTGGGGTGCAGCAGAGGCAGGTGGGGTGGGAGCAGGGCCCGGCCTTAGGGCTGGCACCACTTCTCTAGCCCACTAACCCTGGGGAGCACACAGGGGTTTTAAGGAGCCCTTGCAAGGTGGAAAAGCTCACCCTGGGGGTGGGGGTGGGGGCGACGGTCTCAGAGTGAGGGTGACACTAGCAGGCTGGAGGCGAGACAGGGGAGGCCGGAGAGGCGATGGCCTCCATGGTCCTAGTGGGACACGCCGTTGAACTGAGGCCATTGTGTGGAAAAGAGGCAGCAGCTTTCAGAGCTCTTTAGGAGGGTAGAGAAGACAGACGGAGGGACCATTTGAATTTGGCAGGTTCATGTCGTTCCAACCACCATTTATTGAGCGGGGTAAGGAGATCATTAAGAAATGACATTTATTGGGGTGCCTGGGTGGCTCAGAGGGGTTGAGTGTCTGCCTTCGGCTCAGGTTGTGATCCCGGCGTCCTGGGATCGAGCCCCGCAGGGAGCCTGCTTCTCCCTCTGCCTGTGTCTCTGCCTCTCTCTCTGTGTCTCTCATAAATAAATACATAAAATCTTAAAAAAAAAAAAAAAAAAAGAAGGGAGGGCCACCTGGGTGTCTCCATGGGTTAAGCAGCCGACTCTTGATTTCGACTCAGGTTGTGATCTCAGGGTCCTGGGATGGAGCCCTGCGTTGGGCTCTGCGCTCAGCAGGGAGTCTGCTCCAGGGTCCTCTCCCCCACCCCCACCCCCCGTGCCCCTGCTCACACATATATGCGTGTGTGTGTGTGTCCATGTGCTCTCTCTCTCTGTGTCTAAAATAAATAAATAAGCCTTTCTTTTTCTTTCTTTCTTTTTTTTTTAAAGGCATTTCTGGTTTAGTGTGGAATGAGCTGGAGGGAGGAATTACAAGCGTCCTTGGGGTTTCTTTTTTTTTTTTTATAATAAATTTATTTTTTATTGGTGTTCAATTTGCCAACTTACAGAATAACACCCAGTGCTCATCCCGTCAAGTGCCCCCCTCAGTGCCCGTCACCCATTCACCCCCACCTCCCGCCCTCCTCCCCTTCCACCACCCCTAGTTCGTTTCCCAGAGTTAGGAGTCTTTACATTCTGTCTCCCTTCCTGATATTTCCCACACACTTCTTCTCCCTTCCCTTATATTCCCTGGGGTTTCTAACTTGGACAGCGTCGCACAGTAACTTTCCTGACAGTACTTTCCCTGCCTGGTGACGCAGACTCACCAGCTCTCAGGGCCCTTAGATGGTCTGCTCCAAAGGCCTGATTTGAACAGAAAGAGGAAGAGAAGCTCAGAGAGGGGCTCAGTCTACCCAAAGGCACACAGCCAGCTCCTCTCCTTCCACAGGTTGGCTGTAAAACCGAAGGAAATTTTCTTTCCCGCCCTGCGTCACTTTAGGAGATTTTTATTCTCAGTCACCACTGGGAGATCCAGAGACGTTAACCAAATCATGAACAATGGGAAGCAAGAACTTGTAATTAAAATTCTCAGTTTTTGTCCTTGCTCTTCATTCAGATGTTGGTGGAGCCAAGCCAGCCGGCATACTTTTCTTTCTGAGACGCTTGGCTGGGGCATCTCTGGGGAGCGGGCTGCTGCTCCTGCCTCCTGCATCAGCCCCACGCGGCCTTTCTCGCCTGGCTCACCACTGGGCCCCTTCTCACTTGGAAGCCCCCCCCCCACTCCATGCACGTTTGTGGGACTGCCCTGGTTGCTGATCTGGGCTGCTCCCACTGCTGGCGCCCCAGACACAGTCAGGTCAGCCTCCCTGGGGTTAGGTGGGGCCTCCAGGCCCTTTCTGTGTCTGCTTTGAGTCTCTGCTCTGGTTTGAGCTCCATGTGGGGGAGGGAGGGCTCCCCCGTCTTGCTCCGGAGCTTCCTGCTGGGGTGTCAAAGGGACCTGCCCTGTTCAGGAGGATCAGGAGGTGGCCCCTGACCACAGGACCACAGCCACTGTAAGACAGATGTGGAGCAGCCTCAGAGCCAGTCGCAGTACTGTCCCTGCCTCCTGCCCCTCACCTGCTCGGCCTCGACCTGGCTCGGGTCTGGCTTGTGGGATTCCTCCATAGGTGCCCTGACTCTCTTCCCTGGCATGCTCAAGGGCTGGCCGTCCCCCCTTGGCACCGGCACCTGGTACTCGCTTTGGCAGAGGACCCCCAGCTGGCACGTGGTGACCTGGCCAGGCTCCTTTACCCGAGTGCCACTCCAGGTCCTGGGACAGCCCCAGCTGTGTCTGCGGTGCTGTGGGGTGGGCCCTCTGGTTGCCCCCTCCTTCGGCCTCTCCTCCAAGACCCTGGGCCTCTGTGTCGGGGTCTTCTTGTCTCTCCCGTGTGCTTCCTCTGGTCCTGATCATCCATCTCAAACCTCATCCCTGGCTCCACGGAAGGGCCGATCCCACCCGTCAGGGAAACTGCTTCTCCTGCGCCACCTCTGGGTCCCCTTACATCATTTCATCAACTCTTTCCCAAACCCTGTGAGAGATGGACACCATCTCCATATGAAGGTGAGGAAAAGTGAGGTTTAGAAAGGGTAGCTCATTTGTGTGAGAGCGCCCAGCTGGGGTTCAAATCCACATCTGTCTGACCTCAAAGCCTGTGTGCCCTTTTACTCTCTCCCCATGCGGCTCGCACCCATCCCTGGCCGCCTTTACCTGGCGAGAAGGGTAGGAGAAAGGACTTCTGATGCCTTCGTATTTTCCCACTAATGTTTGCTGAGCATCGTTCCCTATGCACTTTGCATGCGTCATGCATTTGCTCTCACTACAGCCCCCAGACTTCCATTTTCCAGTTGAAGAAACTGAGTCACAAGGCTTGTCTAGGCAACAGAGATGACTGACTGGCACGTCCTCCTCACCATCCCTCCTACACATCCAGCATACTCGTGCCTCACGGCCATACGCATAGTCTATTCCGTCTGCCTGTGATGCTCTTCCCGCTGACCTACACCTGGCTTGGCTCTCTCACCCTTCCTTCCCCTGTCTACTCAGGTGTCTCCTTCTCCAATAGCTCTCCCTTACCACCCTATTTAACATAGCACCCCTGTCAGGTCCCATCCCCTTGCCCTATTTTGCTTTTCTTCTTACCACTTACCAGCAGTTGGCATATGTATTAGCATGTCTCCTCCACTAGAATATAAAGTCTATAAGAGCAGGGATGTGGCCTGTTTTACTCTCTGGGGTACATACCCAGCCCCTAGGACAGTGCCTGTCTCGTAGTCCTGCTCCTGTTCAATCAGCGTTGCTTGTACAAGTGAATGAATGAATGAATGAATGAATGAATGAATGAATGAATGAAGAGGCAAGAGCCCAGTCCCTAGAACAGAGATCCAGTGTCAGGGCAGGACCATCCGTCACACTGACCGGCCCTTCCCCCACCAGTGTGATTGGCTGGCTGCCTGGGGCAGGGCTGAGCCCATAGCTGGGGACTACAGGGTCCCCACTGCATATTCAGAGATTCATTGTCATTTCAGGTACCCTCATCAGAGGGCAGGGTGTGCTCCTGAGGCAGGGTGGGGATGTCCAGGTCTCTGCTTCTGAGGCCTGCGGGTCCCCAGCACCACCCTGAGTGCCCGGACCACTGGGCCAGGGAAGCGAGTCCCCCTGTCTGTAGGGCTGAGAAGGGGCACTCCAGGGGCCCAGGGTGGGAGGCGGGACAGAGCAGACCCCGTTCACCCCAACTCCAGGGAATGACAAGCACCTCCCTTGGCTTGTCTCCTCTACCTGCCCTGGTTACTGACGGTGGGGAAAAGTCAACTATTGTGTCAGTGCCTGACTAACAGCGTCACCTGCGGTCTTTGCACCCTTGCTGAATGTACTAGAATGGAAGTTCCGGGTGGACAGGGATTTTGTCAGTTGTGCACAGTGACTGGCGCAGGTGGCCGATCCAGAGCCACCTGTTGGATGAGCGGGCTTGTCGGATGTCTGTACCCGCTGCATGTTATGCTCTTCCTGGTGATTCCACGCCCATGGTCCCCACGTGTTTTTGGGCCCAGCCCCGGCAGGGGTCTGTCATGAGGGTCACCCACGCAACGCATGCAGTACACGGGACAGTGCCTGATCTCAAGGGGCCCCCAGCAGACATCAGCGCTTACGGTGAATCGCACCTGTTCCCATGTGGTGCATGATGACACCGAGCCACCGTGAGGTAGCCAATGACCTACCTTGACCTTTAGCCTGGAGCTGTGTCCCCCACACGGCCAGCAAGGGCACGCATCAGAACTGTAATCTCTTGTTTGAACTCACTCGATCAGATCAAGGGAGGGAGCACACCTCCCCAATGGGGTGTTAGGCCTCATCCTAGATAAATATCGGGGAGCATGGATTTGGCTTCAAGGGCTGATGGGTTTGGGATCTGCAGGAGGGCCCGAGGCTCCACGGCCCGCCCCATGCAGCCTGGAGCCCCGGGCACACAGCCGCGGTCCTGGAGGCTGACAGACACCCAGTGTTCCCGCAGACAGGCCGGGGAGATGGGGCCGTGCGGCCAGAACAGCTGGGTGGAGGCTGGTGGCAGGAGGTAGCAAGAGGCCCTGCTTTGTTCCTGGATGGTCACGGGGTCAGTCAGAAACACAGAGAAGCCCCTTTCCTTTCCTCTGGGCCACAGCCCAGGCTCAGAGCTTCTTGCTTGCTGGCCAAGGAGAGCCACGGGGAGAGCCCTGGGTGGGCCTCTGCGCCGACGCTGGCAGGCCACCAGCACCCAGGGCTGTGTTCCGGGGTGTTCTGGGGCCTCTCGGCTCCCGCAGCCCTCCGCTCACTCCAGGCGCCGCCTGGGGACCCAGAGCCCGAACCAGGAGCCCGCATCCCGGCTGGCCCCAGTGCTGCCACACCATGCCTGTGTGGCCTTGGGCAGGTCACCTTCCTCCTGGCCTCTCTTCCTCACAACTGCCTGGGAGCTCAGACGAAGACTTAGTTCTCTGCCGGCCACCTAGTGTATGTGCCGCACACAGTCAAGGGTGCAAGAAAGAAGGGGGGCTGCAATACTCAGGTATTCCCTGAGTCTTGTTTTTTTAAAATATTTATTTATTTATTTATTTATTTATTTATTTATTTATTTATTTATTTATTTATTATAGACATAGAGAGAGAGAGGCAGAGACACAGGAGGAGGGAGAAGCAGGCTCCATGCAGGGAGCCCGATGTGGGACTTGATCCTGGGACTCCAGGATCATGCCTTGGGCCAAAGGCAGGCACTAAACCACTGAGCCACCCAGGAATCCCCCTTTATTTTTTTAAAGACTTTATTTATTCACGAGAGACACAGAGAGAGAGGCAGAGACACAGGCAGAGGGAGAAGCAGGCTCCATGCAGGGAGCCCGATGCGGGACTTGATCCCGGGACTCCAGGATCATGACTTGAGCCGAAGGTAGGTGCTTAACCGTTGAGCCACCCAGGCATTCCCATTTCTTGAGTCTTTAAGGAGGCCAAAGGGGTTTCCAGAAAGGCAGCAGTGGGTGGGTGTTCCCAGAACTCCCTTCTCTGAAGCCCTCTTAACAAGCAAGAGTCCCCAAATGAAGAGGGGAACACATTCCTTACTGGAAGCAGCCATTAGCCACAACCTCATGCCCCAACCCTGAAGACTGTCACCAAGCAATGGGATCTGGGTGAAGCAAAGGGCTCACCTAAGAGCCAGCACCCCCACCCCCCGAAGTGCATCACAGCCTCATCGGCAAGGTCATCTTCACCAGCTTAAGGACAGGGCCACCTCTCGTCAACAGACGGGCAGAGTGACCCACAGACAGACCCAGGGTCCCCAGGGCTGGCAGTGGAAGGAGGCTCCCTCAGGTGCCAGGTCAGGCTGACCGTGTCCCCTGGAGCATGCTCACATGCTCACACACCCACACTGTATGCCATTGACCTAAAGACGGGCTTAAGTGTGGACATGGCCCGGCGGTGCTTGACACTAGGGTGTGCTCAGGAGATGTCTGTGCTGCTCAGCTCACAACCTCTTCCAAGAAAAGGCTCCCTCATATTTCTCCAAGGATACATGGCCGGTGTTCTGGGGCCCCTCCTGGTTCTCAACCAAGAGAACAGGTTTCTTGCTTTTGTAAAACTCTGGAGTCCATTAGATTTTCTTTTGTGGACTACATGGGCAGGGCCTGAGCAAGCAGCCTCTTTCCTTTTGTCCACATTCTGACTCAGGGCTTTGTTTAAATGCCAAGAAGCTCATTCTTTTATCATTATTGTTATTTCAGTGGCAGGAAGCCCAAACATTTGTAGATTTCCCCTTGCACTAGATCTTCTGTGATCTATTCATCACTGACAGTGAACACATAGAAATTGGGTGCAGAGGCATATGACTGTGTCCACATTTAACTTCTGGGACAGTTCCAGGAACTCTCCATAGCTGAGCAAGCAGAGCCCTGGGACATCGGGTTATCTGCCAGAGTAACCTGCTGACCCTTCTGGTGGCTTAATGTCAGGAGCAACGTGGCTTATTTTGCCACACAGTGAATCCATAAAATCATGGAGTCTCCATGTCGGAAACTCAAGTATCGAAACCACTCCTACCTACCATCCTCCTAGAGCCATGAGGTGATCTGGAAGATGCCAGAGTTGTTTGGATAAACTGAGTCTTTCATTTTAGATTCTGAAGCCAACAACTACTGGAAAGAACAGTATGTCTGAAGCTCCTCTTAAGGAAATCTGTTTTGATTCAAGTTTACATGCTCCACAGTAATTTCTTCTCCCATAATGACTACTAAAAGGGAGACTTTTGACGTTTGTTGTGTATCAAGAACATGAAGGATGGATGGATGGATGGACAAATAGATGAGTGGATGGATGGATGGGTGGATAGATGAGTGGATGGATGGGTGGGTGGATGGGTGGATGGGTAGAAGAGTAGAAAGAGAAATGGAATGAGTATATGAGCAAGTTTGTTTCAAAGTTTTCATGCTTCAATCCCCAAAACAGAATTTGATTCAGATATTCTAGTACCAAAAATAGTAGTTGTGAAATCTTAAGTGAAAATCCACTTAAGATCTGAGTTGGATGTGATGCTCCTAAGAGTCCATACTTTATTTTTTTTAAAGATTTTATTTATTTATTCATGAGAGACCAGAGAGAGAGAGAGAGAGAGAGAGAGAGAGGCAGAGAGACAGACAGAGAGGCAGAAACACAGGCAGAGGGAGAAGCAGGCTCCATGCAGGGACTCGATCCCGGGACCCCAGGATCACGCCCTGGGCCGAAGGTGGCACTAAACCGCTGAGCCACCGGGACTGCCCTAAGAGTCCATCCTTTAAATGCATTATTTAATCATCCTCTGAAGTAGCTCCTTGTATTGGGCAAGATGTGATTTTTTTTTTCCATTTATGAATAACCTATCCAGAAACCCTGGGAGTTCCATTATACATACAGTCCATGGGCTATTGATTGCAAGCCTTTTTGAAAAGTTTGTGTCAAAGTATTTCTGAAAAATCCAAATATCTACTGAGCACATGCTCATTCAGTACCCAGGTTCTGTCTCAAAAAAGATATTTACGTAGAAGTAGCAGACCTGGGAAGCCCCGGTGGCGCAGCTGTTTGGTGCTGCCTGCAGCCTGGGGTGTGACCCTGAAGATCCAGGATCGAGTGCCACGTCGGGTTCCCTGCATGGAGCCTGCTTCTCCCTCTGCCTGTGTCTCTGCCTCTCTCTCTCTCTCTCTCTCTCTCTCTCTCTCTCTCTCTGTCTTAATAAATAAATAAAAGCTTAAAAAAAGTAGCAGACCTTTAAAATACCTAAAACCTAATTCATTTTTATTCTTAAAATTTTCAAAGCATCTTTTGCTCCCAGTGTATCAGTCCCCTTATGCTGCAGGGACAAATAACCCAATGTACTAATGACTTATGAGACTAAACATTTATTTCATGCTCCTTTTACATGAGGACCGTGGCATCTCTGAGCCCTAAAGGCTTCCACATGTCTTGTTATTCTGGGCCCCGAGCTGAAGGAGCAGTGGAATCTAGAACATGCTGTTTTCTTGCTGCGGAGGGCAGGCTCAAGAGAGGCCGAGGTGGACCTGACAATCAAAAAGAACTTCTGCTCAGACGTGGCAAACGTCATTCCCACGCATCTCATTGAGAAAGCATCCCAACACCAAGCCTAAAGACAACAAGGCAGAAACATGTGATCCCAGGACACTCAGGCAGGTGACATGACACGGAGTAGGGCTGTTGAACCCAACTGCAAGGAGAGAGTAAATAGCGAGGAATTCAATCCAACACACATCTAATACGTTCATGGATCTTTGGGTTAAATCTCAGATCTACTGAATCTTTGCAAATAGCGTCAAATTTGTTTTTAACTAGCAAGTCTCTTTTGTGAACGCTCATCCTTGCTCTGTAATCTTCTCTAATTTAACCTGCCTTAAAGATCTTAGCACTGCATGGTGTAAATTTTTCTTTCTTTTTTTTTCTACTAAGCAATTGAGTTTATTGTAATGTGCAATATGTGCATATATGTATATTTATATAAAATATAGTACATGTGTATATGGATACACATACTTGCACACATACCTACATATTTAGTAGATTTTCATTTCCATATAATTAGCATTATTACATAAATACAGTTCTTTATTTTATTTGGTATTTTTTAAGTTGGAGTTCCAGTTGCCAACATATAACATTTTCTATTTGAGTGATTAAAGGCCGTATACAGTGGGAGGAACTGAATGAAAGTCCGAGGGCTTAGGCTCAGGCACGGCGCAGATCTTAACTAGCCGTGCAGTCTTCTCAGGGCCTCACTTTCTCATCTGTGCATGTCAGAGGTAATGGCCACATGAGTATTTAGGAAGGAGGAAGCACTAAAGAAATATGTTCGTTAGAGACCGCGTTCTAAGAGTTGGACAATTGGCCAAGGCCGATACATGCCGTGGCACCAAAGCAGCACTGTGGAGGCCCCATGTCCCTCTTTAGGTGCTGGATTGCTGGGGGTGTCTGGACAGGAGGAGGCAGGGTGGCATTTGAGGATGCCCAGAGCCGTGGCTGGGTACCAACTGGCACAGAGGTAGTTCAGCATCTGAGCGACCCATATAGTCATTTCAGTGTATCCCAGCTACATATCGGTCCTGTGTGATATTTTTTCCCTTATTCCTGCAGTTGAAAAAGGCAGAGTTGCCAAGCAGAAAGAGTATTAAACTAGAAATCCCAAGACATGAGTTCTAGACTTAGTGCTACTGGTCACTTTGCAAGTTAGAAAACCCCTATGTGCCCGTTTCTCTATCCATGGGATGCAGGAAACGGCCTCCATCCTACAGAGCTGGCATACAGAGATAATGGGGTGATGGGAAGAAAGCCCCCGGCCCAGTGTCTGGCTTACTGGTAGCTGTTCCCTGAATCCACATCCAAACCTGATCGTATCTTGGCCTGAGTTTGGGTCCCAGTTCTATCACCCTCTAATTCCGTGAACATGTTTCCTAGAAACTTCCTAAAATGGATTGATCTGTGGGACAAATAAGAGGAGTGGATAGATGCGCTGCACTGTTCAGATGCAGTGAGAGCATCGTGAGAACACGATGAAATCTTATTTGGACTCCCCATTGTCACTGATCTCGGTACTGGTTTGCTGTTGTTGCTCCTACCCTCCTTCTCTGTCACTTCTGATGGCTGTCATCTTTGTGGCTCTTCTTCATTTCCTTTATTTTCTGTCCTTCATTTGTTTCCTCCCTTTCAACTCCCCCCATCCCTACATCAGGGGCTCGGATTTGAGAGCTCTGATGTGTTTGGCGTCAAGTAACAGAAAGCCCTGTTGGGCTGGCTTAGCCGCTGTCACAGAAGGAGGTGGAGCGGTGCGGAGCTTTAGGGCCCAACCAGCTGTGCAGACCCAGTTCCATCACCTCTCTCCCCTCCTGCCAGCGGGATCGCCCTTGAATTAGAAGCAAGAGGATGCCATTTAGCAACTGGGGCTAAATGTTTTCTTGTTTGTGCCCAGGGGTGGAGAGATACTGGCAGAGAGGGAATGCCATACGCCCAGGCAATTTTTAATACCTTCCCCCAAGAGCGCAGTCTGGAGGCGGGGGCACTGAGAACTGTGAGGTCACACATGACCTGCCTGAGATGGCATCACTCATGCAGGGAGCATTGGCAAGAGTCCCCCAGTGACCGGTGGGGGTCTCTAAAGAACCCAAACTGGCCCAAGACAGGAAGAATCAGCTTGAATGTCTGCCAAGCTCAGAAAAAGACACCATGAGCCCCCAAGAACATCAGACAGACACAACCTCTCCTGCCCCTTCCCTTGTCCAGTCACACCCCCCCCCCCAAACCATGAAGGAGCCAGGGACAGTCCAGCAGGGATGGGTAGACACTCGGACAGCAAGGAGACAAGATGACACCCAAAATGCTCTCACAGGGCTGGTGCCAGCCCCAGCTGCAAAGGGGGAAATGCTCTAATTTGGTTAAAGCTTAACTTTCCCCCCCTTATTATTATTATGCCAGGTTGGCCTTACTAATTACTTAAGTGAAACTATTTTATGAAGACAAGTGACCAGAGGATTTTATTGTTTTATTTAAATACTTCTGCATTGGGCAGCCTGGGTGGTTCAGTGGTTTAGCGCCACCTTCAGCCCAGGGTGTGATCCTGGAGACCTGGGATGGAGTCCCGCATCGGGCTCTCTGCATGGAGCCTGCTTCTTCCTCTGCCTGTGTCTCTGCCTCTCTCTCCCTCTCTCTCTCTCTCTCTCTCTCTCACTCTGTGTGTGTGTGTGTGTGTCTCATGAATAAATAAATAACATCTTTAAAAAAATACTCTTGCATTATTGACAGAAGTGCTGCACAGGGCTGGGCCCCCTCTAGAGCAGCATTTCTCAACCTCCTTTTTCATTATTGCCCCACCCCCACGTCAGGAGCCTTTTTAGGCTTTTCATTTCTATCACTGATTCTGCCCCCCCGAAATCTTAATACCACAGATACGCTATGTCTGTATTTATGTCCCATGTCCACGAACGATCGTCATAGCTACAACTTTTTTCCACCCAACTACCAACTCTTGCCCCTTGGGGGTAACATCTCATTGACAGCGCGTGCTCTAGAGAGTTCTGGTCACCCCACACCCAGCCTCCCCCGATGTTAGCATCCTGCCCAACCGTGGCACGTTCGTCAAACCTAAGAAATGAACATTGGCACACAGACCATGTGTTTTGGCTTCTCCGGTTTTCCCACCAACATCCTTTCCTCATGCCAGTGTCCGGTCCAGGGTCCCAGACTGCGTTTACTTGTTGTGCCTTCCTGGGTGCCTCCATTCCGTGACATTTTCTCAGGCTTTTCTTGTTCTTTGTGACCCCAACACTTTGGAAGCATGCCCATCTGGTATATCGTAGGATGTTTCTCACTTGGGGCTTGTCCGAAGTCTTCTTGGCACTAGACTGAGATGTGAATTTTAGGGGAAAATACCGTAGAGGTGCTGTCCCCCTCTCATTGCATCATTTCGGGGGTGCTCATCTCAGCATAGCTTATTGCTCTGATCCCTCGGTCAGGTGGTGCCTGCCAGCTGTCCCTGCGGTGCAGTTACTGTCTTCCCCTTTCCATACGCTGTGAGTTAGGAGCCAGTCACATCCGGCCCACGTGCTGGGAGGGGAGGACACCAAGCCCCCCTCCGGGAGGGAGGAATAGCAGGGACTTTGTGGAACTCCTGTTAAAATCACCACAATAGGGGTGCCTGGGTGGCTCAGTCGGTGAAGCGTCTGCCTTTGACTAGGTCATGATCTTGGGATCCTGGGATTGGACCCCACAATGGGCTTGCTGTTCAGTGGGGAGTCTGCTTCTCCCTCTCCCTTCCCCCAATGACTCTCTCTCTCAAATAAATAATAAATAAAATCTTTAAATTTTTTTTAAATCACAATAATTACAATTTGGGGAGAGATACTTTGAGGCTATGCAAATATCCTGTTTGTCCTTGAAGTTTTACCCCCCAGTTTCAGCACGCACCAGCGGTCATTGCTTGTAGCAACTGTTACTGTGGTGTCTGATAGTGATTTTGTACTCTCCTCGCTTGCCTATTTGCTGTTTGGAATTCTTCTGAAAGAAAGAGTTATCCCTTCCCTCCATTGATTTCTTTATTCAGTAAGTTATTTGTATTAGTAGGGACTTGTGGGTATTTATTTTATTCTTTGCATTATAATACAATACTACTGTTATTTGTTTTGTTCCTCACGTGGTCCCACTTTTGGTCATTGGGAGCTTTTTCTGGTTGGCTTTTGAGTTCTTCTGACATGCCCCTGTCCTTCCTTACCTCCTTCCTTTCCTTCCATCCTTCCTTCTTCCTTTCTTTTTTAAATGCTTTCTTACTTTCTGGTAGTGCAAGATGCTCCAGGCTCAACTTGTAACTTTCTGCACCCCAGTGCTAGATTCAGCCATTTCTCCAAGGTTCTTAGAAACTTTTAATTACCCGAGAGCGACCAGGAACCAGGAAGGGCATGGGATGTACACTGAATTCTTCCAAAGGGCAGAAGAGAACCAGCTCTTCAGCACAGGCTTAATGGGCCAGGGGCAGACAAAAATGAAGTTGCTTTTTGACTGTCTGCTGTGTGGCCCCTTGCTCAATTTGATGGTAACCCCAAGTCACTGCCCCCTCATAGGGTTGACCAGATAGGCTGAGGCATGTGAAATGCTTTGGGAAGTGGATCCTGCTTTCCATGTGCAAAGGCTGATTCCTGTGGCCGGCTTTGGATACTCTGTTGTTTCAGGGCCAGAGGTCCCTGAAAGTCAGTTGTGGAAGAAATGATTGTTGCTGCAAGAAAGAACCATTTAGTGTGTGATTTTTCAGCCTCCCAGGGCCGTGATGGTGAGAAAGACTGGTCAGAAAGGACTTGGCATTGCAACACCTTGGCCAAGTGCTTCCGCAGCAGAATGGACATGAGGTCAATGGGACTTCCGAACATCACAAGGCCGTTCTTTCCTGTAGCGGCTGCAAGGAGGAGTCTGTGGGGAGACCAGCTGGATGCCTGAGCATGCCACTGGCCCAAGGCCCTGAGGAGAAGCCCTGAGCTCAGAGATCAGATTTCACTGGAACCTTTCTGGTTGGGCCCAGAAAAGCCAACAGGGCAGGTTTTAGACTTCTAGTGAACTATTGAAGTTACATTTGGAATAGCCTAGGTCAAAACCCCGCAGCTTCCTCTCTGCCAACTCCCAGAAGCCGCAGCTCTTCAGTGTGGATGAGACAAAGGCAGTTCCTTCTTCTGGACTGGTGGGTTTCCTCCTGGCCCCCCAAAGGAGTTCCTCTCATCCCCAAGAAGGCAGCTTTCACTTTGCAAGAAGGGAAGCTGGCTAACAAGGGTTAGTACATCCAAGGAGCTGGATGCTTTGCGTGTTAAGATCAATTCCAGCACCAATGGTTTATAATTCTGCAAATTTGCAAATTGGTAGAAGCGCCTGATTGGTTTCCATGGGAGGTTTGCATGAGAGTTTACAAGTTAGCCTGAGGGAACAA
Organism: Vulpes lagopus; assembly: GCF_018345385.1. Lineage (NCBI taxonomy): Eukaryota > Metazoa > Chordata > Mammalia > Carnivora > Canidae > Vulpes > Vulpes lagopus. The sequence continues at coordinate 62,534,235 of NC_054846.1, read as the reverse complement.
GGAGCAGCAGGGCTCAGAGCCAAGCTTGGGAGGCAAGTTTTTTTTTTAAACCTCAGTTTCTTCATCTTTAAAGTGAGAGTGAATGATGTTTGCTATTTCCTACTCCAAATGATATAAAAGGATAAACTCTAGGCTAAGAAAAATAAGGTAAAAATGAATCCTGAGCAAACTCAGCCTAAAATTTCATGTTCTTCACCTGACAAATGCAATCAAATGGGAAGAGATGCCACCGAGAATGGAAAAGTTAAGGCCAGATGATCAAAAATGTTGCCAGCTGAGAATCTGTGCTCTTGGTTATTCTTGGGTTCCTGACATACACCAGACCAAGCTCAGCTAGAGGTGAGGGCAGGAGCAAACTGTCACCAGTCCAAGAGGTGTATCTCAGCCAATGTGAGCTGTGCAGGCTCAGAGGGACACTTGGGAAGAGAGAAGGAGCAAAGTATTGTCTAGGCAAAGGCACTCCCCCAAAGGAAATGCCATGTCATGAAGCCCTCACTGCCAAACAAATGGAGAAAAGCAAAGGGATGGGAAGGAGGAAGGGGATTGCCATTATTTAGCACCTACTATATACCAGGCTTTATAACAGGCATTTTACAAGTATTATCTCACTGGCTTTCCAAGTAACCCTATGGTGGTCATTCATTTATTCAGTCACCAGTAAATGCTTTCTGAGTGTCTGTGATATGTAAAGAACTGTCCAAGGTTCTGAGTCTGTAGTGGGGGAACAAAACAGACAAATCCCTGCCCTCATGGAGCTTACATTCTAGGGGGATAGACTGAGACAGTACACAGAAAACAATGAGATTGATGTATAGCTTATCATGCATGGTAAACGCCATGGGGAAGGTGGAAAAGGGGACTGGGAAGGTGTGGGGTCATAATTGTGCACAGAGTGTCCAGCAAGAGGCTTGCTGTGGTCTAGAGCTAAGAGTCTGATTTGAGTTTGCTTCTTGCCCCAATTTTACCAACATATTATTTGTGACACAGATTATAAAATGATTCAACTAAAGGTCAACCTGCCAACAAAGAATACGGTGGCGAACCATATTGCTCGTAAGAGTACAAGGCTCAGAGAGACCTTCCCAGAAATACTCAGCTAGTAGGTGTAGGAGCCAAGCACTAACTGACATCTGGCTGACTGAAAGGCTTGTGCCATTTCCACGGGGCTCAGTTTCAGGACGTGTCATGGTTAAGCAACAGGAGATGAGTCTGGGGCTGGATGGTGGGGAACCTCCCTCCCTGGGGAAGACCTTACAAAGGAGAACTAAGAGTGAGAAAGGAACAGGGTGTAGACTGGGGGAAGAAGGGTTTATAAATAGTTGGGGGGAGGAGGAAGGCGGAAAAAGGAACAAGGCTGACAGGACCAGGGAGGGAAAGAATTAATTAAAGTTAGTCAGACTGCTCAGTTAGGCTTTTCCAGCACTCCGAAGGCTGGAACCCTTCTCCCTACAAATTTCTGGGAGCTCCCCAAATCCAGAAATACATCAAAGGACATGCAAGAAGCCTGAAAGATAAGAGTGGGAGGGGTTGCAAAATCCAAAAGCCACGTGCTGCACACTCTGAGGTTGGCTGGCTTGGCAGAGGGTGACACAATGGATGCCGTGCCTTCTCCAAAAATGCGAGGTCACGGGCACCCAGTGCCCATGCCAAACCAGTCACTGTTCCATTCCACCCATGCCGCGATGATGGCTAACAGCTGATTATTACGATGACCTTGAGTCATGAAGAGAGGTTGGCTTTGCTCTCGGGACACTCCTGTCTACTGAGCCAGGGGCAAGTGTAAAAGGTCACCTCTGTGAAGCCTCTTCTGGGCTCCCGTTGGAGCCCTCAGCTGACAGATTGTCAAAACCTTCTCCATGGGGCTGTCTCCCTATTGGACCGGAGACCCCTGAGGACAGGGACAGAATTTTCTTCCCTCCCTAGGTCGCCAGTGTCTGGCATGATGCTTTTTCCATAGAAGGCAAAAATATTGGTAGAATGAACATGGAGACCTATTTCCATCAAAAAGGTTCCAACCAAAAGCTTTAGCCCTTGGAGAATTCATCTTTTTCTACAAACCACTAACCCAGCAACCCAGACCCTCTAAGCTTCAGATCTTTGTTCTAGACAATGGCATTCCCTTTCCCGGGGCCCCTCCTGCTGCCCCCCTCAGGGGGCTGGGCAGTGAAGGGTGAGCCTCCCTTGCCCCTCCTGTCCTCAGCTTGTCCCTGCCTTTCCGTCAGCTATAGCTTTCAGGTGACGCAGCCTCTCTGGTGTTCCTGAGCTGGATGTGACGGTCACCTTGGATCTTCCCAACTGGCCAGCCAGTTGCCCAACCAGTCTCACACTCCCCTCCCACGTTCAGATTCCCAAACCCAGGTGGGCTGTACCTCTTCCCTCCTCCAAGGAGCTTGCTCACTTTGTTTTCCCTTTCTCCTGTGCATTCCCTGAATGTCCCTTGCATGTTCAGAGCTCCTTCTCTATCATCTGCTCCCAGCTCGCCCTTCCCATCTCATCCTCTACTGCTCTTCCAGCATGTAAGCCGGACCTGGGGTCCCTGGGCCTGGTGCCTCCCCTGGGCTTCCCAGACCCGGCACCTTGGCCCCTTTAGTCCTCCCCTCCCGGGGCCACAGGCTACATCCTGTCCTTCAACGTTCAGCCCCAAAGCCACCTCTTCTAGGGAGACGTCCCTGACTCTCCTCCCTCCTTCTCTTGGTGATAATCACATGCTTTCTGAACTTGGGCTGCATTGAACCTTCATCTTTATCTTGGCATGTGTCACCCAACATAGAATTACATTTATCACTCTATGTGTCTTACCTCCCCTAGAGTGGTTTCCAAACTTTATTGGTTTCATACACCTCTAGAAAAGTGTTTTCGACAACACACACCAGCATTTACATTTTTTATTTACTTATAAATTGAACTGCTGCACTAATGTATCTTGTGCACACTAAAACATGTTAAAACTAGGAACTAGAGAAGGATGTGACGAAAACAATGAGAATAGCAGCTCTGGTGTTTATTCCTGTGCCCGTGAGAATGGTCATGCATGCCTCACTTGGGAGACCACGGGTCTAACGAGTGAAGGGTGCTCAGGCTGCAGGGGACACAGAACTGGGGCTGATTGTGGGGTGGGGCACCCAGCTGGAAATGGAGGCAGGTGACAGGGCTGAGCAGGTGTGGGAGAGGAGGAGCACTCCCTGGAAGGGGCCCAGCAAGCCAGATTGAGTGTGGTGGTTGGGGGACAGATTCCCAGAGCCCCAAGCAGGAGGGGAGCGGCAGCTGGGCAGGACGGCTGCGCCAGGGTTCCAGGCTGTGTCCTTGGGGAACAGACGCCTCGGGTTGGGGCAAGCTGTCAGCAGTGCATCCCCTGAGCGTGCATCCCAGTCCCCAGTGGCAGCTCAGAGCAGAGATGATAAAGAAGTGTGAAGAGAGGGCCCCTGACTCCTAGGGGATTTGATGGGCAGGAAGCTGAAGCCCGAGGGAAGGTGCCCAAGGTGACTGTGGCACCGTTGATGTGTGAACTCCCCTCGAACTTGGCCTCTAGTTAGCGTGTCAGCGTTCACATTCTCAGGCACCCTGTCACCATCGGCAGGCGTGCAGCCCCTGCGGCCCAGACTAGGCTGCTTCTGCACGATTGAGCTGGCTGGGCTCTGGGAGGGAGGGGCAGCTTCCACTACACACGTGCACATACACACGCACATGCACGTGTGCATACACATACCAGGCAGGACCCCTCTCTGTTAGGATCCCTTCACCAGCAGTATTTTTGCTAAGGGTCCCGATCACCTGCACGACCAGAGTGGTAGCCCCGGTGCCTCCATGTCTGGCCACACACACTTTGTCCCGGGGCATCTTTGATTTTCAAAGGAGAACATGGCCTGTGCTTGAGGGGAGAGATGAAGCAGAGCACAGATGGGGCAGGGTTGAAGGCCAGCGCAGGAGGACCCATGTCTGCTCTCACCACCTTCTGAAACGCAAGAGTGCCGAGGAAGGTTGGAGGGACCAGGTGGCTGGGCCTTGTCACTGCTCTGCTCTGCTTGCTCCTGGATCCTGACATGGCCTCTGACTACTGCTTGCCAGATTGCGGGGCTGGGGAGAGGTATTGTGGTAGGATTCCAGCATATTCCTGCTCCAGTGATGCGAAGGGACCCCAAAGGCCCAGGTGCCTATGCCACGATCAGCTCCAGGGCCAGCCCCGGTGGAAAAGAAATTCATTCTTTCATTTATTCAGTCAACAAGCATTTATTGAGTATCTACTGTATAATAGGCCCTAGAGAAGATGCACAAAAAAAAAAAAAAAAAAAAGCTGGAGGCTACACTCAAGTCGAAGGTAATAAAGTTTGCACAAAGGGGCATGGAGCGCAGAGGAAGGATTAATCCAGAGGTCAGTCGTGCATCGACCTGTCCATGTGAGAGAGAAGGGTCTCATCAGAGAAGCCTAGAGAGAGAAGCAGAGAAAGTGAGGAGGGGCGGCATGAACGGGGTGCAAGCTGTAAGTAAGCACGTGCCCCTTGCCACCAGGATTGCTAAGAGGCAGCAGCATTTCATGGCAGTAGCTAAGTCACCATGGCTTTGCAGTGACTGATTGACTGATGTAATATAGTGGTCCCCTGGGGCAGGTGCTCGTAATCGCCCCATTGCATAGATGATGAGACTGAAGCTCCGAGAGGCTTTGTAACTGCCCAGAGTTTGTGATCACTGAGTGATGGGGCCGGGCCGAGCCCTGACCCCCCCACTGCTCTGCTACTCTTATCCTTAGTCTCGGTTAATGTCTGGTTCAAGATTCAGGACACCCTTTGAGATCCTTACAAGGAAGCCAAGGTACTATGCTGTGGGTGACCAGAGCATGGCCTCACAGCTTGGAGGGGTCACAGTCACACCTGTCACCAAGTCTCCTGACCCCCAGATCTCTTAACTCGGGCATAATCTCCCAAGATACCAGGGCACAGGCTGGGATGACGGGTGCCTCATAAGAGTGAGGGACGGTGGAAAAGTTTGGAGGATCCTGAGTAAGTTCAACCTGGAGTTACTGTGTGACCTCCTGGGTATATACCCCCAAGATTGGAAAGCGGGTGTTCAAGCCAAAGCTTGCGCACCAGTGTTCATAGCAGCACTATTTATAGTAGCCAAAAGGTGGAAACACCCCAAAATATCCATCAGCAGATGAGCAGATAAACAAAATGTGATATATCCATCCAGTGGCACATTATTCAGGCCACCAAAGGGGTGAAATTCTTCACAATCGACAGCATGGATGAATCTTGAAGACATGCTCAGTGGAAGAAGCCAGAAAGACACAGGATCCTGGGTTGTATGATTCCGGTTACACAGAACACCCAGAATAGACAGATCCCTGGAGATAGAAAGCAGATGCTGGATGCCAGGGGCTGGGGGGAAGGGGAAGATAGGGAGTTACTGCTAATGATTACAGCGTTTCCATTTGGGGGTGATGAAAAAGTTCTGGAACTACACAGTGGCGATGGTTGCATGATACTGTGAATGTACTTAACGGCACTGAATTATACACTGAAATGGTTAAAACTTTTATGTCACACGTACTGTACCACAATAAATACACAGGGATGAGGGGTCCCTGGGAAAGTGACTTCTTTTTGGGAAAGCAAAGGGTCACAGTACTCTAATGAGAAGCATCGGGGACCATTCCCCTGGTTCTCTTAAAGGAGATGTGTCTGAGATTCTAGGAACGTCCTTAAAATTCCCTGAACTCTGCAGAAAAGGCTTCTCACAAAGCAGTAATCATCAGGTCTTACATCACTTCATCACAAACAGCAAAACAACTAATTTGTTCGTCCAGCACGATACTGTTTTGGATTTCTGCCTCCAGCGTGGAGTTTCCCAACTTTTCCATACAACACCATTGCTCCGGAAGTTTTGTAAAATGACGCATCCCTGGGCCTCATCCCCAGAGATTCAGGTTCCGTGGGCTGAGGTCAGGAACCCTATATTTTACGAAGCTTCCTGGTAATTGTGATGTGGCCTCTCTTCAGACCGGTCTATAGTAGCTGTGAGCTCTAGCCCACTGCAGTGTTGAAAGCCACTCGTGAGACTCTGGTGGATAGAGACGCGCTTGCAGATTTCCGTCCTGCACCTGCCCTCAGCTTGAGTCTAGGGCAGATTTTGCCCCGGGGTTGACCCCAGGGTTGATATGTGCCCTCCCGTTCCCCGTGGACCCCACATCCAGCACTGCTCCTGCTCTGAATGTCAGCCCGTCAACTCTCTGGTTCTTTTGGGGCCTCACTGTTGCCCAGATCTCTTGCAAGAGTTCTTTTCAACAGGGTGTCCCTCAGACCAAAGTCTGGGAACCTGAGTCCTTGGGGATGGCCTGGGGGGGACCTCACAAAACCTGTCCATTCTGGGGTAGACAGCCTTGGTTGGGCATGAGCCAACCGTATCGACTCCAGATTTGTCCAGTTCGGACTGGAGGGCACCACAAAACATCCTACACTTTGTTTGTGATTGTTGCCTTTTAAAAAAATAGATTCTATGAATGACACATAATTATCATCACTAAAGAGTAGAAAATACTAATCAGCTGAAGGGAATGTGACTAATTAACCCAAATCCCTCTACACTCAAGATAACCTTTACTAATATGTTTTAGAACTCTCTAGACTTTTTCCTGTGCAAATATGTGTGTCTTATGTGTTTATTCAACAAATATTATTGAGTGCCTACTCTGTGTCATGTGCTTTCCTGGGAGCTAGGAAGCCTGAAGTTCATGATGCAGACAAAATCCCTGCCCTTATGGAGATTGAACCTGATAAAGTTGCATAAACTTTGGGGGAAAAAACCCCCTCAAAAACCATGTTCTTCTTTTAAGCAGTCTTTTCCTCTTAATAATAATATATTGTGAACGTCTCTCCAAATCAATGAATGTAGATCTACATCATGATTTTAAAGGTTGGGTGCTATTCCATTGGACATGTTTATAATAATCTATTTAACCAACTCTGGCACAAAGTGTTTTTGGTCTGATTTTTCACTGTTATAAACGAGGTTGAGATGAGCATCTTTATCCAGTGGTCTTTGATGCCTTTTTGATGTTACCTTAGGATAAATCCGTAAAAGTGGAGTTTTGAAGTCAAAGGGCATGTGCTTCCTTTTCTGTTTTTAGGATAGTTCCTATTTCTTTTTTAATGATTTTGAAATATAAATACAGGTTCATTGGAAGGTGCAAAGATAGTATCTAGAGGTCCCACATACCCTGCATCCAGTTTTCCCCAATGGTTGCATCTTACGTAACCAGGAATTGACATTATTACAACGTGTGCCTATGGTTCTATGTCATTTTGTCGGACGTGAGGATTCATGGAACAGCCACCCAAATTAAGATACAGAGCTATTCCATCACCCCAAAGATCTCCGTCTGGCTAACTCTTCCTAGTCATAGCCATCCTCCCCTCCAAACATTTCCAATTGCTGGCAACCACCAATCTGTTCTCCATCTCTACAATTCAGTCATTTTGAGAATGTTACGTAAACCGAATTATACATTATATGACTTTTGTGAATGTTTTTACTCAGCATATTACCCTTGAGATCCATCCAGGTGGTTGTGGGCATTGATAGTCTATTCCTTTTTTAAAATTGCTGAATGGTATTTTATGTAAACGTGGTTTAACTGTTCACCTTTTGAAGAGTAGCACTGTTTTCTTTTTTCTTCTTTTTTTTTTTTTTTACTGGTTAGCCTGCTGTGAATCCTAACAGGTATGTGGGTATGTGGGTCAAAGTTTGTATCTTTTGTTGGATCATATGCTAAGTATGCATTCAGGTTTTTAAGAAGCTGCCCAACTGCCTTTTAGAGTGGGTGTGACCACCAGCCATATATGAAAGACCAGTTTCTCTACATCCTTGCCAGCATTTGATATTGTCACTACTTTTAACTTTAGTTGTTTTTAATACCCCTGTCATGATTTTGATGTATTGTTTTACTTTGCATCTGGCTAGTGGCTAATGAGACTGAATACTTCTCCATGTGCTTTTTTTTTCTTCTGCATATCCTCATTGGTGAAGTGTTTGTTCATGTCTTTTGCCCATTTTCTAATTGGATTACCGTTTTCACCGTTCCATTTTGAGAGGTCTTTATATATTCTTGATACTAATGGTTTGTCAGATAAGGTAGTTTGCAAATATTTCCTCCCAGGCTATAGCTAGTCTTTTCATCCCATCTTAGGATCTTTTGCAGAGGAAAAGGTTTTCACTGTGATGAGGTCCCATTTATTGATGTTTTTTCTTTTCTGGATGATACTTTTGATGTCATGTCTGGGAACTTTTCGCTGAGCTCAGGGTCTAGAATATTTTCTTCCATGTTATTTCTAAAAGTTTATGGTTTTACATTTTATGTGTAAATGTCTGACCCATTTGGAGCTAAATCCTATATGAAGTACTGTATATGGTTTGGGCAGAGCCCCGTTGCTTTTGCCTGTGGGTAGTCCGTTATTCCATCCTGACTTGTCGAAAAAGACTATCTTTACTTTGTGGAATTGGTTTTGCTCCTTTGTCAGGTCTTTTCTTGTGCAGAGCCACGACTGGGTCTGCTGTTCTGTTCCAGTAATGTACGTATGTATCCTTCTGCCAATACTCCCAAGTTTTAATTACTCTAATTATATAATCAGCCTCAAAATCAGGTAGCGTGGCTACTCTCACTTTGTTTTTCCTTTTCAACATCAACTTAGCTGTTCTAGCTCCTTTGGCAAGAACTTTTGAGAGGCCTTTGATGATATGTTACCCAAGTGCCCCCCCAAAGGTGGTACTAACGTAAACTTCCGCTAGCAGTGTAGGGGAGTGCTGTTTCCACACTCCCACACCAGCACTGGCTTTTATCATTCTTGTTAAATCTTTGCCTATCTGATAACTGAAAAATTATATCACATCCTTATTCTGAATTGCCTAAATTAAGGCATCCTTTGGTTGCCTTAAAATCTAGGCAGGCAGGCAGCCAGGGCTCTCAGATGATAGGTATAAAAGTTGGGTAGGCTCGTGACATGAAGCTTCAGGTTTCAGATTTCAGAAATGTCCAACAGAGACAGCAGACAGGTCTGTGTGGCATCCAATGATGACTCCTGTTCCTCCACCAACCACACTGCACACATTGCACACCCTCTTCCTTGCTGGTTCTTGTTCTCAGCTTCTAGAGATGAAATCATCTGTTCAGCCAGCCACACGTGTTCATCTCCAGGCAGACATCCCTCCACAGAAAAGCCCAGATGTACCTTCAAAACACATTCAGAAGTTGACTACGTGTCACCTCCATTGTCACTGTGCGCTGGTTCGCATGCTGCTGTCTCTTGCGTGGATTATCACAGTAGCCTTCTAACGGAGTCTTGGCTTCCCTGCTGGTCCCCTGGGATCTGTTCTCAAGCCCGAGCCAGAGGGTTGTCTGACACACAAGTCAGAGTCTCTTCTATGCTCCAAATCCTCCCTTCTCACCCAGAGTCAAAGCCAAAGTTCCTAAGTGGCCTCTACTGTCCTCAGGCCCACATCCCCACAGTCTCTGCTTTAGCCATGTGGCATCCCTGCCCTTCCTCAAACATATCCAGAAAGTGACACGACCTTGGTCTCTTTTGTTGTTTCCATCAGTCTGATGAAAGTTCCCTCTGCCAGCAGTGGGTCCCCAGGCATCCACACAGCTGGCTCCCTCACCTCTTGTCCCAAATTGGAGCACCCGCCCCAGCATTGCCTTCACTGCCCTGTTTCCTCATGGTGCCCATCAGCCACTGACACATTGTGTGTGTTATGCTTGCCTTTTTGTTAATTGATTGCCTTCCTTCCTAGAAGGACAAAGATTTTGTTCCTACTGTTCTGTCACCAGGATTGATACACTGCCGGGCATATAGTGGAGTGCTCAGTAAATATCTGATGAATGAATGAATGAATGAATGAATGAGTGACCACCTTGCAATCAACTCTTTATTTTAAACATTTAGGTTATTTCCAGTTTTTGTACCAAACAATACTAACGTGAATATCCTTGAAGTGAAATGCTTAAGCACAGTTATGAATGTTTCCTTAGGATTAATTTCTAAATTTGAATTGCTGGGTCAGGGGATGTACATTTTTAAAAGCTTTCGGCAGTTATTTCTCCAGAAAGGCAGTATCAATTTCCATGCTTACCAGAAATGTGTGAGTGTGTCTTTTCCCCACACACTCACCAACACTATGGGTGTTGTCATTTTTAGAAAGCCTTGGCCAAGACGTTACTTGCCACTGTATACTCCATGTGAGTTTTATAGAAGGAGCTTTATGTAACTGGATCAAAACCAATCGTTCTATAGCAGCCCAGACACAGTCTTCCTATGCTTGTTTCTTCTCACCATCCTCCATAACAGCCCCAGGCAGAGCCCAGATATGTAACCAACAGTGACATGGCAAGATGTCCAGACACAGAGCTTTCCAGAAGTCTAATGCAACCTTCTGTAAAGGGGGCAGTTAGGTTGTCTGGTGGAGGGAATGGGGGACAGATTTTTCAGACTACTTTCCTGAATTGTTACTTTTCCCGGCCAAGCTCTGAGTAGGACCCAGGGAGCCAACAGTTCAAGGTTTTGCTATCTTCCAAAGGTCCCCGCTAAGCCGATGGCTCTCAAACTCAGAGAGTCTCAGGATCACCTGCAGGGCTTGTGCATGCACTGCTGATTCAGTAGGTCTGGGATGGTGGGGCCCCCAAATTTGCATTTTTAACAAGTTACCAGATGATGCTGATGTGGGAACCATACTTTGAGAACTGCTGGCCTAGATTATGGATGTTTATTTTGTCTTTTTCTTACTGGTCCTTTCCCCCAACCCCTTTAGCCTGGGTCAGGCCCAAGCCTCTGTGCCCTGTGGGGGTTCCCTTACTGCACTGGACAGAAAGTACTTATAAATGTGAGCAACCATTTTCTGCCTCAGATTCAAGCACGAGGCCTCAATACATACATGCCATAACAACACTATGCAATCTTTTCCTGGGGTTTTCACCCCTATTTGGAGGTGGACTCTGGTGTGGGGCCACATTTTATCTCAATCCCTTTAGGGTGTGTTGAACCGCTTGGCACAGAGGCCTTCCATGAAAGTTCCCCAGAAGAATGAGGAGCAGTGAGCGCCCCCTTCCCACCCCCCTGGGGCCTGCATCAGACTCATGTGTGCTGACTAGCACAGAAGCAAAAGGTAGAGGTCACCCCATGGCTTGAAAGTTGGAGAATTATCCCAGGTTTTGCTCTCACTTCCTCTGGCCCTCAGATTCTGGCCTTCTGATGTCATCAAGAAGACTTTCGGGAATGAGACCAATCCAGACCAGTAGGTTTGTTTTACAGGCAAGGAATTGAGGCCCCAGGAAGAGGAGTGACTAACTCAAGATCACACCCTTGACTGATGCTGCGGGTGAGACTTGAACCCCTGGGCTCCTGACAGCCTCCTGTACAGGACATACAGGGACAAGATGGGTATAGTGTGGGCTCAGGGCAGGGACCTGGCAACCAGCCTGGGTTCTCCACTCTCAGGCTTCCAGCACCCCCCTTCACCTGTAGCCTGAGTAGGAAGTCATGGAGCCATGCTGTTGTATGAGTTGAACCAGGTGACCTGTGGGAAGGGGCTTAGCACAGTGCCTGGCTCATGAAGGGCCTTTGTCATTCCCTGCCTTTTGTGACTTCTGCTGGACTTCCCAGGGGTCCTCGACCCCCTCTGCAGTCAGGGCTGTCATTCCAAAGGGCACACTCTGGCCAGATGAGTCTTCTACTCCCAGAGGAAGAAAGGGCGAGAAGCTGAAGAACCTTTCTGAGTCTTCCAGGAAGAGCCCACACCTGAAGGCGCAGATGGTACCTCATGTGATGTCAGCCCCTGATCACATTTTGTGAACTTCCCTTCTCTCCTCACCACATCCTCCTGGGGTTTTCAGTGTCAGAACTCTAGTGGAAGGTGCAGGCTGCAGTTAAATATAGAAAGGCACCTACTCATGGTGAAATGCGTGGGCTGAGCCTTGGGTGAGGGGGCGTAAGCACCTGCTAAATTTAGCCACCTTACTTCCTCTCCTGTCCCCTTACATGCCATTATGCAAACAACAGTGCTTGTCTGTTTCCCTCTGAAGAAAACTTCAGGGGGTACAGAGAACTTGGAAAAGAAGCCACCCCCCTCCAGGTAATCATAGCCCCTCACCCCTGGACAATCCCATCGGTTGTCACTTTTTGACCCCTTCAGCTGTTCTGAGAGCCGCCATGGAGGGTGTTGCTGGACTCACTTTAAAAACGAAGACACTGAGCCTCAGAGAGGCTGAGGGACTTGCCCACCATCATCTCGGGGTAGAGCCTAGACATAAGCTCAGGGTTTCTCACTAACTCCATACCAGTTCCTGAGAACTCAGCCAACAGTGCTCTGGGCTTGGGAGCCCAGCAGCTGATAAATAACCCAGTCTACCTTGGGTACTGAGCAAATTGTGAACTGCAGACAGACAGAAAGCCTGCACTCGAAAGACTGACTGCCAATGGACCCAAGGCTTGCAACTCAGAGTGTGGCCGCAGCCTTGTTAGCACTGGGGCCTCATCTGGGAGCCTGGGAATGCTGAGGCCCAGCGCCTCCCGAGACCTGCTGAATCAGATTCTGATTATAATAAGGTTTCCAGGTGACTCGTGTGCAAATTTAAGCTTACAAAGAACCGGACTAGTATTGTGAGTGGTGCTCACTTAAAGAGTCACTTCATGGAATTTTGGTCTCTGGAAATTTGTTTCTTCACCCCCTCATTTATTCAACTGCCATTTATCGATTGGCTTCCACATTTGAGGCCTCGTGCTTGAATCTGAGGCAGAAAATGGTTGCTCACATTTATAAGCACTTTCTGTGTGTCTAGCAAGATGACTTAGATTTATTGGTTTATTTTTCATTGAGATATAATTGACATATAGCATTATGTTAGTTTGGGGTATGCCACGTAATGATTCACTATTTGTGTGCGTGGTGAAGTGATCACCACAGTGAGTCTAGTTAACATTCGTCACTGCATATGGCTACACATTTCTTTTCTTATGATGAGATCTGTGGGGATCTATGAAATCTTGAGATCTATCCTCTTCGCAACTTTCAAATACGCAACCTGGTCTTAGTAACTATAGTCCCCATGCCATACATCACACTCCCAGGATTTATTTATTTTATAACTAGAAGTTTCTACCTTTTGACCACCCCCACCCATTCTGTCCATCCCCTGCCTCTGATCACCACCAGTCTGTTCTCTGTATCCGAGTTCAGTTTTTGTGTTTTGTTTAGATTCCACGTATAAGTGAGATCATATGGTATTTGTCTTTCTCGGTCAGATTTTACTTATCACAATGCCCTCAAGGTTCACCCGTTTCATTGAAATAGCAAAATTTCCTTCTTTTTAAATGGCTAAATAATATTTCACCATATAATCATACCACACGTCTTTATCCATTCATCCACTGATGGACACTTAGGTTGGTTCCATGTCTTGATTTTTGTAAAATAATCCTGCACCAAGCATCAGGATGCGTCTATCTTTTTGAGCTAGTGTTTTCATTTTTTTTGCAGATAAATACACAAGAGTAGAATTGCTAGATCATATGAAAATTCTATTTTTAGAGTTTTGGGGGACCTCCATACTGTTTTCCATAGTGGCTGCCCCAATTTACATTCCCACCTATAGTGCACTAGGGCTCCCTTTAGCCACATCCTCACCAACGCTTGATATTTCTTGTATTAGTTTGTCCAGTGATTGCAATGATCTGATGAGGTAGGTGTGTGTAGTTTATAGATGGCAAAGCAGACTTTAGGCAACATACTTAAGGTCATGGTGCTTAGTAAGTGGCAGAGCCAGTATCCACCCAGACACCTGGTACTTAACCAGAAGGCTTTGCCACCTCTAAGGATTAAAGACAAGCCAGAGCAGCTTGGTTCAGGCCAGAGCCCAGGCTCCAAGCTAGAAAGGACTGGAGCGTTCAGTTGTGCCAGGACTTTGGTTTAATTTTGGCTTTAAGCTGCAGAGACATTGACTCAAATAACACCTCTTGGAGGCTCTATGAGAGCCAAGGCTACTCTGGTTAGACGGGAATGTCACCATTGCCCTGTCCCAAACCACCACTCTTCCCTGCCCTCTGGAGCTCCATGGGCACAGGCTGAAAGCCACTCACAAACTTCTTCATTTCGTAGATGGGGAACAGGAACCAGAGAGATGAGATGCCTTGTCCAAGGTCATGTAGCTAAAGTGGGCTACGGCTGTGTGGGACAGAGGGGAGCTGTGTTCCATGCGGGCCATCCCATCCCAGAGAGCACGCAACTGACTTCTATAATAACATTCCATGGGGGAAATCACTGCATCGTAGCATTGGATTGACAGCTACAGCTGCTCTTTCCAAAATTATTCCCATTTACCTCTGTCTCTGTCTCTCTCTCACACACACACAGACACACATGTGTGTCATAAGGTTTCATATAAAGCCCCTGGAGCCCAGCAGAAACCTGAAACCCTTGGGTCGGAATCCTTATACGGGTTTTCACCTTTGCTGAAACATACCAGGTGGAAGAGAGAAGGGCTCAGACGGGGGTTGGGTGAATGGCCATCCATGGATGACCCACCATGACTGGAAGGGTGGAATGGGAAGTCACACATTTCAACAAACCTCTCTTTACACCCACACCTTTCCAGTGGGGGATAGTCCCTGTCCAGAACTTGCTGGAAGGCAGGAAGGTAGGAGGAGACTCCTCATTCTGCCAGTGGCCTGAGGAGGGAAGAGAAGGGCAAGCGTGTGTGTTGGCTGAGGGCACATCACCTTGCAAGCAGCATCAGCCTTCACTGATTGCTCCTGCCTCTGGTTCTCTGCCCAGAGAAGAACTGCCGTGCTCTGAGCTGGGTTGGGGGGCTAGGCACCATGCTCTCGGATGCCCCTGTGTGCATCAGGCTATAGAGATTGCTTGACAGTCAGTATCTCCATTTTACAGCTTAGGAAATGCAAGTCTCAGAGAGGCTAAACAAACAGCTCAAAGGACCCAGCAGTTGGGGCAGAGGCCATGTGGCGTTTGGATTAGGAGCCCTGGTTCAGTAGGAAGCTACTGGACCCCAACAATGTAGCAGACCAGCTGTGGGGCCAGCTGCATGATCTCTCAGCTTCTCATCTCTGTCATATGGTCGTGATTGTGATGGCATCAATGCCATAGAGCCAGTATGAAGGTGAATATAACTGAAGCACTTAGAATAGGACCTGGCCGGTAACAAATGCTCAGTAAATGTTAACTACCTTTCACACAGTTGCTGTCAGGCTGCTTCTCTTGCTGGTGTTTCTTTAAAGTCTATATTCAAATGTTACCTTCCTGATGGATTTTTGCAGGGGGTGGACCACTGTTTCCCATTCAACAGCTGAAGGAAATGAGACAGAGAGAAGGGGGGATGGCCATGATCAGGGACAAAGCAAGGATATGTTCAGCTCTGGTGTGTTGTTTTTCCATAAAACCAGGCCTTCTGGCCACCTACCTGGCCCTGGTACCTTCATTTGCTCTCCCTGACACTGAAGGCCCCTTGGCCTCACCCAGAGGAATGCAAGACCAGTATGCTGGAGTCTTAGCCTCCAGCCAGCTTTTGCAAAGATTCTGACTTCTAACCAGATTCCCACCTTGCATTTGAGACCAATCTCACCTTTCATTCTGCATTTGTTAAGTGCCAACTCCATGCCAGGCAGTCAGGACAAAAAGATAAACAACATTTACATGCTCCTGCCCTGACCCCAACCTCAACAATGGAATGTCTTTCCATTGCTGCCTTAGTCTTTGTGTTGATAACATGCTTGGTCCTCCGGGTCCTCCGGGTCCTGCCCCTCCTCTGTGTCCTCCTCACCAGTGGCCTTTTTTTCTTTTCTTTTCTTTTCTTTTCTTTTCTTTTCTTTTCTTTTCTTTTCTTTTCATCTGATTACTGCCTTAAGATGAACGAATGCTTCGGGGTGAAACCTCTGGGTCAGAGGAAATGGCACCTTTCTAAGAGACTCTTGGTTCATGATCTTAGTTGACCCTTAGAAAGATGTCATCTTAGGGGCACCTGGTGGCTCAGTTGGTTAGGTGGCTGGCTCTTGATTTCAGCTCAAGTCATGATCTCAGGGTCTTGGGATCGAGGCCCATGTCAGTTCTGCATTTAGTGAGATGTCTGCTTGAGGATTCTTTCTCTCCCTGTGACCCTGTCTCTGCTCACAGTCTCTATCTTCAAAATAAATAAGTAAATCTTAAAAAAAAAAAAAAAAAAGGAAAGATGCCACTTTAAAGATGTTCACTCCAGCATTGTTTACTGTATACCCAACTAGTCTATCAGTAAGGGATGGTTTATATAAAATGTGTTCAATCTACAGAATGCAATACCACGTGGCTATTAAAGGTGGTGACATATGTGGACATCCAAAGACTTGAAAAGGCTCTGATAATATATGGGTAAATGAAAAATGCTGCACATCTAATAGACATTTAATATGAAACCAAATTGGGTATGTGCATAGAAAAGGGTCTACAGGAAGGACAACAAGTGTGAGCAATGGAAATTTCTGGGGCGGGCTTATAAGTCATTTTTACTTTTTTTTTTATACATTCTGAAATATTCACAATAGCTACTATCTTAATAATCAGAAAAAAAAATCAATGCCTTCCTCATCCCCCTGTCGGAAATATGGGTGGGGATTGCCAGTAGCCTTGGAGGTAGGCAGCTGCCAGACTAGGTCCTGGGCACCTGGCACCCATGTGATGCATGGTGAAGGCTGGTGGGCCCAGGTCTGGGGTGGGGGCACACCTCTCGATCCGGCTGGCCCAGCACGTTCTTAGGATTGGAAGTCTTGCTGGCCTGCCCCCCCACCCCCTTCTTTGGCCCTGGTTCTCATGAGAGGCCTGGCAGCTCAGGATGGAGAGAGGAGCTTCCTCATCTGTCATCTCCACCCTCTCTCCTCTTCCTAACCCTGCGGTCTGCACATCACAGTTGAGCTACTTCCCTTATTTCTTTCCCTTCTCTTCTTCCATGGCCAGTGCTGGGCCTTTAAATCAGACAGACCTGAGCTCACATCTTGTTATAGCCACAGTCCTCAGTTTCCTCATCTGTAAAATGGGAGTCATAGTGCCTATTTTGTAGAATCAAGGTGTAATTTAATGTTTAGCATGCTCATTGACCCATGGCTCCCCTGGCCCCTGCGTGCTGGCCCTGCCTGACTTTCTCATTTCCTGGTCTGGGTGTCTGTGATGGAGGCAGGATATGAATACTGTTCATTAGGATTGGTCCTTGGGTGGTGACACATGATTCCCAGGCACCTCCGGCTGTCTCTGTACTCAGACCATGAGCTCCAGGGGCTTAGACGCAGTGCTGGCTCTGGAGGTCAGGCTGGCCTGCTATGACAAGGGGATGGGTGGGTGCGCAGGGCACAGACAGCGTCTGTTGCCGACCCAGCTGACTTGGCTTAGCTAAGTGCCATCACCCCCCAGGGGATGTGGCTCCCCACAACAGACCATTCGTGAGTCACAGCAACCTAAGGACAGATGCCCTGAGTCAGGAGCCACCGCAGACCATTTGGGACCTACCACCATGTACATGGTCATAAATAACACTAAGTCCCTTCGACTCTTTTTATTGGGAGGAGTGTGACGGGGAGGTCGGGATGGGTAGGGGAGCGAGTCCCATTGCCCTTGCCTCCCACTGCCAAGCAGAGAACAGAGTGAGGACTTCAGAGCCACTATTCGGGGCCCATTTCCTCAGCAAATATGTCACCATGAGAAGTCCTTGGTTTCTAATCTGAACACAGGGTTGATGGAAAGTTGGCGTGAGAAGTAAATGGATAATGGATGTGAGGTGATTAGTAGAGGCCCAGGCATTTGGTACTCATTATTACTGTTGTTTTTATGGGAGATAATTTTTGTCTAAATACAATTAGTGGTTTATAATCTATGGCTCTTTTTACTGCATTCGCCACAGAGAGAAACCATGGAGCCAGAAGGCAGTACATCAAGTTATTTATTTAGAATGGGAACAGAATGGGTGGTGTAGCCACCTCAAATATGCTACTTAGGGCCAGAAAGGGCCTTAGAATCATCTAGGCGGAGGGAAGGGAGCTCTCAGTAGTTCTTGGTGACTTATCCATCCGTTTATTCACCATTCATTCTTTTATGCCTTCAACAAATCGTGATTGAGGATTATTATGTGCCAGGCACTGTACTAGGCACCCGAGACCCTGGAAGCTACTGGGACTTATTAAAACTCTGGCGTGGAGGCCTGTGTCGCCACATCCTCCTTCTCGGGGAGTTTGTTGTATTCTTTCCAGTGAAGAGGGGAGAGCCTCTGGCTAGAACATTCTTCCCACATCCCCATGCCTGCACACCCAGCCCAGTTCTGGCTTTTAGCTACCCACATCGTCCTGCCCTTCACTAGTGTCTTCAGAGATCTGAGCCGCCCAGCACGGTGGGACCAAGAACAACAGGGGCCCCTCCCTGTGTTTGAGGAAAGACACGTGGCCTGTCCACAGCTAGTTGTAGATTGGAACCCCGAGCCAGGGGTTTCCTCTGCTTCTCGAATGTGGTACCCATGTCCATGTAGAGTGCCAGAGGCCTAGGGCACCACAGCATAGGTTTGACTTGTCTTTCAGCTGAAGAATTGAACACATGTCTATTTTATCCCATGGATGGATACATGCAGATATCGCAGAGCAGAATTTTACATGTGCATGGGTTTTAAAGATACAAGAGGAGACTAAGGGGGGGGGGTTTAGTCCCCCTTAGGGGGACTTGTGGGGACAGCTTGTGGGGACGGCTTTGGGTGATGTCTCTGGACCTCCCTGAGGGAGACCTTTCAGTGTCCTCCCCCTTGGGGCTGCCTTAGTGGAAAAGTTCGAGAACTTTACCACAGTGATATCCAGAGGATGGCATCGCCCTGTGCTTTACCTCCTCAGTGGAGGGAGTATGGAGAGGGGCTGAATGACCTCATGCCAGACAGAAGTCAGACTTATGGGAGGTTATTTTTTACTCATGAGGTTGTGAGAGGATCAAAGGAAATCACTGTGTCTGGGTCATTCGGGCTGGAAGTCCACAGACAGGAGAAACTAAGGAAAAGAAACCATCTTCCTCTTTTGGTGGT
Organism: Vulpes lagopus; assembly: GCF_018345385.1. Lineage (NCBI taxonomy): Eukaryota > Metazoa > Chordata > Mammalia > Carnivora > Canidae > Vulpes > Vulpes lagopus. Next base: position 62,515,166 of record NC_054846.1, on the reverse strand, counting down.
GCTGGGGCCAGCTTTTGTCCAGAACCCAGCACTTTCCAGAATCATGATTTACGCAACTCTGGCTGATGTTGAAGCTCTTCTGAGAGCCATCCTGCGGGCTCCTTCCTTTAGGCCTCTGCTTGCATGGCACCTGATTGGAGAGACCCCTCTCCCCCTGCACCCTGCCTTTCACCCCATTATCCTCAAACAAAGCTTGCCTTGCTTCAGCACTTGGCAGCACCTGACAGGTTAGATATGTATGTGTTGGAAGGTAAACTCTACTTCTCCTTGCTTCTCGAAGGAACACACCCTATGAAACCACGCTTAACCAGAATCTTCCTGACCGGTACCACCTATGGAACAGAATTTGCAGGAAAACAAATTAAAAAAAAAATCAAACAAACAGGAAGACCCAGCTAAATTCAAGAACATAAGCTCTTACTGGGGATTTAACCCTCAAAACAGCTTCTGAAGAGTGTCGGTAACTCAGCTACATTTGACATAATCTCCTAAAGTTTCTACATCCTGCCCTTCTGGCCAGCACCCCCGGATCATGGTCTTACTTGGTATATGGCTATCTCCCCAAAGACTGGAGCCTCCAGCATCAGGGACCTGATTGGATTTATTCTTCCCCTGAATGCTGTAGGCACTTAGCAAAGGTTTAATGACATAATTTCAAAACTCTGAGCCAGAAGGATTCTATGTGTTACCAAGGAGGAGAGGAAACCAAGGAGCCAAACGTTGGCTAAAAGTCGGAATAGAATGTTCTGGTTAATTCATTCTTGCTTGGAGCATTCAGGAAGTCCCTCCCTTCACCTGTTTCCCTTTTCATTTCCCAAACACTCCGCTTGATCAGGTGTGTCCTCAATAAACATGAAGATGCCTGACTGCATCCATGCAAAGAAAGGTGTGGAATGCACTCTGATATCTGCCAGGCCCTGCTGAGGGCCAGAACCCCGTGTTTCCAGGAACAGAATGAGACAGGAGGAGGACCCTCCCCACATTGTGGTAAGGGAGCAGAGAAAAGCCTTTGTGAACAGATAGTGTTCACCAGTGAAGGACAGCTATGAGCCCCCAGGGGTCGTCTCCATCGGGCTCAGGAAGGACGGAGCGGGACCTGCAGAGAGGGACAGCTGTGCCTGCAGCATCTCCCCTTATTCTTGGTATGGAGCTGCTCAGGAAACACTGGTTGTAATTGCAATTGGTGTTTTTACCAAACGCCTCCTCACCAATCATGGACTGAATGCATAGCATTGATTCACTCTCGGGTCCGTTCATCCAGGGCCTGCCACGTGTTGGGCCCTGTCCTAGGTGCTGGAGACTTGGCAGCGCTCAACAAGACAGGCTCGGTCCCTCCCTGCTCTTGTGGAGCTTACGTGGCCGGGGACAGCAAACAAGTCACAGTTCATATATGGTGGACACCGCCCATGTGCCAGGCCATGATGTGGCCCTTTCCATGCAGAGATCCAGCTTAGGGGTGCATTTTCAGGGGCACTTCTCTGCCGTGCAGGATGGATGGCATGTAGCAAGATGTTGTATCTCTGGTTCCTGCACCCTACGGTCGTGGCATCCTTCCCTGTGGCCTTTTCCAGGCACCAGAACACCCTCAAATACCCACTCACAGTTAAAAATGTCCCATCAGGCTGCGGCACTGCCCTCCCCATTAGAAACATGCCATGATCTGATTTAATCCTCACAACAACTCATGAAATTGGCTCTGCTCCTCATCCCCATTTTACAGATAGTGAAGGTAAGCCACAGAGGTGTTGGGCAACTTCTTCAAGTTCGCACAGTCGGACTGATGGATTTGAACCCCAGGAGCCTGGCTTCAGGGACTGCACTCTTCACTCTTCTACCCTGCAGCCTCTCAGCAAACACAGTTAACTGGAAACTCAAGGCAGCGAGAGATGCTGTGCTGAAATAAATCAAGATGATATGATAGAGGGAGGAAATGTTTCCTCTGCGTAAAACATCTTACTGACCCAACAGGGAGAAAAGAGATCGTAACAAGAATCAACTGCAGGGCACCCTCCCCCCAGCCCCTGGTGCTTGGCACACAAGCAGTCTGGACACAATATTAAAACGGGGAGGGCAGTACGTGTGTGTGCACATAAGTGAGGTGGACTTTAGTGAAACCCTCCGCCATGATGTTGTGAAAGCCACTAGCATGCAACAGAGGAAAGGCAAAGTCAAGCAAGCCAGACTCTGGGAAGGAAGGCAGCCCTTTTTCTCTCTCATGTCCAACCAGTGGAAAAGTAACTGTTAGTTGCCTATGGTGTGGGTCTGAGCTGACAGCAGTAGGGTATGTGGAACTTTGAAACCGACATTTAGATCCTCACTTGTTTGGCATACAGTAGGTATTCAAACATTGGATGGGTGGATGGATGGATAGATGGATGGATGGGTGGATGGTTGGGTGGATGGGTGGATTGGTAGATGGATGGATGGATGGATGGGTAGATGGATGGGTGGATGGATGGATGGATGGATGGATGAATGGATGGATAGGTGGATGGATGGGTAGATGGATGGATTGATAGGTGGATAGATGGATGGGTGGATGGATGGGTAGATGGATGGATGGATGGATGGATGGATGGATGGACAGATAGGATTTGGTGCCAGCCCCACATGGAACTTCTGGTTGCAGAGGCCAGACATATTCCGGGACCAAACTAAAATGGTGTAGACTTAAGGGCTAAATTACCAGTCAAGATCAATTCCAGGAAGCACTTGTTCATCTTTACTCAAATCGAGTCCAGAATAAGGAGGGGATTTTCTGTCATTTTTCTTGGCCGACTACTGTACACAAGCTCAGTCTTCACAGTACATCCTGGATAGTTGGGCACCTACTATGAGTCTGCCCTTCAACAGACATTATGACTTTTAGTTTTCAAACTAGCCCTGCACAAGTCAAGGAGGCAGAGCAATGCAGTTGGTGGTCGAGCAAAAAAATCAAAACCAGGACTGTCATTTCTCTGGGGCCCCCCCACCCCCACTGGAAAGCAGTTCTGAGTGGCTGTACCCTCAGTGTGACTCACATAAGTTGTGGGTTATCTTGAGGTACGACGAAGGGTTTGGCAAGAGTCCCCAGGTCAAAGAGACGGGAGTGAGGACTAAAGAGAAAGGAGCCCGGGTTCGTTTCCAGCGGGGAGCCCAGGGAGGGCGGCATGGTCAGCAGCGGGGCCTGTTAGTCACTGAGAATGGAGAGGAGCGTGAGGGTGGGTTGAGGGTGTGGTGTGAAAAGGTAGCTCGGGACCTGGGATCTGCTGGGGAATGCAGGGGTGGGGAAATAGGTCTGTTCCCCTTCTCCTCCACTTCTGTCTACCACATTTTAGCTGTGAGGAGGTGGAGGGGGAGGATGCTGCGGGGAGTGGGGGCAGCAAGGAAGGAGAGAGAAGAGATGGCTCCCTTGCTTTCTTCACAGGCAAACAGACCTTCATCCCTGCTGCAGCTCCTCGTGTCCCAGCGTGTGATCTGGGCCGGGCCACCTGCCCTCTCCAAGCCTCAGTTTTTATCTCACGGGGTTATCGTAGGAATTAGACAGGAAACCATATGTGAATAGGTGTGGCCAGGGCCAGGGGTAGGTGCCTGGGAATTGGCTCCTCCCTACCCCCTCGTCTCCTCCCCGGGTGAGTCTGATGAGAGCAGAGCAAAGAGCCAGCCTCCGGCCAGGCAGGCACAGGGGGACAGAGCCTTCACCTGCTGCTCCCACCCCTTTCTGCTTCCCCGGGGACCTGGCTGCCTCAGCGGGGTGCTACTTCGAGTCACACCACAATCATGCCAGGTGGCATCTCAGAGGGGCCTCAAAGTGGACCCACCAGACGCTTCAGAGAGGTGGGGACCAGGGCCCCATGCGGCCACAAGGGTTAGCTGGTCACCCAGCTGGGAACAAATGGCACAGCCAGGACTGCTGCCCGGGACTGTGGCCTCCTTGTGCGGTGCTCAGGTCCTGGGTCCCCTGCCTCTCCGCCTCCTCGGCGTCTTCGGTGTGGGGCACAGGGCGTGGGCTTCCCAAGTGTTGGCTGTAGGACTCAATGACGGAGGAGATGCGAGCGCTCCCAGCCCAGGCCCGTGTGACGAGGGGGTGTGGATTCATCCTTGTAGAACCAACAAATGAATAAGAACACTTCCCTCGGAGCCAGGCTCTCTGTGCGTGCTCGTTTTCTGACTCTTCTCCACCACGTCTCTCACCCAAGGATGCCGTCCTGGGCTCACCCTACTAGGACCTGAGGGAGAAGTCGGTGGTACCATTCCAGAACCTTGCTGAGTGCCCCAAGGCCTGTCCCACAAAGTGCACCCCTCTGATCCCTGGCTGCCTGTCCCTGTAGCCCTTGCGGTGGCTGCTTTCTGGATGGCCTTGGATGCATGGGCTCAGGGCCGTAGGGCTGCAGCATCCCAGTGCCCGTGTCTTCATCCTGTCTACTGGGTGGCCATATGGTTCGATGGACAGAGCCCCAGGGAGGTGGAGGACCTCAGCGAGTCATGGACCTGCCACTTCTTAGCTTCACGACCTTAGGCAGGTTATGCCAATTCCCTGGTCCCCCTTTGTCATCTCTAGAATGAGGATAGGCTCACACCGTGGTTTGGGTGGGGAAGGGCTGTCGATGGCTGGAGGCTGGGTGGCTGGGAGAACACTCTGGAAGCATTTGAGCCGCGGTCTGTGGGAACACCTGTCGCTGCCATTGCATCATGGCCAGGGCCCCCTCTTCTGAAGGAACCTGGGGAGGTGGATGAGAGAGCCTGGACTTGACCTTGGCCTTAAGCAAGTCCGGTGGTCTGTGAGAACCTTCTCGGGTTTTCCCATCTGCAGAGTGGGCAGGACTAGCCTGTCTGCCTCTCCGGGGTCATCTGTGAGCACCTGAGACAAGACTGGGAGCCTGTGGTTGAGAGGAGCCATGTACATAGGTGGATTTGGGGGCAGTTGGGTAGAGTCGGGGAAGGTATAAAGAAGCCCAGACTTCCTTCCAAGAGAGGCAGATGGGGGTGGGGGGAGCCCCAAGTCTCCTGTGAGATGGGTGACTACTGAGGGCTTGTTACTCACCCTCCCGGGCCTCACCATTCTCATCTGAAGAGCTACCGTGCCCAGAGCTCAGGGGACAGTCACTAGGACAGCACTGTCATGCGGTTGCCTCCGAATGGTCTGCGGGGACTAGGCCTCCCTCTCTGGGCCACCACCCCCCTAGGACAACAGAGCCTCTCTGACCTCACTTGGCTCCTGCCAAAGTGCTCCCCCGGCTCCAAGTGCTTCTCCGAAACTGCCTGGCTTGCCGGGGCGCCCCGCTTGCCACCGGCTGCTCCGTGCATGTGATCTCCAGCTCCAGATGTCGAAATCCTGCTCTGGGCTGCCCGGAAAGCCCCGGCTGGCTGTGGCGGCAGGGGGGCTCCTTGGCTAGCGCCCCACGGGGCAGCTATTTGGGTTCTGTTTGCAGACGTCCCCGTTTCCTCTCTAAGGAGCAGTGGGCCGTTGAGGGAATTTGGGCTTCCGGTGCTTGGAGATGATTCCGAGCCCCATATCATCATAGGGACGGTGTGTTTGGGGAACCGTGTGAAATGCTGTGGTTTAGTGACACCACGGTCCACTACAAACGGAGACAAGATGCTGGAATCCACCGTCTCGGGTGTGCGGGTGCCGATGCGGAGGTTTTCCGCTCACAGGTCTCTTGACACTGTTTCTGGGGCCGGAGGGGCAGGGAGGTTGGCTGTGCGTCAGGACAGACTCAGGGTGATGTGCCTGCGGCGCTTTCAGCATCAGCTCACATTCCGCCAAGACGGCTGCCCCATTTTATTAGTAAGGAGTCCTAGGGAAGTGAGTTGACCAACCCCGGGCAGGACGGTGCGTGGGCGGCAGACCTTCCCTGGAACCCAGGATCCTCTGACCACAAAGCCGCTGCTCTCAGCCTGGGCTTTTTGGTGCTTCTCTTCTGAGCCAAGTGCCAGGCTGTGTGACCTTGAGCCAGTCACCTGATGTCTCACGCTCCGGTTTCTCCCTCTGCTTTGTGAGAGGGGGAGGCTAGCTCAGTATTTCTCAAGCATTTCCCCAGAAAAGAATAAATGAATTTCTTGGGAGTTTTGTTTTTCCTTAAACATTCTCATGGCATTTTATATTCTGCTCCATGATTTTTTATCAGTGTTTGTTTTAAACTTTAAAACATTTTTTTTTCTCCCCTAAAGTCTCCCAGTCGACGTGAAGCTCTGAGATGTGCTGTGTACCCCAGGTGCAATGCCGAAGGTCCCCACCTGGGCTGAAAACCTGGGGCATGAATGATTCCTGAGGGCTGTGATTTCTGTGTACCTGATGCGTGGCCAAGGTCTGCGAGGTCACGCAGTGCGTTTGTGTGCCTCTGGGGACACCGTGACAGTGTTGGAAGGCCCTCCTCCCGCCCTACACCTGCCTGTGATGCTTGCCCTTCCTGGCCCGTCCTTGCTGGGGCAAAGGCCTGGGGCCAGGCCTGCTCCAAATTGGTCATCCTTCCATTGGCAGCCGATGACGCAGGCCAGGGCCAGAGCAAGGTGGAAGAGGACCCCTGCTCTCCCAACAGCTGGTCAGGGCTAAATTTGAGTCTCTGTATTACCAGCTGTGGCCCTGGGCAAATCACATGCCTGAGCTTTCTGGTTCTTTATGGACACGGGTGTGGACCTGGGGCCTTCATCACAGGATTACGGTGACACAGAAGAGAGCAGGGGTAAGAGAGATTCCCAGCATGGGGCCCAGTGGCAGGAGGGACGTGCCAGGACAGATAAAAGATACCTGCTGTATCTTAGGACCCCAGAGCCACAAAAATCTGTAATCCATTTTGCAATAAAAGGCTCCTTTTCCAAAAATATCTCCCTCCCCAGTATTGTTTCCAGCCTAAGGTCCTCATGGTCACTGAGGCTTTGAGTTAAGGCGTGGTCGGTCAGCCCTTATTAAAATGCAGTTGTTACACAGAAATGCTGGGCCAATTCCACACCCCACTTTCTGTTTAATTGGCCATGTGACCTTGGCAAGTCATTTATCTTCCCTGAGCCTCTGTTTCTTCATCTGCAAGCCAAAGATGCTAAAGCAAGTGAGTTGCTGTAAACAAGAGATTTTTACAGTACTCAGAGGCTAGTGAGACAACAACAGATGACTCAGTGGGCCCACTGAGGCCTGAGACATCAGGTCCAACACAGTCTATGTCACAGGCCATCTGGGGACACAGAGGTGCCAGGCTCGGACAGTCAGGGACCCTTCATGGCAGAGATCAGGGTCTCATCTGAGATATGAAAGATACTGGAGTCACCCAAGAAAAATGAGGCTGTGGGCTCCTCGCAGGCAGTGGAGATGGCAGGAGTGTAGGCCAAGGCCCTGTCCTGGGCCCCCGGTGCCCCACCTAGACAGTGTACTCCAGGCTACCCTCCAGGCATTGCAGCTCACCCCACTTCACAGATGAGGAAACTGGGCTGAGCACGTCAAGCAGCTTGCGTGAGAGGCCACCTGGCCTTTAGTGGCTCAGCCAGGCTTCAAACAGACCCAGAGTCTGTCTTCCTAGGTGGCACCCCTCCCTCCCCGCACTGGTGAGTGGGAACCAGGGGCCATGTTTCCCAGTGGATAAAGGAAAGGGCGGAGGCGGCCTCGCTCTGGGGCTGGAGCCTGGGGGAGTCAGCCCTGGGGACAGAGGGCCTCAGCCACCACGCCACTTCTCTGTAGAGTGTCCTGTTGAAGGACAGACTCCCTCTGCTCCTTGGGCGCCTCCTCCAAGGCCCCACCTTTCTGACGGGCCCATCCAGCACCCCAATCCTGCACAGGGCCGTTGCTTTCTGTTTGTTCCTCCCTTCAGACTCCGAGTCGCTGAGTCCACACGTGTGGTCTTCTCTGTGTCTTACCCTCTGGGCATCCAGCAGAGTCAATGAATGTTTGCTGGAAGGAAGCCAAAAACCCACGCCCCGGGCCCAAGTCCTGCCTCTGCCCATAGTAAATGCTCCCAGTGTGTCTGGGGCACACAATGGTGGCGTGCAGTTCAGCCTGGAGAAAGCCGGGGTCCAGAGAAACGGATTTTCTCCAGGCCTCAGAAACTACACTGCGTCCCCTGGGTAGCCCTGTTTCTCTGGCAGAGAAGGAGTTGGTGAGCAGTGGGCCCGCCTCCCTTGTCCTGAAGCCAGGGAGCCTTGCCATCCCCAGGATCCTACCCTTGCTTGGCCCGTCCTCCCCTTCTAGGGGGTTCCGAGCCTCTGCTGTTTGCCAGAAGAGCTCGGCCTGTAATCTCATCCACAGGAGACGCACCCTCTGAGGTTGCACAAGAGGGAGAGGCTCTGGGGACACCACGGAGGTGGGGAAGGGGGGGTACCCAGCTGCAGATGGAGAGCAGACTCGCATCTGGTTCCCTGAAATGGCTGCAGCGGAGGCCCTAAGCCTGACCACTGCTTGCTTCTGAGCCTGGCAGCACCAGAGTTCTGGAACACCCAGTTTGCCCCCTTAAGTGGGAGCAGCCGGGCTGTTGTGAAAACCAGGGCCCCCCAGACACCCTGGGCGGGCACCGGCTGCGGATGCTGCCTCATTGAACGGGAAAGGTGGCTCTTCAGAGGCAGCTGTCTCCCCCGCACAGCCGACAAATCATTGTTTTAATGAGTTGTCACTTGGACAATGGGGCTAAGTCTTGGCCCTGATTCAGTGCTCTTGCCTTCTCCCCACCCGCACCCCCTCCTTCTATGTACCCCCCTCCCTCCCCGCAGCTTGCTTGCTTCTCTCTCTAGCCTCCACTTACTGGAAATGAAATCTCTCAGCGCTTGAATGGCAGGGAGGGAGGGAGGCGCCCAGACAAAGAGAAGGCTTTGTCTGGCGGTGAATTTGGATGGCAGGTGGGTGGCGGGGAGCACACAGACTTCCTCCATCCGCCTGTCACGGAGCTCGCCTAGTGTCGGAGGAGGGGAGCTGGGTTCAGTCCTCCGGCAACGCCTGGCTTCCAAATGATGGGTTTGGAGAGAGAGCCCCAGGCTGCCAGCCCCTGGTAGGAGGAGGCCAGAGCCGTGGCAGGTTGCTTGGTGGGGGCAGGGGTGTGAGTGGGGCTACAAGCTCCCACTCGAGGGCAGCCAGGGAGCCAGATGAGGCTAGCCCGTAGGACCCGGCTCGGCATCTCGGGAACCCCCCCCCCCCGCCACTGGCGCTCCCGCTGCTGCCGCGCAGCGTCCCCGGGGCGAGGGGACCCCCGCCCCCTCCTCCCCACGTGGCCAAATGGATGAAACAAATTGGAGAACCAAATCCTCAGCCCCAGCCCCATGGGCTCTGCCCTCTTCCTCACCATCATCCTTGCCACCTCACGGCGGGCATTTACGCATCATACAGGGCGACACCAGGTGCCTGTAGGTAGGAGGGCCGCCCCGTGCGCCAGCTGGCCCGTGGAGGTGACTTGCCGCTGACTCCTGTTTCTGCTTTGTCGATAACTTCTTGGGCAAGGTGGCGTCACCCTCTGGGCCTCAGGCTTCCGACCTGTGACACGGAGATAGCGGTAGCTCTTTCTGCAAAGGGTTCTTGGAGGTTTAGGGGTGCTGGGGCACCGAGGGTGCAAGGAAGGGGTCCCAGTGCTGGCTGATTTCCGAGTGGCACCGGGGCAGCATCTTGGTAAGGGATGGGTAAGGATGCATTCGGTGTCACAAATGCTGCACCCACAGTGACTTGCCCCCAATGCCCTGTAGACACACCCTCAATGCTCCAACGACCGGTTGCATCATTTTATCATCTTTATTGTCCACGGCCCTCCAGTGGCTTGGCCTCCGCATCTCAGCTGTGGCAGCAGCAGGCATCTCGTCAGTGGCTGGTACCCTCTGTTCTTCTCCCCATTCTCCATGCTCCTCCCAGTCTGGGGGGACCAGACGCCACCACTTCTGTGTCTCTCGCTAGGCTCCCTGCTGCCCAGCCCCCTGCCCACCACGCGCCGGGCCCGCTCTCTTCTGTGAAGCGATGCTGCTGCCTCCTGCCTGGTCCCTTGGTTTCTGGCTCGTTCCCCAGGGTGCCCTCCCCCCACTAGCCCAAGGAGCCTTTCCGGGTCCCAGACGTGGCCCTTACTCCCCTCCTGAGCACCCTGCTGTGGCAAGAGGTGGTCAGTCATTGGAGTGTTTGGTGGCCGTCGCTTGTGTCCCTGTCCCACACCAGCGTGAGCCCCGAGCACAGAGGGGGACGGCCGGGAACGTCTGCCAAGAACCCGCTCTTGGTATGTCCACCGAGTGAACGTTTGTCCTGCACCTTCTCTGGGCCAAGTGTCGTGCCCTGCACACGCCAGGCAGCTCGTCAGTCCTGCCTGTGAAGGAGGGGGTCACTGCTCCAACTAAAGCCTGGTGAGGTTCGCCGGCTGGCCAGGGCCACCAGCAAGCGCGCATGGTGGGGCCTCGATTCTGACGCCACAGTCTCTGCGGCCAAAGGCGCTGTCCCCTCTCTCCCGCGGGCAACACGGGTGAGCCACGGAGACCCAGCGGGCCTGGCAGCCACAGCCTCTGCTCCCTGTCTATAAAGGGAATAAGGGGTGACCCGGCAGCTGTGGCAGGGCTGGAACGTGAAGAAGATAGCTCAGAGCAGGTGGCATGGTGACTCAGCCAGCTGCAAGGCAGGGAAGCACGGGGCCAGGGCCGGAGTGTGACTGGGGGGGTGCTGTGGGGTGAGTCCTGCAGGCCCTGAGAGCTCTAGGCCCTGCTAAGCTGATGGAGAGAGGGCTGGGGGCAGGATGGAGGGGGCATCAGGAGGAGACTGGGGGCAGGGTGAGCCTGGGGAACGGGGCAGTGGCCTGCAAGGGCCATGACCCTGGAGGGGGCGTAGGAGGTCAAGAGGACATCAGGGGGACAAAGTGAGGAACCAGGGAGGCCTGCCTCAACCCTTGCCACCCATCCTCCCGCTGGCACTGTGCTGCTGCACCTTCATCTCCACAGGCATCGCTGGTGCCCCAGGGTGCCCAGACTCTCTGGGCACAGGCCTGTCCCCAGCACAGGGGCCGAGGAGGGGTCCCCGAGTCCTAGCACGATCCACATTAGCTGAGACTTGAAGGAAAAGCAGATGGGAACTCCGGCTTCCAGTGCTCACTCCACACCAACTCTCGCTGACCTTTGGGAACCTCTGCCCCCCGCTGGGCCTCAGTTTCCTCTTGGGTACTGAGAGGGCTGCATGGCCACTGAGGGCGCCACCCACAGACAGCGAGGCCTATGATGTCTGTGGGGGACACAGAGGAAGGAAGGCCTGGGACAGAATCGCCACTCTGCACTGTCAGGCTCTTGGCTTTTTATAGTAATTACCACTTAGTACTTGGGCGTTGGGCAGTTGTCAACACTGGGGTTTTCGGAATCCAAGGACATCCCAGCCTTTGGCCGTCCCTCGCTTGTGTCCTCGTCCTCAGCCCCGCCCGCACCACAGTGTCTCAGCCCAGCTCCGTGTGGCCTGGTGCCTGGTGCAGCCAGGAAGATACGAGTAGTCCCTGGGGGCGATGACAGAAAAGACCCACATGAAAATTCATTGCCACATTTCCTCTGCGTGATCTCCCAGAATGCCCCGAATGGCTTTGTGTCTGCAGGATGGAGCTTTGCCTCTGCCAGTTCATTTATTCTGTGAACATGTCTTGCACAGACGCTCTGCACCAGGCCCGAGGCAGCCTGCGGTGATCCTGGGGGCCAGGCGGGCCGGGGGTGCTCTTGCCTCCTGTGGGGGCTGGGCCCCGGGTGCCCTGTGCCCTCCTGCCTGCCCCAGGCCCCGTCTCGTCCCAGCAGGGGCTCTCTGGACTGGGTAGCTTGCCGTGCTGGGAGTCGTGTGGAGGGGCAGCCAGGCCCGAGCAGGGGGGCTAGGCCCGGGGGTGGCGCTCCGTGTCCCCGGTGCCGTGTGATGATGGCACGTGGGCAGAGCTGCCGGAGAGAATTGTTCAGCCAGACAAGCATCTCAGCGGGGGCAAATGGTGAGCAGTGAGCGGCTTGTGGAGACGCAGGGCTCAGGCAGGGGGCAGGGAGTGCATGGGGACAAAGCCATGCGGTCCCCAATTCCCAGTGTGGCCTTTCCTTACCCACCGCACGCAAGGCTGCTTTGCTCGGCTCCCTTCTGCCCCGGGGCCTGGGCCCCACGTCTGCGGCGGCACCCCCGAGGCCTGGCGTGCCAGCGTGGGCTGGGCCCTCACTTCCTCCTGAGCTAGGCATCTCCCAGGGCCGCTTGAGCGTCCTCGTGGTGTGGCAGTCGGCTCCCCTGAGGGACAGTGGTCCAGGAGAGAGCAAGGGGGAAGCGCATGTCTAGGACGGGGCCTCGGAGGGCACACGGCTGTTCCCGGCCATCCGATCGGTTCTGCGGGTCAGCTGCGCCCGGTGCGGGGGGACGAGGACCACAGGGGGGATGCTGGAGCTGGCTTCCGGGGGCTCCCGGGGCCCGGGCGGGGTTTTGCCCCCGTGGGAGATGGGAGAGCTGGCCAGGTGGGCGGCCTGGAGCTGCTGGAGGACAAAGGGGACCCTCAGCACCCTCGTCTCCCACATCAGCTTCTTTCCCCAGCTTCCTCACCCCACGCTCAGTGGCTATCCTCCCTGGGCCACTGCTACAGCCGCATCTGCTCCCCGCGGTCCCACCTGCGTAGAGACAGGCTGTGTGTCATTCTAAGGGGTCGTAGTGCCCTGGGCCTAGGGGTGTATGGGCACCGGCTGCAAGGCCCCGGGGGGTGAGATTCTGATCCGCCTCCCTTCAGCCCTGCGTTTCTAAGACTCCCCCACTTTATGACCTGTCCGCAGGGGCTTGGCCCTTGCTCCTCCTCACAGACACACCAGCCCCATGCAGGAGGCCTCAGCTCGCCCCATGTGATCCCCTGAACGGGACTCTGGTCTGTGGAAGCTGTCCTCTTGCCCCCCACCCCCAGCCTCCCACCTGTAGGGTCTAAGTGCCCGGAATCCTGGCTTCCCGCCACGCTGCCCACATCCCATTGGGAGCCTTCCCCAGATCATCAGGCCCATTAGAGGCCTCCAAATGCCACCTGACCTCAGGCCTGTGATGGGCCATGCGCCGGCTCCCCATGCATTATTAACGCACAGAGAGCATGAGAGAAGCGCTCAGATGTATTACACCTGGCGTCCCCCGTGCATTAGTTTGCAGCAGTCGGAGTAGCCCTCTGGTGGCTCAGTGATGTCCCCCTAAGGTCTGCCCCGGGAGTCAGCACTGATGGGGTTGCTGGCTCCCCAGGTACCGCGCACATGCGGCAGAGGGCACCTGGCAGCACCGGCCCCAGGGACGCTGGGCTGGACAGGCCTGGCACATTGGGGTGGGGGTGGGGAGGAGGCTGAGGGGTCAGCTCATCTACTCCTCACCTCCGCTGAGCAGGCGGCCAGAGCTGGAGGAGGGAAGCAGCCTGTTCAAGGTTAGGGCGAGGTGCGGCCCAGGCCTGGGCCCCTGTGCTGCTCCCACCACCACCCACCCACTGAGAACTCCCTTGAACTGAGTCTTGTCAGCTTAGACAGGCCTCCCCAAGGGGACAGAGGAGAATTCTGGGCAGATGAGGGTCTTCTTCGTCTCCCACTCCCGTGAGAAAGTCAGATGAAAGCCCCCAGCTGCGTTGCCTCGGGTTAAAAATGCTCAGCTCTGATTGAGTATGGGAGCCGGGGCTCGTCACTTGTCCTCTCTTGGCCTTACTGTCCTCATCTGGAAAACAGGCACAGTAATCTCTGCCTTCTGCCTCCCTGCCTCCCTCCCCAGGCTAGTGAGGCTCAAGAGAGGTAGTGGATGAGAGAAATGAGAGAAACTCACGGAATATAAGATTACATGGGAAATGCAGGCACACGTCTTCCCCTTCCTGGACTCTAGAACTTTGCACCTTTCAACGCAGGATCAAATACTGGGCCGGCTGACATTGGGTTAAGTTGAAATAATCAGAGGAATGGGACAGTGGCTGTGAGGCCCCAATGACCATAACTAATTCAGGAGGCCCTGATCTCAAGCCCAGCCCTGCTACTTATGAGCTAATGGCCTCATCAGGACCCCTTCGTCTCCTGCTCTTCTTCTTGCTTTTTCTTTCTGTAATATGGGTAGGGAGTTGGGAGGGAAGCGAGCTGAACCTCGTAGAGAACATTCCAGCTCTAAAGTCAGTGGGGGCTCATTCAGACTAAAAGATAAATGACTTATTTCAGGTCCTCTTTTTTAAAAAAGATTTTATTTATTTATTTGAGAGAGAAAGAGAGCACACAGTGGGGGAAGGGGCTGAGGGAGAAGCAGACTCCCTGCAGAGTAGGGAGCCCAATGTGGGGCTCGATCCCAGGATCCCGGGATCCAATGGCAGAACTTAACCGACTGAGCCACCCTGTGCCCCATTCAGGTCCTTTTCTTTTCTTTTCTTTTCTTTTCTTTTCTTTTCTTTTCTTTTCTTTTCTTTTCTTTTCTTTTCTTTTCTTTTCTTCTTTTCTTTTCTTTTCTTTTCTTTCTTTTCTTTCTTTTCTTTTCTTTTTTTGTTACAAATGCTTGTGTCAAGGGCTGACTTTCAATAATTCAGGTCCTTTTCTAATAGCAAGTTTGGGAAGGGGGTTCAGAGTCCTGGGAAACCCATGGTACCTAGAGGTAAAAGGGTGTGGATGAGGGTAGTGCGGATGAGTGTTGCCAACTGCCTTTTTTTTCCCCAAAGGACACACACTCACTCGATTTCTTCCCCATTTTGCAGATGAGTGAGCTGATATATAGAGAAAGGAGTGAGTTGTCTCAAGTCATAGAGCCAGAGTGCAGGATAAAGCAGGCCTGCGTCTGCCCTGGCCCCTGTAGTGGACCAATTAGCAAGGAAAGGAGAGGCGCTGCCAGTGATGGATCACTTCTGTGGATTTGCTGCAAAGTGCATCCCGTCCGGGGTCTCATTTCATCCCCACAAGCTTCTGGGAGGTGGGTGTGGGTAGTGTCTCCATTTTGCAGATGGAGACCCTGATGCTTGGGCAAGTGAGCAGGAGCCCTGCGGTGATGGCGCCAGTGGCCTGACTTCTGCTTGCCCCTGGATGGCCTAGTGGGGACCACGTGGCTGTGGCAGCCTGGGTAACCCCCAGTCAGTGTGGGAGGTAGCTGGGACTGACTGGTCTGCAGCCCCGCGGAGGCAGGTGATGTGCAGGAGCAGTAGCTGCCCTCTATGCAAACAAGGCCGAGCTCCGAGCAAACACATGGTGGAGAAACCCCCTCCTTCCCCTCCCTGTGCCCCCAGCCTGTGCCTTGTGACACCTTCACCACTGCAGCTGCCTCACTCCAGCTGTGGGTCCCAGGCCAGGCCAGTTCACATGCCCATCCCCCGGGGGAGTTCCCGGAGCCCATCTGGAGGCGGTCATGGCCCGAGCAAGTTGGCCAAGGGAGCCAGCCCTGCAGCCAGAGGTTGACGGAGCATCCCCGGTGACATGCCCATGTCACTTCCAGGGCCAGTGTGACCATGTGGATCAGAGAGCTCCTCAACCTATAAGGACAAGTCTGGCCTCCTCTATCCTCCAGTGCCCGAACTCATCCCCCTCCTCCCTGCCTCTGTGCCTTTGTTCCTGCTGTTCCCTTGGGATTGTGCTTCATGCCTTGTCCTCTCCACCCGGTCTGACACGGTGGCAGAGCCAGTCCCACATCCCTGCCCCGGTCCCTCGTGCTCCCTGCCGGTACAGTGCCGCTCAGACCATTGCCGCGTCCAGCTCCCTGTCAGGCTGGGTGCTGCCCGGGCTGAGGCTGGTGGACGTGTGCGCCTGGCCCTGGATGGGGTGTTTTGTGCACACAGTCCCCCTGAACCCTCACAATCGAGAGGGCAGGCATGCCTCTCATTCTTGCTTTACAGATGAAGAAGGGTGCTCAGAGGGGTCAGGGCACTTGCCCGAGGTAACGCAGCCACCAGGTGGGAGAGGTGGGATAAGGAGCTGGGAATCTGCCTGCAAAGCCTGTAATTAAAAGTAAGACCGAAAGCTCTTCAGCCTTGGGCCAACTGGGCACAGAGGGATTAAGGACCACTAAGCCTCAGATAAATGTTTTAAGTGATGAGACTGGACCCTCCTGCCAGGTGTGCACCCCCAGGCCTGTCCAGGGTGCATCCTGCAGCTCTGGGCACTACCCTTCACTTCCTGCCTGCTTCCCCCTGGCACGGGCGAGGGCTTCCCAGGAGGTCCTCACACGGGTACTGTGGGCTCGGGATGGTTAGACCCATCTTGTAGGGCAGAAATTGGAAACTGAGGCCCAGGGAGATCTAGTCAAGGTGGCCGAGGCACCCGGCAGGTAGGTGTCGTGCCAGCCTCCGGCCCCGGGCTCCGAGCTCTGTGTCGCGCTCCTTCCCTGGGCCACAGGAGGAAGCCTCTTAAACCAAAGCCACTCGGCTGCCTCTGGCCCCGAAGTGACGAGAAGTGACGAATGACAACGAGTGGCGCAGATGGTCAGCTGGTCCCCCACCCCCAGTCTCTGAGAAGAAAGGAAATACCAGGCTGTGGGGGATTCCTTTGGTGGCGCCGCGCCCCTTGGCCACTTCCTCTGGATACTCTCGTTTTCTTTGTCACTTGTTTTAGTTTCTGCTTTTCTTCCCTTGTTCCTTTTTTTCAAGGTCACTTTCATTTCCATCTCTCACTGTCTCCCCCATCGCACCCCCACCTGTCCTTTCTGTGCCCCCATTTCCCTCCTACAACCTTGAGATCCCCAGGGGCCGGGCTGTCTAGGCCTTGGAGTCCCGGCTGGGGGTGTCAGGGATGGGGAGAGGCCGTCACCCCGTCCCTTCCCCCACAGCGCGACAGGGAAGGTGGCTCTCAGATTGCCCCGAGAGGCCAGGCAGTGGTTACCCGTCCCCAGGCTCTCGGCTGAGCTGCTCTGGGCCTCAGGCTCCTCATCTGTGCAATGAGAGTAAGAACACCAACCCCAGAGGATGTGAGGAGAAAATGAGATGACACATGTAAAGCTCAAATAACTAGTATTTAGAAAAACTCAATAAATACCAGTTCTGTGTCGCCAGGAAATGCCTCTCAGTTCAGCCTCCTACATCTGTGGTCATCTCCCCCCTCCAGCCCGTCTGGACCCACATCTGGCCAGAGGCAGGAATTGCTCCCGAGCTACCGAGGCCTGCACAGGCTAGACCTGAGGAAGGAAGAGAGCATCACCACTGGTGCCTTCCACGTTCACACAGCTCCCCGGCCAGAGCGGGAATCCCGGCCAGCGTGCCCGGCGCCCGGCCTCCGCCTTGCACACCCACCGCCCGCTGTGCTCCCCAGGGCGGCCCAGGCACCAGCGGCCAGCTCTGCTTGGTGCAGGGTTCTTTCCTCTGGTGAGCTGAGACCTGCCTACCTTCGCTGCCACCTCCCACCCTGGGGCCACCTGCAGAGGGACCGCTCTGCTCCCCTGCATTGTTCCAGATGTTGGAGTATTGCTGCTCGGCCACTCTGGGCCACCAGGATCCCTCTGCGCCGTGAGAGACGCGCTGCTCCACAGTGCTTAGGACCTTGGACTCCAGGGCCCGACTTCCCACTTCACCTGCTGACGCCACCTCTTGCTGCCTGAGGTGACCTTGTGCCCTCTAGGCCCCAAATTGGGTAACTCTGGGGCTCCCGTGAGCAGATGTGTAACGTGCTGGCGTACTGTGAGCGCCCAGTGACCTCACCTCCCACCACTCTGCTTGTTCAACACCAAACATCCACGATTCTTTTTAATTAAAAATTTAAATCTAAATAAAATAATGATTAAAATGATTATTAATTTACAATCCTATTTAAATAAGGTTCTTTTAAAAAAAAAAAAAAAGTCTATGTATGGGGCGCCCAGGTGGCTCAGGGGTTGAGCATCTGCCCTCAGCTCAGGTCGTGATCCCGGAGCCCCGGGGTTGAGTCTCGCATCGGGCTCCCTGCATGGAGCCTGCTTCTCCCTCTGTTTCTTCCTCTCTCTCTCTGTGTCTCTCATGAATAAATTAATAAAATCTTTAAAAATTAATAATAATCAACATAACATTGTATTAATTTTAGGCGTACACCATAATGATTCAGTATTTATATATGTTGTGAAATGACCACTGACTGCAATAAGTCTAGATAGCATCTGTCATTACACCTAGTTTAAAAAATTTTTTTTGGTGATGAGAACTTTTAGGCTCTCTTCTCTCAGTGGCTTTCAAATATACAATACCATGCTGTCAACTATGGTCACCGGGCTGTACATTTATACCCCAGGACTGACTGATTGATTGATTTTAGGCCCTACTTATTTTTTAACTGGAGTTTTGTACCTTTTGACTCCCTTCACCCATTCCCCCCACTGCCCACCCCCTACAATTCCTAGCAGCCACTCAGAGGACATCATTCACAGCCCCCCTCCATGCCACATAGTCTGCTGGTGTCCACCTGGCAGTCTCCCTCCTATAACCTAGAGGAGGAGCCTTGACCCCTGGGTGCAGCTCCCAGGTCAGGAAAGAACCTGTTTGTTTTTTTTTTTCAAAGGTTTTATTTATTTATTCATGAGAGACACACAGAGAGGAGAGAGAGGCAGAAACACAGGCAGAGGGAGAAGCAGGCTCCATGCAGGGAGCCCGATGTGGGACTTGATCCCGAGTCTCCAGGATCACACTCAGGGCTAAAGGCGGTGCTAAACCGCTGAGCCATCCGGGCTGCCCAAGAACCTGGTTTTGGGATGACACCTGTGCTCACATCCCAGCTCCCCACTGGCACCCGATTTACCCAGGTAGCATCATGGGCCTCTGTGCTCCTCCAGGGCTTACAAAAACATTTGAGACATGAAAAAAAAAAGTTGGGGTCCCAAGATACGATAACGACTGATCAGAATGAATATTTAGTTAATGTATTCAAACATGATTAATTGTTTGGTTTCGGTTTTATAAAAACAGCCCTCTCTTTCGCGGCCGTGCCTCACCTTTGCCAAGGTGCCTGATTATAGATGATGATTGCTAAGAAGGCAGAGCTGATCGTTAATCTTATTAGTTACTGCCTGCAAATAATTTCAAAAGCAAAACTATTTTTAAAAATCAGCGTTGTTTTTCTTTTCTTTTTTTCTTTTTTTTTTATTTGTCAGCCAAAGAAAACATGCAGAATGAGATGTGCCTTGTATGATGTGGGCGAGGCCTCCAAAAGCAATAGCACCTGGTTCTTAAATTGGCCCTGGGACGGGTCGCTTTGCCTCTGAGTCACTAGCTCCTCACCGGCAACACGGGGACAGTACACCTGCTACCCGGAGTGGCTGAGCCTTGCCTGGATCTCTGGTGGTGTCTTTTGGGGACCGGTGGGGAGAAGGGACAGAGGATGGAGGACCCTGGCTCCCTGTGCAGTTTCCATACAGACACTGGCTTAATAGCTTGATTTACGGATCCTACAGATCTTCGGTCCAGGCCACCAAGCATCCTGTTTGGGAGGAAGCAGGACCATCAGCAGCAGGTAATAATTGGGCTCTGGGTGGTTCTAGGGGAGTCACAGTGACCCCTTTGCTGCTGCCTCAGGCGGTCCCACAACAGCCCTGCAAGCCCTGTCCCTCCCCAGCTGGAGCAGAATTCATCAGGAAAAGAGGGCTTTGCGCTCTTGCCTCTCCACAGCTTTTCCTTGTAAGGAACCATCATCCCTTTGTTCTGTAACTGGGGGAGGCTTGTGGCCCAGGTGGGGCCGGGTTGGAGGCACAGCTGCATTTCTGGCCCTCCTGAAATGGTCTTAGTCGGGGGATGCTACTCATAGCCTGGAGGTGCCTCTGGATGGGGGTGCATCCTGCCTAGGGTGGTCTGTTTCTTACAAATTGGGTAGAAAAACATCAAGTCCTGGGTTTGGGTTCTGCCTTTCTCATCCACTTGCTGAGGGACTTTGGACAAGTGGCTTGATCGCTCTGAACCTGTTTCCTCCTCTGTGAATCCTCTGCAACAAACGGCCAGCCCACCCTTTCGCTGGGTGGATGCAGGATTGTTGATGGCAAAGGCTTGAAGACTGTCATTTCGAAGTTGCTGGGGGGAGATGCCTGTCCTCTTGCTTGTCCGGGTGTGGGGACCCTCCTGGAGTCCTTCACTGGCTTCCACTGGCCCCCACCTGACTCCTGCCCTAGCCCGACCTAGGCCTGGGGTCCGCGCCGTCCCGGCTGAGATGGAACTTGAGGCCTCAGAGGAGACCCAGCGGGTGACCTCAGTGCAGACCAATGACTCACAAATGCAACACCATCCCCCTTGTCTCTGCAGCGGCTGTATTTTAAAAGCAGAATAAAACAAAATCAAATAATCACCAGGCATGAAAAATATATCTCGCAGATATGATAAAAATAGTTATTTCTACCTTCCCCTCCTCGCTCACTGGACATACGCATAATCAAAGACAGAGATTTGTTAAACCAGAGACGGGCTTTGAAGTGATCCCACGTAACCCAGCCTTTGTTGCCCGTGTAGATTTGCTGACCGAAACCAGGGATGTTGAGTGACTTGCCCCAGTTTGTGCAGGGCGTGTGTGTGTGTGTGTGTGTGTGTGTTTGTGCGAGCTGGGGCTGGGGCTCAGACCTCCAGTTCTTTACAGGGCACCAGACTTGCACCTTAGCATCACACCTCACTACGGAGGCTCCGCCCCCTTCACAATTACCTGCTCCCAGACTGACATCAGCTCAGAGCTGGATGCTTCCAGTCTCCGTTGTGTGTGTCAAAGGATCTGGGAGGGTGGTGTGGCCAGATGTTCAGGAACCTCTTGAGTATATGATCTGAGCCACGTCTCTTCGCTGGTCCTCAGTTTTCCCATCTGCGGAATGGTGTTCTTGGATAAGCATTTTTACCCACGTGCTTTGGCAGCAGTAGTACCTCGTGAAACAAAGCCCATCCTGCGCTGGTTCGGTACTAGGCGTTGCATGTGAAGGCAGCCTCTTCTCTCGGGGTCACCCAGTTTCACCAGCTGCTCTCGGAGGGGTTCACGGGCAGCACTGTGGCAGGGGTGAGCGTACCGGAGACTCATCTTAAAGCTGCCTTTGCAGAGTCAGCACACTTTTTACTTAGGTTCTGTGCTTGGGCTACAGACTGACTGCGTGTGCCCCCCAGATGCACACGTTGGAAGCTCACAGATGTGATGGTATTGGGAGTCGGGGCCTTTGGGAGACAATTAGGTGGTGAGGGATTGGGATCAGCACCCTTGGAAAAGATCCGGAGAGTTTCCTGGTCCCTTCCACCATGTGAGGACACAGCAAGAAGATCCATCTGTGAACGAGGAAGCAGATCCTCACCAGACACTGAAACCACAGATGCCTTGGGATCTGGGATCTTGGGCTTCCCAGCATCCAGAAGTGTGGGAAATAACTTCCCGTTGTTTTCGAGCCACCTTGCCGGTGGATTTCTGAACTTAACTGGTTTGCTCATTTAGAGTGGCTTTGGAAGGTGACGTGGATGGTGGTAGGAGGGATCGTGAAGGCTCATCCCGAGACACGACCTGACGCTTGCCCCTGCAAACTTGCAGAAGATGAGCCACATTTAGGCAGCCCCGAGGCTGTGGTGATCCCTGGAGACACTCCAGGCTGTGCTCTCTGGGTGTCCAGGTGGACGATGACATTGGGAGGCAGTGGGGGGAAAGCTCCTTGCTCTCCATTCCTCGAGCCAAGCTGCTAGCAGCTCTAGGGGGGGTCGGGGTACCCTGTTGCCGTTCACTCTTTAGCATGAATAAGCTAATCAGATAGCTCTCCAGCCTCGACCAGGAGAAACCTTCAGGAGCACTTCACCCCTCGTCTGAAACTTGTGCTGCTTTCCATTCCACTGCTGAACTATATTGATACCTCCCTCCCCCCAATTTGTAGTCAAGAACAAAATTATTACTTAGGAATTTTCTCACTTTTACGTTTTTCTCCCATTGGCCTTTCTTTAGCTCCTGGCCCCTGGTACTGCTTGCCTGCTGCTGAGTGCACGTGGACGGTGAAACAAATAGTGACAGGAATGATCAGAATCAGCCAGTTCTGTTGAACCCCACAGCATCTTTTTTTGTGGGGCGGATGTGCATGCGTGTGGGTTATGATTTTATGGTGGGGACACAAATTCTGCTGGTAAAATGGCTCCCAGGTCATGGGATGGAGCCAGAAGTAGAGTATTTCATGGAATCACCCACCCCGACCCCTGCCCCCAAATTCCATGGCTCCCAGTTGTGACAGTGGGATGAGGATGGAGATGATGTGGAGAGAAGAGGGGCTCGGGAAGGACTGGGATGCCCCAGGCCCAGGCTTCCTCTAGGACCTGCCTCCCTCCCCCTACCCCACCCCGCCAAGCAATCAAGTCAGGTGTGCCCCCCCCCCGCCACCCCGCTGCCAGTAACTGTCTTACTCAGAGCCTGTACCTGGATTTGGCCCCCACCATGCGTCCCTCCAGTCTCTTCTCCACGGTGCACCAGGGGGAGCTTTCAAAAACACAAATCAGGTCACATCATCCTTTGCATAAAATCCGTTAATAGCTCCCTGTGGCCTCCAGTGTTAAATGCCAAGTTCCTTTCAGAGTGGCTTGCAAGGGACCTGGGGATAGAGCCCAGCTCCTTCTCCTGCCCCTACCCCGTGCACGTCTGTGCCACAACGTCCTGGACTGTGGTGCAGTTCTGTGCCCCCGGGCCTTTGCAAACGTGCTTCCCTCTTCCTAGAAAGCTCTGGGCCTAACCTGCCTCCCCGTAGCTGGCAGGCATATGCATGTACACACACACACGCACACACATGCACACGCACACATACGTGTGACACTGATTCCTCCTCGGTACTCAGGGTGCAGTTTAGATGCCGCTTCTGGGAAGCCTTCCCTGACTGCCCCTCCACACCTGAGCCGTCCGTCCAATGTGCTTCTGCACCCGTGGACTCACCCCCACACTGGGACTTGTCACTCTGCAATTGTCTTTTTGCTATCTCTGTCCCCTATTCTGGGCTGCAAGATAGGGGCTGTCCTGTCATATCTGTCATATCCCAGCTGTTGCATACAATGAATTCTTGTTGAATAGCTGTTGAAAGTGAAAGGAAGGAGGGAGGAGAGGAGGGAGGGAGGGATGGGGGGGGCAAGAAAGAGTGGGCCAAATTTATTTTGCCGATCTCATGGTTCCATCAGGGCCAGCCCTGGCGTCTATGGGAAATTCATGTGAATCCCTGCCTAGATTCCAGTCCCAGCTCTGTCCTCGGGAGCAGAGCGATTGCAGTCATGGTGGGCAAGTCACTCAACCTCTCTGTACCTCAGTTTACCCCTCTGTCAGGTGGAGATGATTATGGGACACCCTCCATAGTATCGTCGCCGGTGTTCAATGAATTGATACACGCAAAACCTCGGGATAGGAGTCCTATAAATGTTCGCTATTAGCATTATTAGTTAACCTGGGCCCCATCTCCATTTCTTGGTCTAGCTTATGAGCTTTAATTTTTATTTATTTATTTTCTGTTGTTGTGATGACATTTAGCACGCAGTGTACCCTTTCAAAATCATAAGCGGGCGATACAGTGTCTGTTAACTACAGGCGTGATGTACAGCGGAGCCCTAGACCTTTTTCATCTCGTGTACCTGAAACTTCATACCTGCTGAACGGCACCCTCCCCGATTCTCTCTTCCCCCAGCCCCTGGAAACCCTACTCTCTGTCTCTGTGAACTTGACTCTTTTCCTACCCCATCTAGGTGGAATCAAACAAGATTTGCCCTTCTGCGACTGGCTTCGTTCACTTAGCATAATGTCTCCCAGGTTCACCCGTGCTGCTGCATACTGCAGGATTTCCTTCCTTTTTAAGGCGAAATAATATCCCACTTGTACGTACATGCGGCATTTTCTCTCTGCACGCACCCGTCAGTGAACACTTGGGTTGTATGCCCATCTTGGATTGTAAATAATGCTGCAGGGGTAAGGGAGTGCTGATAGCTCTTCAAGATTCTAATTTCAAAGTGGTTTTTTTTTTTTGGATAAATACCCAGAAGTGAAATTGTTGGATCATATGGCGATTCTATTTTTGATTTTTCGATGAACTACCATCTTGTTTCCCCCAGTGGCTGTGCTATTTTACATCCCCTCCAACAGTGCCCAAGGATTCCAGTTTCTCTGCTTCTTGATCATCAGAGCCTGGCTCTGGTCCTACCTGTTTTACCTGTAACTCCTTCAACACCTTGCCTAGGAATTGTACATAATAGGGTTGGAAAAGGTGGGATGATGATGCAGGATATTCAGTGCCTGAGGCGGGGGAGCCAGGACCAGGTGAACGCATTTCTCTAGCGGGACCCAGAGCTATTCTAGGGGTGTCCAAACAGATTCAACCTGTGAAGGAGCCGTTCTGTTTGTGGGGTGTGCCCCACAACTGCCGGAAGTGGAGAAAGGGGTAGCAGTTTTCTCCCTTAGTCTCTTCAAGAGTTGCACTCTGGGGCCTGAAAGTAGCCCCGGGGCTGGCTTGGAGGTGCTATTGCGAGCACATCTGGTTCAGTGTACCGATCATGGGGTTCCCTGGCTGCCTTGAGGATGGTTCAATATCTGGGACCCAGATGGAGGCTTGAGAGGATGTTTAAGGCTGGGCCGGGGAGCCGTAGGAAGGGCCAAGGTGGCTTGGAAAGGACACTTGGCTGAAAGGAAAGCCAGAGCCTGCTCTCTCCAAGAGGCTGGGCCCCTGGAGTAGCAGGTGTGGCCAGGCCCCCGAGACCCTCCAGTCTGAGTCCTTGTAGGACCAGATCTCGCTCCCCATCTGGGCTTCCATTCTTGGCCTGTGTAACTTAGGGGTGAGAGACAGCCTCCCCAATGGAAGGGAGCTCCACCGTCCTGGTTCCAGACCCTGGCTCTGCCACTTAACCAGGTGTAGGACTCAGGCCAGGCACCGCACTGTTCTGAGGTTTGGTTCCCCGCCGTGGTGCACATGACCCATCATCCCACCAGGGGTGACATGTGGTTGAGGGGAGGCTGAGGAACTGCTCTGGCTGTGTCCCTGTCCTGAGCCCGGTCACTGCATCATCCACCCGATACCGTGGCTTTAGCCCCAGCAGGACGGGTGTCCCAGGAAATGCGAGGCTTTCGGAGGAGCTTGGGGCTTCTTGATGGGCACGGGGAGGTGGGCCCTGGGTCTCTTGAGCAGTGAGGCGCAGCCAGTGACCACCTGCTGGTCAGGAATATCTGTTCTGGAGCTGTCTCCCTCCCACGTCAGGGCCACACTCAGTCTGGGAGACAGAACAATTCAGTTGCAGGAAGGGATGATGTCCTGCTGCCCCGGCTCTTTTTAGGTGAGTGAGTTATTTGCATGAATGGAAGAATTATTGTTTCCTCCCTTCTCACTTCCAACTTAGAAGAAGCCCACATGGCCGCTGGAAGCTTGCTGTTGCTCTCCACCCTAGAAGCCCCAACCTGTGTGCTTTTGTGCTTTGTTTAGTTCTCTGCCTGCAGTGCTGTTCTCGTACTGAGCAACGAAGTCCATTTGGCCAAATCCTCCTCGTCCTTCGAAGCTCAAATGAAACCCTCCTCTCCCTCTCGAAAGTCCTCTGGAGGGCCTTTTGCACACCTGCCGTGCATGGCTGCTGTGGCACACACACTGAGCCCCCGCTCTGGCCGTTGGGCCCTGGGCTCCTGCCATATCAATGCTGTATTTCTTACCAGCCCCTCCTGACCACAGGCCCTTAGCCTCCTGATGTCAGAACCGGCCCAACCCCATCAGGGTTTAGTCTCAGCCCCTCCAAGAGGGTGGGTTAAAACATGTGCCTCCACTCCAAGCTAGACTCTTCTAGAAACTTCTCTGCTTCCCTTTGGTCTTGGCTCCCACTTCCTGCGGTGGGTTAAAGTCTTGCGGTCTTAATTGCAGCATGTGCCTCTGTGTGTGTGTGAGTGTGTGTGTGTGTGTGTCTGTGGGTGTAAGAGAGACAGAGACAGAGACAGAGAAGAGGGTGGAAAAAAGGAGAGAGAGTCACCTGGGTGGCTCAGTGGTTGAGCGCCTGCCTTCAGCTCAGGGCGTGACCCCAGGGTCCTGGGATGGAGTCCCGCCTTGGACTCCCTGCGTGGAGCCTGCTTCTCCCTCTGCCTGTGTCTCTGCCTCTGTGTGTCTCTCATGAATAAATAAATAAAATCTTAAAAAAAAAAAAAAAAAAGGAAGGAAGGGGAGGGAGGAATGGCGAGGATGCAGGGCAGGCCACACACACGCTGTTTCTGTTTTGAGGTGGGAGTGAAACGACCCTCATTCTCCATCAGCTAACACCCGGGCAGACCCTATGTGGGATAGTATCCAGCCTGCCAGCTGGGGCCCGTCAGCTGTTCAGAGCCCCCCAGAGTCCCATCTCTGTCACCTTCAAAAAGAGATACTAGTGTCCTTGAAGTTTCTTTTTTTTTTTTTTTTAATTAACTTTTATTGGTGTTCAATTTACCAACATACAGAAAAACACCCAGTGCTCATCCCGTCAAGTGTCCACCTCAGTGCCCGTCACCCTCCTTGAAGTTTCACTAACAATTATAACAACAAGTGCCAGCAGTTGGGGCATTTACCACGCCTAGCCCTGTACATATGTTTTCGTAATTTTTCACAGGAACTTTGGAGACAGATGCCATCTTAGTCCCATTTTTCAGATGAGGAAGCTGAGGTTCACGAGCACTCCACACCACAGCCGGCGTGAGGTGCGGGCACGCAGCCAGTCTGTCTGGCTCCCAAGTGCTTGCTCATCATCTCCATCGCCCACACGCCTCCCACTCGGCTGGGAGACTGGAGGGGGCGTGAGGTCCTGGCTCCGCCACTGGCTGCCACGCGTGGGGCCTTCAGCGCACCAGGCCTCAATCCCTCTGTCTTTAAAATGGACCAAGTGCTGCGGAAGGGCCCTGCCAGCTGCCCCGGGCCGCGAACCTGTGCCTGAGTGATTCAGAATCCTCTGAGGCTCCGACACAGTCACGTTCATTCTGGGACCCCCGGATTCTGGGCTGTTCTGCAGCCGTGATTGGACGTCGGCTCCACGATGGCCCAGGCTTCCGTCGTGTGACCCCTGCTGTATGTCGGGGCCCCGCACAGCCAGCGCCTGGCAGGTGGTAGGTGCTTGGTTAGTGTCTGTTGACCAAGTGACCGTCTTACCCCGCGGAGCCCTCTCGCCGACAGTCGGCAGCCAGCACCCACACTCCAGCTGGAGCCCACGCCCTGAAATGTGGCCAGGTGCCCATGGGACCAACAGGCAGCAAACTTGTCCCCTCACCCTGCTTGGCCGCTAATCAACAGTATGACTCTGGGCAAGACGCCTGACCTCTCTGAGTCTGTTTTTCCCCCCAAGAGCACTGGATGAGGAGTCCGAGAAACACACCAAACTCATTCCTGCCTCAAGTCTTTGCATGTACCATTCCTCCCACCTAAAATCCTCTTCCCCCAAAATACTCTTTCCACGGCCACCTGGCTTCATTCAGGCCTCTGCTGAAATGTCACCCCCTTAGGATCCCACCGCCTTAGGGAGGCCTTTCCGGTCCATCTTCACTCGAACACCTCTGGCCACTTTCCCTCCCCTTAAGTTGTTTTTCTTTTTTTTTAAGATTTTATTTATTTATTCATAAGAGACACACAGAGAGAGGCAGAGACCCAGGCAGAGGGAGAAGCAGGCTCCACACAGGGAGTCTGATGTGGGACTCGATCCCGGGTCTCCAGGATCACGCCCTGGGCCGAAGGCAGTGCTAAACCGCTGAGCCACCTGGGCTGCCCCAAGTTGCTCTTTCACAGGACTCATTACTACCTCGTGATGCTTATTTGTTGACTGTTGACTGTTTCCCCAGTAGAATTGAAGCTCCAAGATTCCAGGGACCTTTGTTTGGTTCAATGCCCCTGGAATAGTGCCTGACACATAATAGATGCTCCATAAATATTTGTCGAAGGAGGAGAAAAGGCAAGAGCCAAGCTTCATGGGGCGGCCCTGGCCCAGCAGCCTCCACCCAGGTTCTGGTCCCCCAGATGCTGAGCCTCGTTGGGGCCACTCTCTGCCCCTGTGCTGACCCTGCCTGAACTCCGTGAGGCCCAGACCCTCTCCCAAACACACTCTGGGCACCTCCCTCATGGGAAAGGAAGCCCAGGCACCTAGCTGTCCCTGCAACGGGAAACAGGAAGGCTGAGGCTTGGTGTTGGGGGTGGGGGGGCTGGTGTCTTCTGTTGAAATAAGAATAGTGGTTGAGTGAATATCCCCATTCTCCGTGACGTGCCGCTGGAGGTCTGGTGCCAGCACTCAGCAGGGAAAGGAGGGCAGAGGAGCGAGGTGCTAGTGTCCGACCCCGCTCGGCTTCCTCAAGCTGCCTAGCTCGCATCTCCCACCCTCCTGGCCCCTCCTGGTTCCCAACAGGCCTTCACT
Source organism: Vulpes lagopus (assembly GCF_018345385.1). Lineage (NCBI taxonomy): Eukaryota > Metazoa > Chordata > Mammalia > Carnivora > Canidae > Vulpes > Vulpes lagopus. The sequence continues at coordinate 62,487,045 of NC_054846.1, read as the reverse complement.
GCCCACAGGAGTTGCAGCCCCTCAGCCTGCAGCACCCGGCTCTCCATGACCCAGGCCTGCCCAGGTCACCGAACTGCCCCCTTCCACCTCTCCGATGGGGCCTCCCTGCGGCAGGGCCCAGGAGCTGTGTCCCCAGGGCACTACGACCAGTCCCCCACCAGGCTCTACTCGTGCTGCACCTGTCTTCCCAAAGTGCCCTCCACTGCTCCTCTCCCAGGAAGCCCTCCACGACCATACCCCCCCATGAGACCTCCCCGTCGCTGCCCCTGCAGCTCTCCTGGACCCGCCACTTCTAGAGGGTGGGCGATCTATACAGGGGAGGTACTTCTTGCCTCTGGGAGGCCCTGGAAGCAAGAGTGGGAGAGAGCTGGGGTTGGGCAGTACCGTCTGTCCATCCAGGGAGGTAACGGACATGCATGCACCTGATGAACCGTAAAACCTCACCACGCCTTAGCCCGGGTTCCTTTACCCGGCCTGCACGCCTGCACCAGCGTGCCCATGGGCCACCCTGCCTCCCGCTCCCAAACCCACAGAGCTGTTTCTGAGATGCAGATCTGGTCACTTCCCTTCTGCAGCAACCCCTCCTTGGAGGTTCTGGCCTGGCGAGCCTGACCGCTGCTCTCAGAACCTCCCTGGGCTTTCCCGCCTCCATGCCTTTGCTCACATCATTCCCTCTGCCTGGAATGTCTCTCCCTCCCATCCTCATTCTATTAGATCTTCTTCTTCCTTTGGAATTCCCGACGCCCGCCGCCCAGGAACATTTGGCCACTCTGGGTCCCCAGCTGCGTGTCCTCCCTCACTTATTTGCCTAGAAATATTAGCCTCTTAGAAAGTCACTTCCTCAAAGAATCCTTCCCAGATTACCTCCACTCAAACATCTCCTCTGGCCACTCTCCCTTCTCCTTCCCAAAGTCCCCAGGCACTTCTGTGGCCTTCAGGGGTGGCCTGACACAGAGACATGCTAAGGTAAAGCTTTCTCCTGGTGGATGGTGCCATCCATGGAGAACATTACACATTAGTTTATCAAGGCCAAGCCACACTCCTTAAAAAAAAAAAAAAAGTCATTGTCTTTCTACCACTATGATAGGACCAAGGCTCAGAGATGCTAAGGGCCTTGCTCGAGGTCACACAGCAGCGTGTGGCACAGCTGGCCTGGGCCCCCAGTTGGGCTGATTTCACAGCTTTCTTCCATGTTGTTTGACTGTGACAAAGGTAACAATGACAAATGTCTTCCCGAAACATGACTGTCGATGAGCTGCCCTGGGGGGGCTCTGTTTGTCTGTTGTTGCCATCCAGTTCTGTGTATCCCACGAGAGCTTCCATCCCGGCCCCAAAAAGTGGCCAGCTGGTGTCCAAGGGGCCACGGTCCCCATCCACCTTCTCGTCCCTCATGGGGCCTGCTGGTGGGTCCCCTCCGAGCCCCGGGGACCCAGGCTCCAGACCGAGGTCAGACTTCGTGCTTCTCTCCAGGACCCCTCCGAGAGCCCGGGCCACTCTGTGCCCATGTCTGCCCCAAGCCACCTCCCAGCCCTGACACCCAGGCTGTAGATCAATAAATCCGCCTCCTGCTCTTGTCTCCCAACCATCTGTGTTCCCTGGTGGTCCCCGGGGAGCCTGCCAGGCTGGCTGCAAGCTCCCAGGTCGGGAAGAAGTTATTTTGGGGCTGTGTGTTGGAGACGTGCCTCTGGCTGGGGTTCCACAGCTGAGGGGAGTGGGGGGCTGCCCGGAGGGGACCACAGGGAGGGAGAGGAGGGAGCCGCCTTAATCTTTAGGCTCGGGGCCAGGACGTGCCAGCCCGCCAGCCCTACCCGGGCAGCCCAGTGAGATCCCAGGCCCGGCTACATCTTGGATATGTCCCTGGGGCAGATGGTACCAGAGGGACTGGGGAAGACAGTCTGAACCTCACCCCCCCCCCCACTTCTTTTAAAACACATACACACACCCTTAAAATTGGGTTGCCAGTGACAACCTGGCATATCATCTTCTTTTTATATTATTCTTAGGCCCTCTGTTGCCTTAGCAACGGAACAATGCTTTTAAATATAGCAGTTAATTTTTTCAGCTCCAGCAACAAAGTTCTGGTGCTGTCCAGAAGGCCAATGGCTGGTTTCTCTCCCAGGGGCAAAGCCCCGTGACCTCAGCTGGCCACACGTGGGGCCCGGTGTGTGGGCCCGGGCTTGGTGTCCTGACGCTGGCGGGGACCCTCTGTGTTCCCTGGCCTGGCTGCACTCCAGAGTCAGGGCGCAGTAGGAAGAACCTGGCTTCTGGAATCTCTGGGCTTGGGTCTGTTCCCGCCCCACCCCGCCCTGCCCCACCACCCTGAAACCCTGGCTTTTCTTCTCTGAGACTCAGTTTCTGAACCCGGTAACGGGGTGGCCGTTCATGGGGGTGATGCTGTGCAGATGGCAGAGGGGCTTGGAGGAGCCGAGGGAGGCGGAAGTAGCACGTGGGGAGCACTCCCCGAACCCGTCTGTGCTTCTGTCCCTCCCCCACCCTCCCTGGCGCCTCTCCCTCCTTCCTTACCTCCCTCTCTCTTCCTCCTTTTTCTCAACCCCTCCTCCCCACTGCCTTGAATTATTGATGTTAAATTCCCAGCCAGTAACATCAGAGGGTTAAAATCCATAACCAGCCTTCCTCTGGCCTCCCCTCAGATTGCCCTCCCTCCACGGGCTGGTGAGCTCATCAGAGTCATTAATCATACATCAGGCCTTGAGAACCCAGGCCCCCGTGGTCCCACCGCTGAGCAGCCCTGGGCAGGAGGCAGCCCAGGCAGGATGCCTTCTGGAAGGGCTGGGCTACAGCACAGCTCACACCTGGAGTGGGAGCTTCTCTGGGAAGGGGGTGCTGACAGCCCGTGAGGGGCTCCATCCGGAGTGCTCCCTGGTGCTCCTCTCAGCTCCTGCACCCCCCTTCCGCCCTCCTGCACCTCTCCCCAGACCCTCCCCGCCCCCGGCTGGCTCACCACCCACTCTCTCCATCCCAGAGCTCAGCGTGGCAGATCTTGGAGCCACAGACAGCTCCTAACTGCTCAGAAGCAGTCAAAACATAGGATGGCTGCTCAGCAGGTAGTGAGCTCCCTGTCAGCGGCAGGTTCGCTGAGAGGAGGGCACGGTGGGGCAGGACATTGTGGGAAGGATCGTAGAACCAGGTTACAAATTGAATACTCTCACCTCAACCTGTGATTGTTTCACGGAAACAATGATATTAAAATCACCATATAATTTTGCAAGAACCTTAGGCACCGGTTATTATCCTCATTTACAAAAAAAAAAAAAAAAAAATTAACTTGTCCGGGGTCATTAGGCTGTTAAAGAAGCTGACTCGGAACCTGCAGTTTTGCCTGATTTTTCAAGGCTCAGCTTTTCGGGGCTGGGAGCAGGAAGGGGCACGTTCGTGGAGCGCTGGTTGGGGGGGACTCTGCTGGTCCAGGGCTGGCTCCCTGGGGGCTGGCAGCCTCGTCCAGGGCCTAGTGGCCATTGCCGCGAGAGGACACGGGTGCCGTCGGAGCCCAGGCACCCAGGGGAGGGAGTGATGCTCTGGGCTGGCACCCAGGCGGGGGGATGACGTGGGGAGGGGAGGCGCCCGCCGTGGGCCGCAGACCCTCGGGGGCCTCCCGCACCCTCCTTGGCTTAATCCTCTCGTGGATCCGTGGCAGCCGCACCACGTCCAGTCTTGGCAGATGCTCGTCAAGGGCTCAGAGCTCAGAAGGGGGGACCACAGGCCCCAGCAACGTCCGCGGGAGGCGGCGAGGGCGGGGGGGCTGTGGCACCTGCAGGGCCCGGGGAGCAGCTGCGGGGCCTGGCTCCGGCCCCCACCCAGCCGGGGAGGATGAGCGGAAGGGGAGGCTCGGGGGGGGGGGGCGCAGAGGGGTGTCATGCTGTGCAGGGAATCGGCTCTAACCTACCAGGCAAGAGCCCCAGGGCGGTTCCTGACTCTGCTGCGGGTTTTCTGTGATCCCCCAGGTGTGTCATCTTGGGCCTTGGTTCCCCTCTTTACTGGAGCCTAGAACATCCGTCGCCCTGCCCACCTCATGTGCTAACATTAGTTGGCCATCGTTGGCATCCCCCTGCCCATCTACCTAAAACATTGGTCGGCGGCAGGTGCCTGCTGTCCCCTTGTGCTGCTGTATTTTTCTAGAGCGTCACACGCCCCCGTGTTTTGTCATATGTCTCTTCGTTCATCTGTGACCACCTCCCTCCGCCCTGAGACTGGAACTTACTGAGGGCTGCGTCGATGGCACCGAGGCCGTGCCTGGCACAGGCGAGCACAGAGCACATCGGTGAGTAAACGAATGAAGGAGTGGATTCAGGACCCATGTGATTCGTGTGGCGTGCCTTCGTGCTCCCGCAACCCCGGCCTGGCTCCTTCTGGCAGTTGTCACCAGGCCCCGTGATTGCGTGGGTCCCCACATGCTGTGAGATCCCTGTGTCCCCACACGCTGTGAGATCCCTGAGGCTGAGCACAGAGCCCAGCCTGGAGAAGGGGCTTGATGAGCGTTTGTCAAAGCGCTCGCTGCCCTGAGCCTCAGTTTCCCCACTTGTCCACTCCAAGTGTGGTCACCCTAGAGCCTTGTTAAGCAGCCGCCCTGGGTAACATTCTGGGATCTGGAACCTGTTTGCTGGCGTTTCCGTACCCGCAGCTTGGTGTGTTTGCCGCTCCAGTGCTTGTCCTGACTCTCCAGGGCTGGTCACTGCCCAGAGCCTGCCTTCCCCTTGATGAGCAATTAAAACCTCAGAATAGTCCATTGTTTAGAGTCAGGTGCCTGGACCCTGTATTTATCTCCAGCGTGCTGAGTGTGCTCGCGTCCCTGCCAACCACATGCTGGGCATCGTGGGGACGGCTCAGGCTTCTCAGCCCTGAGAGGCCATCGCCCTGGCCACAGTGCAGGACACAAGGAGGGAAAGGTGTGGATGGGAACCAGTCTTCACTGGGGCCCAGGCACGTGACCTGGGTGTTCCGTATGTCCTCATGAAGGTCACCCACCGAGGGTGTCATCGGCCCCATTTCACAGCCTGGGAGTCAGAGGCCAGGAGAGCTACCCTTCACCTGGAACTGCCTCAAGTTTGTAGAATTTGTGAGGGACAGAGCTGGGATCCGAACACAGGACCGTCAAACTTTCTCAACTTCCCCCAGAGGGTGGGTGTGATGGTAGGCAGCCGCCAGCCCCTAAAGCTGCAGCCCAGTGACTCCCAGTGAGTGAGTGAGACAGGGAGCGAGCCTCATGGGTGCTATTATGGGGTCTATGTTTGCAGATAACCAGGCTTGATTTCTGGCTTCTTCTTGTCCACCCCCCTACACCCCGCTTGTTCTTCTAGGGCCATTAAATCTTGCATCCTCCTTGGAGGATGACGTAGCAGAAGCCTGAAGAGCTAGAGAGAGAGATAGGCCGGGAGGTGAACCAACCATGGCCACAGAGCAGAGTGGGCACTCAAGGCCAGAGGGTGGCAGTGGGAGGAATCCTGTCCAGGCCTGCAGCAAAGTCCAGGGAAACAGAGTCCAGCCAACCAGCTGACTGTCAGGGGGACACCCAGGCACTGCCACTTCTTAGCCAGTGACCTCTGGCAAGCTGGCCTTGACCTCCCTTATCTGTAAAATGGGAGTAGTGATAGTCGCTGCCTGACATAGCCCTCTTTGGGGATTTGATCAAGGAATTCATACAAAAGTCTCACCCAGCAGGAAGCACCTGCTTCATAAGCTGCCATTGGCCACCATCCTATCCCCACCGTGCTGCACAGGCCCAGCTCAGAGGGCCAGGTCATGGGCTGTGGGGTACAGCTGGGCACTGGACCACAGCTAGCAGTAAGGCGGGTGCTAGGCCTTGGGAACAGGAGAGTGACACAGTTTCCGGAAACAGGCACAATATTAGAGCAGGCAAGTCTGAACCAGAGATTCCTGAGATGCTTGTGATGATCATAAGAGGGAGAAGAGTTCATTCGAGAACAAGTGGTAGGGGACCAGCTGTTGGAAGAGGAAACATGAGGGAGAGGAGAGCCAGACCCTCACTGGGGCTTAGGACTAGCACCATTCTGTGTGACTTGGAAACATCAATTTACAATTTTGCATGTTCATCCTGTTGAAGCAGAACCAGGGAATGTCAGAGGTGGTGTGACCTCAGAGATGATGCTGACTGCCCAGGGTCACAGCAGGGTGGGGGGCACACCCCTGCCCATCTCCATGCCTCTGTTTCCCTTTTGATCACATGAGAATGGTACCTTAGATGACCTTTTAGGATCTCGCCAACCCCGAAAATGACCCCTAGGGATTATTTCTGGGGCATGTTCACTGTCAGGCAAGGGCTTATGGGTACTGTGAACAGGTGTGAATGTAGCAGGAGGTACCTGACCCCCCCTGACTGATGCATGAAGAGTGGGATGGAGGGAGGAGCGTTGGTCCAGCTGCTGTCCCTTTAGTCTCAAGCAGGGCTGTCTCTCTGAGGCACTAGGGTCATTTGCACACCATGGGACTCAAATTAGCAGAAGCTGGAAATCTTGCTGGAGGTCTCCCAACTCCGGATGGAGATTGCTTCCTGACCTAAGCCTGCTAGCCCCCGACTGCCCTGCCCTGCTCTGGGCACTGTCCCTCCAGTGCAGCTGTCCAGCTTCCGAGCCACAGTGGTCAGAAGCTCATCTGTGCCCAGGCCTGGCAAGGGCTGGAGTTGGCCTGGTTGCCTTGAACTGTGCATCTGGCATTCCCGTGGTTGCTGGCAGTCAATGGGGGTGGGGGTGTGTGTGGGGGGGTACTGCCTGCTGAGCTGTAGCCTCCCTTAAACCCCACTGTGTTGGTGACTCTGCGGAACTGGTTTGCTTCTTTCTGCCTGTTTCCCTGCCTTAGACTCCAGTTCTCTACAAGGGTCAGAGCTGCACGTTAACCCCAGACCCCGAGATCCTGACTGGCTATTACCATTCCACCCGGACCCCACTTCGGGCTAGATTCTGTTTCCCACGATCCTCAAGCTGCTGGCTGTGTTCTTGACTTAAACACATTGCCTCTGCCATTCTTTGAGCTTTAGAGCTTGCCACTGCTAGAAGCTGCCTGTGTCCCGCCATGAACGGCCCTGCTGGGCCGCCTCGCAGGCTTGCCCCCCACCCCGGGGTGCTCCCCTCTCCGGGCTTCCTCCTGCCACTGGCCCTTGATGCTGCGGCCCCCGCCTGTTGTTGGGGCACACATTCCCATGTCTGGAACTCTGGCTGGGTATCAGGATACTTTGGGCAGCAGGTAACAGAAACTGAGGGCTGGAAAGAATCGACTTTCCCATGGGCACAGCCAGGAAGTGACACAGCAGGATTCAAATCTAATCCGGAGCCCCTGTTTCAGTCACTTCCCTACAGTGTTCCACACCCCATGGCTAGCAGGCCTCTTTTCTTCCTGCTTCGACTAGAAATGGGATAGGACCTTAGTTAACACATTTGTCCCCACCAGAGACCCTCTCACCTTGGACTTCAACCTACCACCTGTCAGAGCCTTCGGACTGCACTAGAACTGCAGTCCTGGAGAGGTCAAGCCCTTCCTTACGTCACCCAGGGCCATGGAAGGCCATGTAAGCATGATCATGAGGTCCACTTTGTTTTTTTTAAGATTTATTTATTTATGATAGACAGAGAGAGAGAGAGAGAGAGAGGCAGAGACACAGGCAGAGGGAGAATCAGGCTCCATGCCAGGAGCCCGATGCAGGACTCGATCCCGGGACTCCAGGATTGCACCCTGGGCCAAAGGCAGGCGCCAAACTGCTGAGCCACCAAGGGATCCCCAAGGTCCACTTTTTGATCTTGAAACCTTGTCTTTGTCCTCAGAGGTGTGTCTCTGGAGCATATGGCTCTGCCTTGTGTGAGTGCAGAGCATCCTTTCTGCTGCTCTTGTCAGTGCCCTCAACCTGGCGAAAGACCAGAGACAGGTCCCCAGGGAGATGGGTCCAATGGAGCTGTTTGCTAGCTGGGCTCCAGAAAGCCCTGGAAGCTCTGCAGAACCCCTTCAGAGGCTGCACCACTCAGCTGCTGCCAGAGCACCTCGTCTTTCTCTGTTTCTCATCATAGTCTTCAATGTCAGTTTTATTCTCTTAAGACTGTCTGTCAAAAACTCATGGGTCCATTGGAGACGTGGATGCTTTTCTTCCACAAGATTCCACGAGGTTTTCCTTGAATGCAAATTCCTATCACTGGGGCCCCTGGGTCAGGTTCCTCTACAGAACCATAGCTTAATGTTCTCTCTTGGGCACCATTTGAGGGCCAATAACCAGGAATAGCCATGTATGCAGGAAACAGTTAAGCATATTGGTAAAAAAATAGAGAAAGTTGTTCACTGTTTTTGCTTGCTCTCTTGAAACAAAGACGGTGGTCACCAAGACCTCGCAGAAATCCGGCCTGGGAGAGTCTGACCTTCCTCGTCCCCTGGCACCATCCTACTATTGATAATAGAACCCTGCTTGTTTGACTCTTTGCTTGGCTACGAGGATGCCCAGAGCTAAGATCCTCAGCCAGGCAGCTGTCTTTTCAAAACATGTGTATATTTTTCCATTATATAGTATTTGCATATTTCTTAAGAATTAAAAAATAAAAACAAGTACAAGGAAGCAAAAAAAATTTTTTTAAATCATTGTGAATCTACTAAAAAAACAAAAAACCCCGTAAATAGTTTCATCTATTTCTTTCTACTTTTTATGTTCTTGTTATTGTTCTGTTTATGTATAGTTTCCTGTGATTTTGTTTGCAGGGTTATTGGGGTTTTTTTTCTTTTTACGTAAGGGAAATCAGCCAGTCTAGAAAACTTTGTAGCTTGCTTTTCTCAACCTCACATCATCTTCTTAAAGGATGCATAATATTCCACCAAGGAGATCAGAGGTCAGCAAGCTCGTGCTGTAGAGGGCCGGAGAGTAAATATTCGAGGGTTTTGAGCCATAGTATTTTGGTCCCCACTCTTCCATTCCGTCACTGTGGCACAAAGGCAGCCATGGGCATCGTGTGCCTGAGTGGGTGTGGTCGTGTTCCAATAAAACTTTATAAAACAGGCTGCCGATGGGATTTAGCCTCCACTATAGATGTACTCTGGTTTTCAGAGACCTGTTAGCCATTTTCACGTGTCAGCACTTAGGTTTGCTTCCAGTAGTCAGTGTTTCAGTCTCAGAAATGAGGCTACGAGGAATTTGCAGAATTTTTTTTTTCCTTAGACTATACTCCTGGAAGCTGGGATGACTCTGCCCCAAACTATGGATGTTTGTGAGGCAGAGCTCTTGGTGCAAGCTGTGAAATCGCTTCCCAAAACAACTCTGCTGACTTCCACTACCAGCAGTGATGTGAAAGTGCCCGTTTCCCTAAACCCTGTGTGCATCGGGCATCATCCTTCAAGGCGCTTACTTCCACCCGGCCCTGCCCCTTTGCAAGTGGACTCTGCTTTCATCTGATGTTCGAGCCCTAGTCTATACTTTTATTCTTTAAGCTTACTCATGGTTTTGTTTTGTTTTGTTTTGTTTTGTTTTTGTTTTTGAAGTAGGCAAGATATAAGCAACCAGGGGACACCAGGTAGGCACAGAAGGCCCAGGGTGGGTGGCACTGGCCAGTAGGGCTGATAGCTGCCCTTCTCTGCAGCGGAGGGACCATGAGGACAGGAGCTTGCAGAGCCTGTGGGCCAGGTGGGGGTTGGGAGAGAAAGGAGCAACATGCTGGGAAGGAAAGAGAGTGGATTTGCAGGGCAGATGATTCAGGCTTCCCTCAGGCCCCACGTTTGTGAGTGTGGGCAGGTTCTTTGCCTCCCTGAATTGCTCATGTTGTCATCTGTCAAGGGGTTAAAACAGTCAACTGCGCAGGGTTGTCATGAGAATTCCACATGATCCTCAATAGCAGAACCTCGCACGGTGCCGGGCACGTAGGAAGGGCTGCGGGTGTCTTGGCTAACGTGGAATCGACTTGACGATTGGCTCTTAGGAGTGATGGTTATATGAATATGTTATATGAACCTATATTCATAGGTTATATGAATGTATTTTTAAAAAGAGGGAGAGTATGGCTCCAGTGCCTACCACATGGTGGGCCTTCAAGATGTAATCGTTTGGTGAATGAATGAATGGAGCTTTGAAGCCAAACAGCTCCAGCTTTGTCACTTGGTTGCACGATCCTGGATGGTGCACCTCCCCTTCTATGCCTCTGCTTCCTTTGCTGTGGGATGGGTTTAATAGATAGAGATATTTATGTAGTGTTCACAGATGAGGAAACTGAGCCATGGGGTGGCTAGAGCTACGGCTGCCACATGGAGAGACCAGGGTGCCCACCCACAGGCTGCTGCAAGGGTGAATGAAACAAGGAATGGAAAGTTTCTGACTCAGTAAATGTTTGTTCCTTTCCATAAGCAGGATGCGCTGCCAGCCTCGGGTCTTGGCCAGAGGAAACTGAGCACGAGGGTTTGCAGCCCCCATGGGAACGGGGACTACCTTGGAGGCAGCTGCACGCTGGCTGTGGGTTGCTGGCACTGGCGCTTAGGAGGGACTCTCCAAGAGGGTTCTCTGGAGACCACCCTTCCCAGGGGGCCGCTTTCCAAGCAGCTGTCTCGCCTCTGCAGGGCCCACCTGCACTGGGGCCAAGTAGAGAATGTGCCTTTTTGCAGCAGTGTTTTGGCCTCGAGAGTGGAGCCCAGGCTGCTCTGACAAGCCATCTCCCTGGCAGAGGCATCCAAAGCCCACATGGAGGAGAGTGTGGTGGAAGCAACACCTGGCACAGGACAGTCCCTAGGAAGAGCCCCATCACAGTTACCTGCTGTTGACCTTGTGAGGCTCTTTATCACTGTCACTATGGACTGGGACCAGGTACAGGAGGCTTTACCTCCTCCATATGACATTTCATCCACCCAGCATCCCTTCAGGATAGGTATGAGTATCCCCACTTTACAGATAAGGAAACTGAGGCAGGTACAGGGAGGTAAGCACATAACTAGTGAGTGACAGGGTGACAAGTGAGAACTTGAATTTAATTATCTGACTCGAGAGCCCATGTTCTTTAGCACCATTCATATTTACTGCCCTTCATTGGGCATAAAACCTCTTGGAGAAGTAGAAGGGCTTTTGAGTCCTAGAACAACCAATCTCCTTCCTCCTGGATTTGGCTGTGACCCAGGAACTGGGGGACCCTAGATGCCTTGGGGTCAGAGCTCCAGCTACTCTTTAGACTTGCTCATCCGCACTCGACTTCTTTCCAGGGAGTATTTCATCCGCTCAATGGTCCAACAAATGGTTATTGGGGATCTTCCATGTGCCAAGCCTTGTTCTAGGTACAGGGATGCATCATGAACAATAATTATAGCCAGTCCTTACTATGTACAGGTACTACTCTAGACACTGTGCCTGGATTAGCTCATTTAATACTCACAAGAACTCATAGATAGCTCTTACCTTTCTTGACAGATGAAGAAACTGAAGTACAGAGAGGTTGAGTAATTTGTTCAAGATCGCACAGCTAATGAGTGTCAGAGGCAGGATTGGAACCCAGGCAGTCTGGGGTCAGTATCAAAATATGTGACTGCCCCCATACTGTTGTGGCTCTTGTACTTCCTGCCTTCATCGAACTTAGAGTCCTTCTTTTCCAGCAGGCATGATAGCTCCAAAATAATTTAATTCAGTTTTGTTTGTCAAGAAGTGTACTGGACAATGAGAATAAATGATCCTGGGTGTGTAAAGTACTTGACATCCCACGGCCATTGGGGAGAAGTCAAGGTCATGAGAGGGACCTTGTCCCACTCCCCACCATGGCTTTGACTGCTATGTGCCTTTGGCAAGTTTTGTCACCTCTCCGAGCCTCCATTTCTTAATTGTTAATATCAATTCTACATGCTTCCAAGTACTTTTCTGAAGACTAGATAGCATGGCAGATGGAAACAAGATTTCATAATAGAAAAAAAAGAAAAAGAAAAAGAAAAAGAAAAGCACCAGGCAAGGATTTGTCATTGGACCACAGTGAAAATGTGATCAGTTTGATGAATGAATGAATGAATGAATGAATGAATGTTCCTGACAGGCTTACAGATTGGCTTGGGTGACAGATGGCTCTCTTCAGGAGATCTGTTGAAGTTTTTAAGGATCCCATCAGGCCTCTGTTCTTGGCCATGTCCCAGGCTCCTGTCCCTTGAGTCTGATTTTTTGTGAGCCTTTAGCAAACACTTATTAATATCTGTTGGGAGACAGGCCTTGTGCTAGACTCTATGGGGAGACCAAGATGGATTTGGAATGGTCTCTGCCCTCAGGCACTCACAGGCTAGGAAGAGAAATGATAATCCTATTAACTACTACTACTAATACCACCACAAGCAATGATGACCAACAATTATCAAGCATTGACCACATGCTGGATATTGTGCTGGGTTTTTATATACATTATTTCATCTAATCACTATAACAGTTCCATGAATTTGCTGAAATTACTGTCCCACTTTACATGTAAGTCCACACAACTCTGAGGTTATAGAGGTAGGCATGAACCCGAGAAAGATGTGAATGCAAGTAATCTATTATAATATAGAAACCACTGTGTATCCTACTAAAGGGGCAAGGACAAGCCTCTCAGGTATCAGAAGGAGAAGGAAGAAGGATGACGGTGGTGGTGGTTAGTGGTGATGGTGATGCTACTGCTGTTGATGGTAACAATGATATTTATGTGGCGGTGATGGTTATGATGATGACGATGGTGTTGCTGCTGCTGTAGATGGTAATGATGATGATATTTATGATGATGATGGTGATAGTGATGATGGTGGTGATGGTGATGATGATACTGCTATGGTTGATGGTAATGAAGATGGCATTTATGATGATGATGATGATGGTAGTGATGATGATGGTGGTGGTGATCATGGTGGTGGTGATCATGGTGGTGGTGTTGCTGCTGCTGTAGATGGTAATGATGATATTTATGATGATGATGGTGGTGGTGATGATGGTGAGATGGTGATGGGTGCTATTAGTGGTAATGATGACGAAACTTGCGATGATGATGATGGTGATGATCGTGATGGTGGTGATGGTGATGGTGATGGTGATGGTGATGGTGATGGTGATGATGATGATGATGCTGTGTAATGATGATATTTATGATGATGGTGATGATGGTAATGATGTGATGGTGCTGCTGTTGCTATTGATGGTAGTGATGGCCATATTTATGATGATGGTGGCAGTAGTGGCGATGGGAATTATGGGGATGAGGATGATGGCAACAATGATGATAATCCTCTGGTGTCCAGTTATTGAGCTTCTGCTTTACACCAGGCCCTGACCCGGTTGCTTTCTACTGTTTCATTTCATCCTCATAACAACTTTACAGTGTCAGGATCTCATCTCTATTTTACTCATGAGGACTCTGAGCTGGAGAAAGGCTGATTGGATTGCCCACAGGCAGACATCCAGTCAGCTGGACTCAAACTTGATCATGCCTCATTGTAGAGCCACCACTCTCCGCCATACTAGGGTCCTTAACCTATGGGCCATGGGTCCAGCCATCTCAGAGATGTTCCATGAATATCTGTTGAACAGATATTGACTGTATGGATTCTTAAAGGATCAACACCTTAAACCCAGAAGGCATAAATACCATGTCTTGAATGAGCATGTGTAACCATTATTTAAATACACGTGGTAATGCTGTGATGACTAACATACAAGTTAATTGTAAAGCATTATGTTCATTGTGGCTTTTGTATTATTCTTTTTTTTTTTTTTTTTTTTTTGCCCAGTGAAAAGATGCTAAGTGAATAGTTACAGGGAGTTTTGAGAAATGTTTTCATAGAAAAAGGAGTCCTAGTGCTGAAAATGGTGGGAAGCATCATGCCGCCCTACATGGCACGTGCAGAATGCTTTGCCTGCTGTCTGGCACAGAGATCCCTCAGAGGAGGGAGGAAATCCACCAGGATGGGGATTGGGAGCCTGTGGCATTTGTCCTGCATGTCTAAGACCTGAGCTGTCATTCTCAGTGGCTCTCTCTATATAAGAGCTGACACCAGCATCTAATAGCTTTCCCAAATGGCTATCAGATTCTCACATGAATGAATGAATAATGAAAGCAAGAATGAGTGAATTACGACGAACGGTGCTCAGGGAGCCCGTGAGGGGATGTTTCCCCCAAGGAGTGCTTGAAAGTGAGAGTTTCTTAGCCTGAGAGCAGAAACAGAATGCAGGGCTGCTGGCTGGACTTGCAGCTCTGTGAGTGGGGTCATGAGGCCAGGGCTGCGTCCCTGGGGGAGTCTGACCTTGACCCTGTGCTGACCATGTTGGAGGAGTGGAGGTGACTGGAACTTGGCTGTGAGGCCATTCTCAGCAGGGCTGTGCTCACCATTTTTGGATGCATTTTTCCAACTCAAGTGTAAGCTGACAGATGGTAGTAGAATAATATTCTCACTTTCTCTACTTCCCACAGGCCTCCCTCCAACACAGTCCTCCAAGCTCTTAGAAATCTCTGACACATCTCCACCATGAGACCACGGCTGGCTTTTGGCAGGTAAGCTCCCTCCATCTCTCCCCTGCACCCCAGGACACAGAGCAATTTCAGCACAGCCCAAATGCCGCTGGGCTGTGCTTGTGGCCAGGAGATAGGTGGGAATGACTTCAGCCTTGGCAGGAGGATGGAGCCCCACACTCTACGGAGATGTAGGCAAAAAGCTACCAAATGTCCAGAGTCTCGCAGCTGGCATTTCTGCAAATGGCAGCATATGGTGGTGGGAACGTATCCTGGGATGAAAGCCGGGGAACCGGTTCTGACCCCAGGTCTGCCTTTATGGCTCAGAAAAATCTCAAGGAAGCACCTCCCTTTGTGGGTCTCCATTCTCCTGTCTGAAAAATGAGAGAACGAGACTCAGTGAACTGGGCAGGCCATAAGCCAGCTGCTCTAGGCCCCAGCCAAAGCCATGGGGCGGCAGAGAGAGGCAGTGGAGATGCCACTGTAGCTGTCCACCACTTCCCTGCTTGATTGCTCTCTGGACCTGGCAGCCACAGAAAACTGGGCTGGGCTGTGTGTGTGCTGTGTGTGTGCTGTGTGTATGCATGTATGCATGTGGGGGCAGGACCCGTGTCCCGTCTAGCACACTCTGCTGGAACTCACACTCAGACCTGGACTGAACAGGGGTGAGGACAGGGCCAAAGCTCATGGGCAGAACTGCAGGGCAGGCTGGGACGGCTGCTTGGAAGACGAGGCCGGCAGGGTACTGAGAGCCAGAGATGAATAAGGCACGTCACCAGCCTCAAAAAGTGTTTTATCCTAAGGGGGAGATGCTGTGCAAATAGTGACAGTGTGAGGAACTCGGGAAAGGCAGGAGGGTTCCATTCTGTCTGGGTTTGGTGGTAGGGGTGGTTTACATAAGACCATTTGAAGGTAACACTTGAACTGGGCTTTGAAGGATGAACAGAAGTTCACCAGGTTGAAAAAAAAAACTGGAAGAAGGGCATTGTGGGCTGAGGAGACAGCAAGTGCAAAGGAGCAGTGGCTGAGATGTAGGCACAGGGCAGGAGGGGGTCGGCTTTTGGCTGCTATGCCAAGGGGCTTGGGTTGGGCCCTGTATGATCAAGGAAAGGAGGTAATTCGGCTCCGTGGGGCCAGGAGAGGCCTCTGGGCCCCAGGGAGAGGCTGAGCTAAGAGGAGGTGCTCTGTTAGAACTCACTAAACCTGACCAATGGGGGCCAGGGCAGGTCACCCCTTGCTGAAGTGCCTGGGGTCCCGCTGGGGCCCTTCAGGTCTCCCCATGCAGGGCATCAGCCCCCGGTCCCATGGTGGAGGCTTCTCTGGTCCGGGGCTGCTGGGATTGCCATTGGAACCCCCTAGCCCCTCAACTAGCTCTCCCTGCCTCCCTCCCCCATCCCTGAAGACCACGCCGCCCTCCCCACCACACCCCTTTAAGGACCCAATGCTGTTATTTAGGCCCTTTCCAGCCCTCTGCTGTCCACGAATAACAGGTGGCCCTGCCCCAGAGTCATTTTCTGTGTGGTGGGTAATACTGCACAATTTTTTACTTTTACAGTTTCCTCTCTTGGCAGAACTCAGAATGCTCTCACATCTGTCATCCCCTGGGAGAGTAGAAAGAGTAGGCTCTGGGGCCCAGCAGCACTGGATTCCAGCCCTGCCGTGTCACCCCCTTGGGGAGGGGTGTGACCGGTCTGAGCCTCAGGATCTGCATCTCCGAAACACCTACTGCCTCAGGTGGTTCCAAAACCTCCTGCCGAAGCAGGTGAAAGTCTGGCTCCCTGTCCACTCTGCATCCATCCCATGTTTCTCCATCAGCTCACATGCCTGCAATGGAGCGGGTCTTACAGGCAGGGGGACATAGACAGGCCTGGGGATTTGGGGCTCAAAAGGTGACATAAGCGGTGAGCACCTGTGCCTTAACAGGCAGGCAGGTCAGTTAACGTGATTTTCCTTTAAAAAGTTCATGCAGCCTGACACCCCTTCCGTTCCAGGCTCTGGTGGACACTGGGGATCCAGACAGGGATAAGATGGTCCCTTCTTCCTTCACTGTAAGAAAGGGAAAGCACTGTGGAGGAGGGGCATGTGAGCCTGCCGAAGGGTTCAGGAGATGGGAAGGGACGGAGGGGGTTCCAGGCAGAGGGACCAGTGTGTGCCACGCAGAGCCCATAGGAAACATCTCGGTGGGGTGGGGCATCGGTGTTGGTGTTTATGATCACTTGCCCTACAGAGCTCCCCGTCACAGAGAAACATTCATGGGAGCCTAGCACCCTGCCCCCTTGTCAGCTCCGGAGGGTCACATCCAGGGCCAGTCTCCACGGTTTAAGATTAACATCAACAAGCTCCACGAGAAGGCCAGATATGCAATATGCAACCCCAGTGCCCAGCAGCGAGGAGCTTCTGAGGCTCTCCTTGGCTAGCGTTGAGGGCGTACGTTGCCTACAGCTCTGAAGGGGTCCTGGGGATGCTGTTGCTGCGTCTGCGCTGGGAGCAGGTCAGAGATGAGTGACATTTGGTCCCTGCCCCAAGTGCAGAGAGGGAGGTGGAGCAGCCTGCATAAGCCCACGCTGCATAGCTACTGATGCTCTCATGGGGGGCGTTGGGAGAGCTATGGGACAACAGGGGAGGGGAAGCCAGAGGGCAGGAGCAGGGGGCATGCTAAGGAGGGAATCTTAGCCAGATGGTAGTGAATAAAAACAGTTCTGATAATTAACAATTACTTAGCCCTTACTACATGCCAGGCACTGTTCTTAGAGCTTTATATGGCTTTACACTTGACTTGCTCAAGTCCACAAAGCAGGTGCTGTTATTATCCTCTTGTACGGATGAGGATGACTCATGCACAGAGAGGCTGAGTAAGCGTCCCAAGCACTCACAGCTGGGAAGTAGCCTAGCCGGGCTGAATCCCCGCGGGCTGGTCTCAGAGTCCATGCTGGAATGACCCAGGGCAGCCTAAACACTAAGCCCTCTCTGAGAACTCCAGGCACCGACAGGCCTGGGACTCTGCTGTCCTCCAGCACATAGTAGGTACTCCGTAAAAACGTGCTCACTGACAAGAACGCACAAACGCATGGATTAAATGGCCCTGGGAGAGGTGGGGTGGAAAACGGGGTTGGGGACAGGCACTGTGGGCAGAGGTTGCAGCTAGAGCAAGGGCCCCAGGTCCCAGCTGGGGCTGCCTCCAGTCACTGCCAGGTCTGGAGCACGGGGACAGATACAAGAGAATTTGAATGGCAGCCTCCCTGGCCGATCGTCCCTGCCCAGAAGACCTGGCACCTTCCCCTGAAGCCTCCCTGCCCGCCCCTGAACCACATCAGGGAAGGGCAGGCGCTGTGCTCTTCATGTCCCCGCACCACTCTCTGTCACCCAGACTCCAGGGCTTCCGGGGACAGGACCCCAAGCTGCCCACACACACCCCCAGGCAGTGGAGACATACACCACCCAAGAGGGGCCCAGGAGAGACAGCTCAAAACTTGTTCCTGTAAGAAGTTGCTTCCGCACTGAGATTTCAAAGAGTAGGTGATTTTCAAAGACCCCTTTCTTCAAGCTCTGGGGGCCTCAAATGGAAACCCAGGCTTGGGACCGTGCTCTCTGGCTTCCTAGGTGGGCACCCTCGGGTGATGAGTTCGTTTCTCTGTACCCCAGTGTCCAGCTCCATAAAGCGGGGATAGAAACAACTGCAGAATTGGAGGGGGGCTAGGTGGGGGCATAACTCCTATACAGGACCGGACTCCATGAAGTTTCTCAGCTTCCTGCCCTGTTGCCGGGGCCTTGGTGTCCTCCGTAAAATGTAAAATGAAGACGGGAAGACATCCGGCTAGCTCTGACATCCTAGGCTTCCGAGTTGCCAACACCAGTCGACTAGATACATAAACACATTTACACACACAGAGACACTGTCTGCCTTGGGACTAGACCATGTAATCATTTTTTATAAATTTAAAATATATATTAAGTTACATCTAGCGTGAATACACTACTTATTGTGTCTTTTCTCGTGCTTTCTTCCGGTTACGAGAGTAATGCGTAGTAATGGGTAGTTTATTGAGAACGTTTTGGAAAGTTCGAGAACATTTTGGAAAGTATAAGAGGAAAAAAAAAAATGCACCCGCTATTTCACGTTGAAGACCGAGATGCGGCCTCTTAGGGGTTTAGTGAACTCCTCTCGCGTATGTGTTCTATGCACAGATTTCTTAAAAATCTATTTGGGATTCTAGTCTGTTCTATTTTTTAACTCAAGCCGAGCTGCTGGAGCAGGTCCCTGGGCAGGGTTGCGCCCCCGAGCCGAGCGAAGGAGCCGCAGGCGGCAGCTGCCACAGCTGATCTGGGCCGGGGCCCCCCCAACCCCGCCCGGCGGCCCGCTGGAGCCATCTGACCCTCGGATGTTCTGTGTCTCTGGCGGGGGCACATTCTACACTAATTTTAGCTTAGCCTCTTAGGCCTGCTGGCCTGGGGGCCTGCACATAATGGACGCCTTATGTAGACAGCTGCCAATGGTGCAGGAAGGAGCGTCCCACCTTAAAATGTTCCCCGTCCCCGGCCAGTCCTCTGCTCTCAGAGAACAAGCCAGCTCCCTGTTCCTTCTCCCACCAGGAAGGGGCCTTGTTGATGTTCATGGCCCAGCAGGCTGGACCTGGCGGGCAGGTGGCCCACCAAACACATGGGTGATTGCTTCTGTGGACGGGGCCGTGTTTTTATAGGACGGGCTTTGATTTGAGCTGGAACAGCTGAGAGACTCCCGAGACATTGCTGGGTGGTGTGTTTGCAGCAGGGCAGCAGGGTGTCTGAAATGGCCCTGGGTGCGTAGGTAGAGCCTTCTAGAGCCTCACCTTGATGCTATAACTTTATCAAGTATGAACAAATGTACAGTGTCCTTTGACATCCCATTTGACCCTGATGATGTGGGTCTTGGGTGACAGCACTCCCCTGTTACAGGCAAGGGAGCTGCGGTTGGGATGAGGAGGTCATTTGCTCAAGGTCACCCAGCAAGTCTGTGGCAGAGACTTGAGCATGAGTGTGGGTCTCCCCTGTTCCAAGTCTGGGGCTCTTTCCACTCATCTGCACCATCTAGGTGAGCCTCTCAACCAAGTCCGTATCCATCTGCTCCGTGTTTCCTTAGGTTTGGTGTTGTTTATCGCAATGAGATCTTTTCGTTTTTCACCTTAAAAGTCATACCTGTTTATTGAAAATACATATACCTAGCTGGTCTGTATCTGTTTCCATGGCACAGATCTGATCATGGAAGACTCTTGCTTCAAAATGCAGGATGTCTCTCATTGGCCCCCATGCCTTCGCCTGACACCCCACCTCCACTGGTTGCTCCCCGCTGGACCCCCTGAATCTGGGCTCCTGAAGCACTTAGATATCTCTCTCGGGGCACCTGGGTAGAGTTGGGAAATTTTCCTTATGATCTGGTTCCCGGCCAGAATGGAGCTCCCCGGGCAGGAAACCCGCAAGCTGCTCATCTGCATGTCCCTGGGGTCTGCACTGGGCCAACCTGTCAAGCCCAGTAAATGTATTGGCCCCCAACCCACAGGCTTTCATGAGAAACCGGATCTTTAATCCAGGCTTAGAAATGAGCCGAGGCCTGCCCAGCACCTGCCAGTCCAATAAGGAAGTGGCTGTTGGCTGGGCTCCCAGGGGGACCTGCAGGGCCACATAGCCCCCAGCCCTGTGCAGGCTGGGGAGAAGAAGACAGAAGGGTGTCCCCAGATGTGTGCTGGAGACCAACCCCTGTCCCCGTGGCAGATCCTCTACCTCCCCCATCCCTCCCCTCCCCCGTCCCCTGGCAACAATACAGCCTGTGTCATGTGGTCCTCAGCCTGGACAGTGGCTCTTTGACCAAGTCTGATGCTCTTCAGGAATGATCCACAGGCATCACATGCTGCTCTGGGGGAAGAAAAGTATTCTAGGGACTATGCTGGCTTCATCAGGGCAGGACCTTTGCTCTCTGACTCCACATGGCACTCTTCTCTGGGCCATGGGCCCTCAGCCTCCCAGATCTGGGTGCTCTAGATGTGGTTATGGGAGAGGCAGGACCGTCCTGAGTCCCAAGGCCTCAGCTTCAGCTAGTCCTACCACTTAGGAGTTCTGGGCTCCACTTCGATGGACTTGAGTCTCTCCTTCTGCAAAATGAGGCTGGTGATAGCAGCCTTTCAGGGTTGTTGTATTTTATAGGAAAGTGCTTTTCAAAAAGTGTAGCAGAACAGCAAGCACACCATGAATGCCTGCATTCCTTCTTCTGGAGGGCTCTCAAGAGCTCGAGAGCCTCCCCTGAAAAGTGCCCAGGCTGCTCGGAGATGGTGGTGGCCTCAGGGAGAAGTGGTGTGAAGGGCTGCATGTGGCACCGTGGGCTAGCTGTGACCATTTCTTTGATTCTGACATGGTCTTCGGGGTTTAGCCAAAGACAAGAAAGAGGAAGAAAAGCCCCTCTTGTTTTCTGATGGAAGTCTGTGGACAAGTGAGTTTTTGTAATAGAGTCCTTTCACTTTCCTTTTAGCTTTCTAGAAAAGTGTCTTTCATTCATTTGTCTGTTGGTTTATTCATTCATCCTACAGATATCTCCATGGCCCCGACCACATGCCATATGTGGGCAAGGGATGTGCTAATAGGTGGCATGGGGACCCTGCCTTTAGAGAGCCCAGCGTGTAACTGATCATTGTAATTTGGGGTGACAAGTGACATAGGAAAGGCACAGTGTTGGGTGAGGGAGTGGTCATTTCCTGCAGGGCTGGTTAGAAACGTTTCCATTGAAGATTGTGGCAGCAAAAGAAATAGAAGCATAAAAGACCCAAGAATAAACTTAAGAAAGTACTGTGGATTGGTCTGTAAATTAAATAAAATCCCCAAAATTTTATTTCATAAAATTATTAGAAATACCTCTGGAAAAATAAACATGACTGAATAGCTTAGAAAAAAGTCAGTGTTATCATAATAATTAAAAAAAAAAAAGAAAAAGAAAAAGAAAAAAGTCAGTGTTGGTAAAAGAGTAAGCCTTTGGCTCAATGGACAGAACCGAACACCTAGAAGTAGCTGTAAGTGAGCGCAGCACTTAGCATTAGAGACGAAAAAGAGAGAAGATTCCTAACAAACTCTCAAGACAACCTGCTAGCTACTTGCAGAAGAGAAACAAAACAAAACTGGATCCATACCTCAGTCCTGGTGCCAAAATAAATTTCTGGGTGATTTAAAAAAAAAAAAAAAGGTATGAAGCCATAAAGCTATTAGAAGAAAAACAGTGAGGGAATTTCTGTATTGTATTGAGATGGAGAGTGCGTCCTGAACTGTAAAACAAATCCAGAAGTAATGGAAGGAAATAATTAAGACTCCATGAATCAAAACCACAATAATCAAGGTCGAAGGGTGATAACCAATTAAGGGAAATGTCTCAAGATACATATGATGGGTACAAGGTTGCTACCACCAGTATCGGAAGAGCTCATAAATTAAGTGAAGGCAGATCGTCAGTAGAAAACAGGCAGGCACCTTGCAAATAGGCAATTTGCATGAGACAAAATACAAGTTATAGTAAGCATAGGAAAAGTGTAGTCCCCAGGAGTCAAAGCACATTAAAGAATTGAGATGTACTTCTGGGGGCCTATTTCAAAGAGTAAGAATCCTTGGAGAGATGAGGAAGGGGGTCCCAGGGATACTTGGGCACTCCTCATGGGCTGTGAATTAATATACGTTTTCTGGGGTGGGTGGTGGATTTAACAGTGTGTACCCACATTTTCAAATGTATATACCTTCCCCTTGGCAGTCCACTTCTGAACAGGAGTTCCAAGGAAACCATCAAAAAGTGCCTGCACTGAGGGGGGCACTTGACAGGATGAGCACTGGGTGTTATTCTATATGTTGGCAAATTGAACACCAATAAAAAATAAATTTATAAAAAAATAATAATAATAAAGTTTTTTTTAAAAAAGTGCCTGCAAAAAAAAAAAAAAAAAAAGTGCCTGCAATGGCATATGGAAGAAGACAGCCAGAGCACAATGGTTAAGAGTGAAGCATCAGAGGTCAGAGAGACCTAACTTTAAGCCTGGAGGAGTTACTTAACCTCCCTGAGCACCAGAGCCCTCTTCTGTAAAGTGGGATCATCATGACATCACCACCATAGGCTTGTAGTGCACCTCATCCAAGATAATACTTATAAAACTTAAAATGAAGGCTGCGCCCCCAGTAAGGTCAACATTAGCTACTTTATTACTGCCAATGAGGATGTTCATCATAGTGTTGCTTATAATAGTAACAGGAAATGACCAAATTGGCCTTCAGTAGGGAACTACTGGTTAATAATTGAAGAAATGCTCACAGAGAGGCAGCTGTCTGGAGATGTGTATTTATGGACATAGAAAGGTACCTTTGACATATTCATGCGTGACTTTCATTTTTAAAAAGTTATCAAAAGCATATGGAGGGTATGTTCCAAGAAGCATAAAAGTATGCATCTGTGTATCTAGAAAAGCACCGTCGATTCCTGTCATTCCCAGTAGTTAATGTTCTATGAGGTTCCCACAAACCCTGAGTTAGTGAACGCTGAGCTGTTGTTCCTACAGGGAATACGGTATTCGGTTCCTGCAAGCCTCTGGTCACAACATTCTTATCAATGGATCAATGTATAATGTTATTTTACGTGTGTTTCTGTCAAAAACACCTCATGTAATAGATATTGTTGGTTCATTAACGTTGAGTTCGTGGCCAGCAGTAATGTAACTCATACCTGAAGGCGCCTTATCTAGCACATGTACTTTCTCTGGAAGGCACGTCACAGCAAAATCACCGATGAAAAGCATAAAAATGCAAAAAAAAAAAAATTGACACTAAAGAGATTGTTAAAGGGACAGTCGTTGACATAGGAGAGCTGAAATGAGAAGGTGGCATTGTGTTTCTCGACCTCAGCTAGAAAGATGCATGTAGGGTGGCTCACATTTTTCACCGTCCTGCTCAGGTCTGCAAATGACTGTGAAGTACCCTGAACATTGATTTTGGGGGTTACAAGTAAGTTTTAGCAAGTAGGTGAATTTGCAGATACAGACTCTGTGAATAATGAGGTTTGACCGTGTCTAGAAATGTGGTTGTTATCCGAGGGCCAGCATTTTACCCCTTCTTCCTTGTGCTTAAAACTTTAGATAGTGGACATGTATGAGTATCAGTCAAAGCAGTAAGTTTTCTTTTTCTTTTTCTATTTTTTTTTTGGGGGGGGGGGAATTGTCATCAGTGGTATTCCATTGTCAAGACAAAAGCCAGAATTGTTAGGATAACGAACACAGCTATTACTTTTATCTATTGCTTCTGACGGGCCACACACACTTCTAAGCCCTTTACGTCTATTAATTCGTGTACTTCTCACCAGAAGGGGCAGGTGCTATAAATATCTTCACTTTGCAGGTGTGAAAATGGAGGCAAAGAGAGGTCCGTTAACTTGCCCAAGATCTCACTTCATAAGAGGCAGAGTCTAGGTTGGGACCCAGGCAGTCTGGCTCCAGAAGCCATATTTTCAACCAGAATTCTGACTGGTGCTGGGTTGCAGAGATCCCCCAGAGCCTCTGACCAGGTCCTTGTCCCAAGAGACCTCCAGTCTAGATTGTGGGCAGTGATGGGGGCACATCAGGCATTGCGGGTTCATGGAGGGGGAGGCCTTCCCAGCCCAGCCTGAGGGCTTAGAGAAGGTGACACTGGCCAGCACTTCACAGTCTGGCTCCCTTTCCTTTCTCAGCTCCTTACAGGCATGCCCTCCCTCCCACTGGAGCATTCCACCAGCAGACACACCCAGCCATCTCCCTGTCCTCGAGCCTGCTGTGCCTTCTCACACTAGTGGGCCATCTGCCCATCCCCTAAGGCTCAGCTCACACATCGTCTTTCTCAATCCATCAGGAAGAAGCGAGGGCTCCTTCTCACAGCCGCTCATCTATTTTTGACCTATATGGCCCTTATCTCTACTCACCCAACCATCTACTGGTCTCTCATGAACTTGTCCCGGAGATCTTTGGGCGCCCCGTACCCAGTATACTCCTCGTGCATTTCATCTATCCCTACGAGTGTGTTGAGTGAACAGGTAAACAAGCAGATGGAAGTGCCCAAGACCCTCCCCGCAAAGACCTAGGCAAGCTGAGTTGTAATGTGGTTGTCGTTGAAGGCCGCCAAGGCTCTGGAGGGTTCTGGAGGCCTGAGCTGTGTGACCAGGAGCCTCTGTGACCACAGACTCAAGAGCCAGCGCTGACAGGGCTGTGAGGCCAACATTAGCTACGGTGTTGTTTCTGTGGCTTCTGAAAACCCCCCACCCCAGTGGGAAAGACTAAGAAAGGTCCCATTCAGCTTCTCTTGGCATTTCCAAGGGAAAGGATGGGGTTTGGATTGGCTGGGCCACGGACATCTTTTCTAAAATAGCTTCATGCATATTCAACTGCTCCCTGAAATAGTCGATTGGCTATTTTAAGCAGCTTCTACTCAGATGCCCACACATAATGGCATCTACCTTGAGCATGTAAACCAGTAAGAAGCAAAGAAAAGGGTACGAGAGGACAATGTTAGGAGGCCTTTGATGGATTCCGACCCCTCCTCCTCCACCCCTCGGTGTTTTCTTCTCAGGGACTCTCTTGCATGAAATTGAAAGTCATGGTTACTATGACAACTCCCTAGAGGACTTTTCCCATCCAGTGACCTCACCAACCCGGCTCCCAGAAAGCTCAGCCGCATGGGGGGCAGCAGGGTAACTCGAAGCCTGGGTAGGAGGTGAGAGGAGTCCATGAGGGGAGTCAGGTCGCAGCCTCAGGAGAGAGCTCCTCGCTGCCCATGTCCTCCTGCTTTATGCACGATTCGAACAGGTTCCAGCAGGTTGGAGGTGGAGGCCGGGTGGGGAGAGGTGGGACCCGACCGCAGCGGGTTGAGGTTACAACACATAATCCAGCCATAGGGGTGAAAAGACAACAGCTCCACAAAGGCAATATTTATTAAGAAGGGTGTACTGGAGCATCAAGGTACCCAGTGCTGTTTGCTGGGGAAATAAAGGTAAATAAGCCACAGGTCAGGAGATGGACATGTACATAAACAATTGTGTGTGTATTTATCCAAGCTTTGACTGTTTCCGCCCACCCCTCACCCCAAAAATAAGGTTCAGAGGAGAAGCTGGGAATATAACGTAGTAGGTGGCACTGTTGAGGTGAGGACACGGGATTCGCCGAGGAAGGAAGCGGGTCTGGTGAGGTGTGGGGTGAGGTGTGGGCAGAGCCGTGGGAGCTTCCTTGTAGGACAAGCAGGGTGGCCCCTGTTCCTGGTGGCAGGCTCTGCACACACCAGAGGCACAGAGGAGGAAGGAGGGGTCGGCCCAGGGAAGGCCCAGCCCAGGTGGCTGGAGTGTGGCACCAAGGAGGAGGTGACATGCTGAGAAGGGGCAGCAGAGGCTGAGCAGCCAGGTCCCTGGGGCTGGGGGGACTCTGCTCTATCACTTCGCGTGTGGTCAGAGGCCTCAAACCCCCCGGTCACCTCTGCAGGTCTCCCTGCATCGCAATGTTGAACAACGATTGGAAGAAAATGAGATTGGGTAAAAAAAAAAAAAAAAAAAAAAAAAGCTTCCCAGTGAGAGATGTGGTGATAAGCCATGGGACAAGGAAGTGACCCAAGCCTGGGTCCCAGGAGGGCCGAGAGCCAGGGGGATGACCCGGGAGCGGCCGCTCAGCCCCGTGTCCATGGAAGAGCCGGCTTGCTTCTACACGGCTGGGCCTACACTCCCACGGTCGCCCCGTGGTCACCCAGGAAAGGTTCTGTTTGGTGTTGTTCAGGGCACCCTGAGACAGGCAGGAAAGTGCGTGATGCCTTCCAGGAGGCTGGGCACCCAGAGGGTTTGGGTGAGAGGCACCCATGGAGCTCAAGGAGGGGAGCTCTGGCTCTGCCCAGGACACCGGGCCGGCGGGGCCATGCGTCGCTCCTGGGGGGCTTCTGCGAAGGCTTCAGGAATGATCGGCAAGCGGCCTGGTGCCCAGAGGTGGCAGTCTCTGGCTGTCCTATCCATCCCCTGCCATTCCCCTACCAGCATGCGGCTTCTTTACCCTGCGTTCATTCATTCGTTCGCTTGCTCATTCATTCCTTCAGTTGGAACAACAGACCAGGAAGTCGTGGCACAGGTGACGGCTTCTTCGCTGAACGTTCAGGGATCCATGATATCCCTGAAATTATTAGAGAATGAACGCATCTCCTGTGTTCATCATCTGGAGAGACAGTGCATGGCTTTTAACAGATTCTCAAAGGGCCTGATGACCCCTTAGAGTGGTTATGAACCACTGATAGGGATAGGAATGGTTTTATTCATTTTTTTAAGATTTATTTATTCATTTATTCTTATATTCATGAGACACACAGAGAAAGAGGCAGAGACAGAGGCAGAGGGAGAAGCAGGCCCCATGCAGGGAGCCCGATGTGGGACTCGATCTTGTGTCTCCAGGATCAGGCCCTGGGCTGAAGGCAGGCGCTAAACCTCTGAGCCACCCAGGCTGCCCCCTTCTGCTGTTTTTTGTTTGCACATCCCTGTCCTGGAAGCCTTTGACGCTGCCTTTACCAAGGCTCCTTGCACCAGGCAACAGGCTGGGTGTGTACATGGTCCAGCCATGTCCGTGTCACATGGTGTTTGATATGTCCTGGAAGTGTGAGCTGCATGCACTCATCAGAAGCAAAGTAAAGGTGAAAAGAAGATAAGTTCATGGAGCTTTTGATGGATTCCTAGTCCTCGGTGCCACCCCACGAAGTATCTTAAACAGCAGCTCACTTTTCTGGAAGAGATTACGGAAATGAGGACTTTGCTCTTTGAAAATAGAGGCCGGAACCCAGACGGAAGCCCAGAATGCGTCCGATAGCCCCAACATCAGCCGGGTCCTTTGCCCAGAGTAGGATCCATCGGGTGGTCCTCTGCCCCTGCCCTTCACTGTTACACACAATTGTAACACACGCTAGGGGTGTGAGAAGTTGGTGAGACAGGATGGGGAGAGAAATGCGCTACAACCACCGCCCCCCACAGGTGGTCCGGTCACTGAGAATTATGAAGATGGATACACACAGCATGTATCTTTAGGGAACTTACTGTCCAGCGAGAGAAACAGATGGAAAACAGTTAAGTTGAAGTGTATTCATTTATGCAAACCCTCACCCTATTCCAACAAGGCTTCAAGAGAGATTTGGGGACGATGATATGGTGATATTCTGTGGTTGAGGTGGGGACACAGGCTCCCAAAGGGGGAATGGTCTCTTCTTCCTGGGGAGTCAGGGTCTCCGAGGTGGTGGTGCTGGTGCTGGGAGGAGGGAAGGCAGCTGGCCTGCTTGGTGACCCAGCAGGAGGCCCCAGGGCTGGAGTCGGGGGCGCACAACCATCCTCAGGTGCTGGGAGCGGGTCCTGCCCCTTGAGGAACTTCTAGGCCAGTGAAGCAGAGCCTCGTACCTACAGCCCCTCTCTCCTCACTCTCAGAGGCCTGTGCTCAGCATATGGAAAGCCCCAGGCTAACGGGGCCTGTGACATTTCCTGTGGTGGCTGAGGGAGACGCTGCTCCGGGCTTGACCCCCACATCTGGCCACACAGATCACGATCCATAGTCGTTGGGGTCACAGGAGCAACACCTGGCAGGGCCTGGCCTCCAGACAGCACAGTCCCATTTGCAGAACTGCAGTGCACCCCTCACCCCCTTCGTTCTGCTCCCAGGAAGGCCGGGTGCGGGGGCATTCTCCAGTGTGTGGATGGGACCAGAGAGGCACAGAGACTCCAAGCCTCCCTCCCAGGAAGTGGCAGGGACAGTTCTGGAATGCAGGTGGAGGGGACAGGAGCCCTGCCCGCACAGACACGGGCAGAGGACCACCCAGCAGCAAGAACTGGTGGGAAACGGCTGGGGCTTCGCCCTCAGGTTGGACAAGGTGCAGAGCCTGCCTCTCCCAGCCACAGGCTGTGTGCCCTCGCCTCCCTGAGCTTTGGGCGTCTCGCCAGTTAAATGAGAATAATTGTATCTCCTCTGCGGTTTGTCATAAGAATTAAATGAGGTGAGCTGTGTACGTCACCCAGCAAAGCAAGCAAGGGCTAGAGCCATGCACGGCTCAGTTTGTGGCGGGCTTTCCGTGAATTATTCCATCCCATTCTCCATGCACCCCACAGACTGGGTCCTCTCACCTCATTTTATGGACTTACAAAGACACCGAGTTCACCAAAGCTCCCCTGCCAGCCAGTGAGGGAAACTGAACACTGGCTCGAGAGTCCCGGTCATTAAACACGACGCTGCTGTTACGCGCCTCGTCTCGTTTCTTTTAGGAACCTTTGGCCCACACGGGCTTGGCCCCTCACCAAGCTTGTGGAGGTGACCCCCTGACCCAGCAGGAGGGAAGCACCAGGGGACGGTGCGGCAGGGAGTCCCTGGGGACGCTGGACAGGCCGAGGGAGCTTGACCCTGGAGGAAACGGTCAGCAGCTGGGGCTTTGGGAAGGAAGGGCTGCAAGGTCACGGGCATGAGGCAGAGCCACATGGCCAAGGTGGTTGGTGGCTTTGGACGAGCAAAGTGGTGACCTGGAATCCAGCGGGCTGGGTTTCCCTTCCCACTTCCTTCCTGTGCGACTGTCTCGCTGAGTCACCTCCAGGAAGTGGGGGTGGTGAGGTGGAGAGTGAGGAGCCCTGGGTCCTCCCCCCCTCCCCCTCTCCTCGCCGCGTGACCCTCCACCAACCACTTCCCCTTGCTGGGGCTCAGTTTCCACATCTGTCATACAAGAGGCCTGGCGAGATCTCCGAGGTCAGTCAGAGGGCCTTAGCAGAGGGAAGCACCTCCTAGAAGACAGTCTAGGACAGAGGACCTCTCAGCTGGTCATCAGTTAGGGATTTCATGGGCCCGGGGCCCCACAGAAGCACCCCCACATCCCCACAACTTGCTGGGCCTCTCCGTGAGCCGCGAGTGTCACCACCAGGTGGTGGGACCAGGAGGGCAGCACAGGGCAGGGCCTCCAAATTCTGGGATGATGATGATGGTCACAAGGGGCCTGACTCCAGGCCCTACAGTTCTTCTAAGTTGGCTCTGTCCTCCGCCAGCCTCCTGTGATTCCTGTTTCTGACTTTTTACTGTGTCCTGGGCCCCAGCAAGGGTCCGAGTAGATGCTCCAGGATTCTCAGCGCAGGTATATACAGTCTTGTGGGCAAATGCCCAGCCAACACGGGCCTCTCTCAGCTCCCTGCAGCGTCCAGCTGCAGCCCTGGGTGTGCATGAGCCCTTCCGCGCACCAGGCCCAGGAGAAGCTGCCTTGGCCATCCAGAGTTCCAAAGCTGTTTACAAGACTTCTCCCTCGGGACAGCATGTCCTGACGTCAACGTGGACTCGGTTTGTGCAAGTGTCAGTTCCTAACATATCACAGCCCCAGCTCTAGGATATAAGGACATCTGTGGCTAGGAGGAGCCGGGAAGTGTGTGTAACTCCTCTACCGACTGCCTCGGTAGGTGAGAGAGGGTATGGCATCTGTCTGAGTGTCCTGCCACTCTGGGGACGGTGGGAGGACAGAGGAAGGGGCATGGACTCCAACTATAAGGTTCTTTACCCACGAGCGGGAGTCCCGTGGGGTTAGCATGGCTCTCAAGCTCATCCTGACGTGGCCGGGGCCTCCCAGGCCAGCCTCAAAGTGCGGGTCCCCTCCTGTCCTCCGGGCTTCAGCCTCACCGCTGGGCCTGGGCAATGCTCCATCTTGCTGGATCGCTCCACGTTTCTGTGTCCTTTAATGGGACTACCACTTCCTCTCGTCTCACCCCCTCACCCCCTCCAGCTTCATCCTTCTCACCGGCTCTCCTCAGAGACCCCATTTGATATCACTTCTTCCAAGATGCCTCCTCTGACCTCTTCTAACGCCCTGGGTGTCACATCTGTGACTTGTTCACCCCACCTTACAGCTCTCGGGGTACATGTCTGCACGGCTCCTTGAGCACCGGGACTGGGTCTTGGTGGCATTTGTCTCAGGCTGGGCCCAAGGCTCAGAAGGTGATGGATTCATTTCTGGGGAAAACCCCAGAGTGGGTTACCAAGGTTCAGGGGCAGCAAGAGAACAGAGAGAGGCCTGGGCAAGCTCGGTTGAGTCCCTGGCTCTGCCACTTGTCCCCAGCTGGGTTTCAGTTTTCCCTCTGAACATTGGATTCATTTCTTGGGTCTTTCAGGAGCTGACTTTTTGTGGTGTTTCTGGTTAATCTGCACATAAGGCTGCTTTTGCAGACCTGCCCAGGTCACCAACCACAGGGCTTTCGCTAGGATCTTTCCTTTAATTCACTGGCCTGTTTCATGAGCCCTCCCAGTGTCCGCTCAGGGCCAGCCGAGCTGGGTGCTGGAGGCACAGGGGGCAGTTGGACACAGCCCCTTCCTTGGAGGGGTCCTAGCCCAGTTAAGCAGCCGGATGCATCCCCAGCAGCATGGTAAACACAGAGGGCTCTGGGAGCCTGAAAGAGGCAGCCCTAAGCTAGCTGTGGTGGTGCCCGGAGGGACGTCCTGGTGGGGGCAGCATAATTCACAGTGAGCACAAAGCATGTAAGCCCCTGGACGTGGCCAATGGCGTGAACAGAAGATGTGTCCTCGGCTGCCCCACTGGGCTGAGGTGTGCAAATATGTGTGCCGGGGCGTGTCTGTGTGTGAGAGGCAGAGAGACCAGAGGGGCCGAGAGGTAAAAGGGCCTCGGCCGACATAGCCAGGTCCCCAAGGCCCTTGGGAGAGAGCTCTCCAATTAAAGTCCTGGCTGCTGGGGGCTGGGCTTCCTTGATTATGTAATAGCCAGGAAGTGTCATCTGGGAGAGCCTCAGAGGGAGAACAGATGTGTCTGTGCCGTGCTCCATTCCCAGAGGTGAGCCGGGAGCAGATTTGTAAATGAACCAATTTGCAGACAGAAAGAACATCGGAGCCGGAGCAGCCGGTCCGCATCAGGAGGAGCCGGCACCATGGTCCCCAAGCTGTGGCAGTGGATCCACGTGCAAGGGGACCCAAGGCCTCCTGGCTCCTCCCTCCCTCGGGTCCCACCAGCCAGGACCCCCGTGAGGGAGGTGTCTGGGGCTGGGTGGATTGGGACAGGCCAGCTCCACACGGCGCTGGCGCGGAAGACGTGAGCCGGGCCCACTGTGTCCGTGGAAGATTATAGCACCGGGGGGCCTTGTGTCCTGTGGCCCCTAAACCGACCCCAGAGTCAGCCAGGCAGGGGCCCTGAAGCCATGCTCAGCACTTTTGTGCTGCCGGCTGGGGACACAGCACAGGACATTTTAGTTCAGCTGTGAATTGTCCCTGGGTCCCCAAGAAACAGCCCTGGAAGCCCATTGACAAGACACATGACAGTTCTCAGCTTCCAGGGGATGAGCAGGGCTTCGGAGTGAGTCAGACCTTGAGCCTTGTTTTCCTCATCTGTGAAATGGGGGTAATATTTGCACCACGCCTCGGATTTTATTGTGAAGATTACCTAGACCTGAAACGTGAAGCATTCGTTAAATGCTGGCTAATGGGTAGTTATGATTATTTCCATAAGAGGTGAACTTCCACGAGGAGTTTGTCCTCTGACTTGACACTCCACATGCTGTTTTAAAAGGTTTGGGGCGCCCTGCCCGGGGTAAATAGCCCACATGGGAACAGGGTGGCACGGAGCCATTTCTGGGCAGGAGGCGAGTGGTGGCTGCAACACCAGCAGAGAAGACACCCCTTTGCCCAGGCTGGGACAGAGACGGCCCAGCAGTTAGCTCAAGGAGAAGCAGATGGACTATAGCATTGGGTCTGTATGGGGAGCCAGGCCACGCTGGGCTCTGTGACTGGGCTGGGAACCTGGAAATTGCATGCCTGCGTGTAGCTTAGTGCCACCAGCCCTCCCCACTGTTCTGGCACTTCGAGTGACACCCTGCTGGAGGTGGAGCTTGGCGGGAGGGAATCTGAGTGTATGCAGCCAAGGCCAAAGTGACCCCTTTGTGGAGTGACTCCCTGGGGGTCTCAGCAGCTTGGCCTGAGAGAAGTGGCCCAGCCTCAGGCCTGCCCCCCAGCTGGCCCCCAGAGAAATGGCTAGCGCAGTGTCCTAGCTGTGGCTGTCGGGACCTCTGTGTGTGGCCTGCCTGTGACAGCCAGTGTCTCTTAGATGGGGCGGTGGGGGGTGGGGCTCAGTGGTCCTGGCCCATCTTCCTTCGTGGCATGGTCCAGACATAGTAGCCGTGCATGTGAGGCATAGGGCCCAGCCCGTGCAGAGAGCGGCTGTGAAATCAGGCATGCACCAGACTCTCAGTGAAGTGAGCTGGGCCTGAAGTTCTGATGAGGACAGCAAGACCGGCCTCAGGTCAGACCCCCAGAGAGATGCCCTGACCCCCCTAGGGCACTACAATAACATCATGGTGGGTGAGCCTGGGCAAGCCCAGGGTACCCATACTGCATGTGGTTTATGGTGAGAAGATTGATTCTAGCCCTAGATGGACCTGGGTTTCCCACATCCTCCCAGGCCTGTGCAAGATGAGCTCAGTGATGAGCAGGGCTAAACCCTCAGGTGCTGAGCCCAGAGCGCGGAGCTGAGTGGAGCTGGGGGTAAGGACTGGCTCACCTGGTCTGCCCAACAGCGGTGGAACCACAGCCGCATGTCACTGCCTCTGGGTGGTCAGCTCCCTTCCGTCTTAGGGTGCAGACTGTCCTCCTGGCCCCTTCCCAAATGCGTGCAGCTGATCTCGGGACCACAGCGTGGGGACAAACTGGCTGCTTCCACTACAGGTAGCTCCCAGGTGAAAGAGCCCCTGGGCACTTTCTGTGTTCAGCAGCAGTCATGGTGCTATGGAAGGAGTGTGGGACTTCGGTCCTGACAAATGAGTCCAAATCAGGCTCCGCCTCACCCTGCTCCGTGACCCTGGGCATGGACCTTGGCCTCCAGAAGCTTCTGTTCCCTCATTCCACAAAGTGGGGTGGGGTCCCAGAAGGCCCTCATCATGGTAACTGGTGGGTCCTAACCCACCAGAATGGGATGCATGTCGAGTGAGTGGGGGGGGTGGCTTTGGGGAGGTGAAAAAAATAGAAGAAAACACAATATTCACACCACCGCGAGGTCCCCCTCCATGACAAGGGTCTTTAACATTCCAGGTGCTCAGGCACAATGTGAGGTCCCCTGGCCAGGATCCCTGTGGTCCATCCCTGGCAGGCCGTCTCCTCCCTGGGCCACGGGTCCCATGCTGCAAACACCTGCCCCCATGCCTGGAAACACCACTCCCTCCGGTCCTTTCTCTGTCTTGATTGCCAGACCCTGATCATATGAATCCATCTTTCCCTGGAAATCTGGCCATGGCAGTGGGGAGCAGGGAGCAGGTAAGGCTTTCGGGCGAGCTGGCTTGGAAGCGTGATGCCCCCACCTCTACCTACCTCGTCTTTGAGATTAAGGATGGACTCTTGGCTGGTGGGTTGTCACAATCTGAGCAAGCACAAAGCCTGGCATCCAGAGCCTTGGCAGCCCTCGGAACCTGGCCTCGAAGGGGTGGGGCAGCAGTCACAGTCACCGTAACCAAGAGACATGCTATGCTCAGGCCCCTGGGGCTAGGGTTTCTCTCCAGAGGGTGCTTGGATGGGGTGGAGGGGGGGATGGGTGGGAGACAGTGGTCTGGCTCTGACTGCACAGGGCCTGCTGTGTGTGTGGCTTCAGGGAGAGGTGAGTGGGTGGAAAGGAGCAGGAGCAGGGGGCCACCCTGGGAAGAGGAAATGGACAAGGCCACATCTCTAGGCCCACAGGAATTCCAAGCCCCTGGCCTAGAGCAGCTCAGCTAATTACAGTTTCCCCTAGTTGGTGGGAATGAGGTTCCTAAGAGAGTGCCAGGCTTGGCGGGGACTGGCGAAGGAGGGCAACGTTGAGCTGGGGAGTGAGGGCTCCAGTGGCCAGCTGCCTAATGCATCGTCACCATCAGGCCCCCATGAAGGGCCGCCGGCCCAGCCTCTCCAGAGCAGAGCATCCAGGTCCCAGTGGCCCAGGAGTGCAGCAGACACAGATGCCTGCCAGGAACAGGCTGTGGGGATCGCAGGGAGTAAACAACAGAGGAGAATCGCCTTGCAAACCACACTCAATGGAAATCTCCCCCACAGCCACATCGCAAAATGCAACCAAAATATTTATTCTGAGTAGCAGTTTTCAGAATTGCTCTTTGGAAGGCAACATAGTCTGTCCAACTTCCCAGGCCAGCCAGAGCAGAGGGGCACACCCTGCCCTCACCCTGGCGAAGCCAAGAACCCATTAGATGGGGACTCGGGTCAAGTTCAGCCTTTGGGGAGTCCTGGCCCATCCTTTCAACACAGTCCAGGGGAGAGTAGAAGCATCTTAGGCCCTTCTGGGAACCCTAAACAGGCTCCTCGCTCGGTGACCTGTCACCACTCAGATGGAGCTGCCATCCCTGGGGATGCACCTGACTGCCAACATGTGGGGAAGCGAACCCATGAGCCAGCCTCACGTCACTGCTGACCTGGAACCAATAGCCAATGTCACGTGCCCGGAGGTTCTCACACATTTCTCTCCTTTTGTACCCATGGGCAGCACCCATTCTTAGAAATAAGACCTATGGACTGTCTAGAAAGGACTTCTAGATCTGACAGGCTCAGCAGATGATTATCAAGGCTTTCGTAGCCCAGAACAGCAGTCTAGGCTCTTTTGCTTGGTTCGTGTCATGATTCCTCATGGCAACCTTTGAGATAGACATTGCCAGCCCATTTTATAGAGGATGGTAAGCCCAGAGAAGCTAAGAAAACAGCTCAACATCACACAGCTAGTGTATGGCCGAGCCTGGATTCGAACTCAGGTCATTAACACCCTACCGTAGTGTTCCTTATCTTCCATCACTCCAATGTCTTTCTCTATCATTGGCTACTCTTGTCACGAGGATTAGCAGGACACACTGTGAGGCATGTTTGAGTAAGCAGGGATCCCCATGGATGCTTGTTTTTCTTACTACTCCCTTCCAAGAGATTGTCTATGTAGTACTATGGGATAACTTTGGACCTGGATGGAGTGGACATCAGTCTTTCAAATGCAGGGGCAGAAACTGAATTCTATCTGGTTTGAGAAAAGAGAGGGTGAGGGCGAGGAGGAGTGATAGAGCTTTG
This sequence comes from Vulpes lagopus, assembly GCF_018345385.1. Lineage (NCBI taxonomy): Eukaryota > Metazoa > Chordata > Mammalia > Carnivora > Canidae > Vulpes > Vulpes lagopus. Next base: position 62,451,560 of record NC_054846.1, on the reverse strand, counting down.
TCTTATGGCCTCGTTTTACTGGGATGGATGAGTGGGTGGACTTCAGGCATGGCTAAATCCAGGAAGTGATACAATGTCATCAAGTCATCAGACTCTTACTTTCCGTACGTGTTTTATTTTTACACTTTCTTGTTGACCTTGGTCTCACAAGACTGGGACAGAACAGATACAGGCAAAAGAGCCCCTGGGCTCTTTTGGGCTTTTTCTGCCGTACAACGTGACACAGTAGCTGTAGGGAGTGGAGAAAGGTCATGGGCCCCTGATGGCTCCTGGCCTTCACCGTCCCGGCCAGTAAAGCAACCTTTCCTTTCAGCTGTTAAAGTGAGCAGAAGCCCAGGGAGGTTCTCCGATGAGCCCATCATAGGTCCCATGATGGCTCCTGGCCCAGTGGACTACAGTGTTTGGCCAAACAGGTGGCCACAGGCAGGTTAAAGGGGGTCCTATAATGGAAACCTGTGCCATAATCATGATTGGAGCTGGGGAAGACAGTCCCCAAGGAACTCTTACCAGAAGAAAGGGAAGAGAGGATCCTGGATAGATAGAAAGCAGTTCTGCCCAGACTCTAGGACTAGAAGAAATAGTTTGGTCTATAATAAATCAAAATGTAAGTCATTCTATATTGGCACATCCTTTCAATCTTACAGATTCAGAAACTGAGGCTCAGCAGCATTATGTGACCTTGTCATGCTCTTACAATGAATTCCGGAGACACCTGAGCCTGGAGTCTGAGTCCTGTGTTTTTCCACCTCACCCTGGTGGGGGAGGAGATTGAGATCACAGTGACCCCCCCCCCCAGCCATCTTCTGCCTCACTCCAGGTATCCTGGGGAGTGCGGAGAAAAGCCTGGGGGCCAGCAGCCACTGCGGCAGGATCTGGGGATTCAGTGGTGAGGGAGACATACAGGTCACCCTAATCATGGGGTTTCTATTTCAGTGAGGAAGCTAGTCCTCAGACAAAAACAGCACACAAATGAAAAGAACTTACAAATGTTGATACTTTGGGGGCCCTAAAGATGAAGTATGTGGTATAGAGACAGTGTCCACAGGTATACAGAGAGTGTGCAGAGGGAATGTGCACAGGTAAACAGAGAGTGTGCAGAGGGAGTGTGCACAGGTACAGAGAGTGTGCAGAGTGTGTTCACAGGTATACAGAGAGTGTGCAGAGGGAGTGTGCACAGCACGGAGAGAGTGTCCACAGGTATACAGAGAGTGTGCGGAGGGAATGTGCACAGGTATACAGAGAGTGTGCAGAGAGTGTGTTCACAGGTATAGAGTGTGCAGAGTGTTCACAGGTATACAGAGAGTGTGCAGAGAGAGTGTGCACAGGTATACAGAGAGTGTGCAGAGAGTGTGCACAGCATGGAGAGAGTATACACAGGTTTACAGAGAGTGTGCGGAGGGAATGTGCACAGGTATACAGAGTGTGCAGAGAGTGTGTTCACAGGTATAGAGTGTGCAGAGTGTTCACAGGTATACAGAGAGTGTGCAGAGAGAGTGTGCACAGGTATACAGAGAGTGTGCAGAGAGTGTGCACAGCATGGAGAGAGTGTCCACAGGTATACAGAGAGTGTGCAGAGGGAGTGTGCACAGCATGCAGAGAGTGTACACAGGTATGCAGAGACTGTATGCACAGGTATACAGAAAGTATGCAGAGTACGTACATATATATGCAAAGAGAGTATATGCACATGTATACGGAGTGCACCGGCATACAGAGAGTGTGCAGAGGGAGTGTACAGGTATTTGGAGAGTGTACAGGGAGAGTGTGTACAGGTAGGTATACAGAGCGTATACAGAGAGTGTATACAGGTATAAGAGGATATACAGAGTGTGTACAGAGAATGTGCAGTGAGTGTACAGTGTGCAGAGACAATGTATACAGGTGTACAGAGAGTATGCAGTGTGTTCAGGTTTAACCAAGGGCCAGGGAGAGCTACCTTGAGGAGGCGACATGCAAAATGAAATGAAAGTTTGGAGAGGAGTTAACTAGGAAAGGAGGAGTTGTCCAGAAAAAGAATTCCCAGCAAAGGACATGGCGTGTGCAAAGGCCCTGGGGCAAAGAAGTCTGAAAGTATACCCTTGTGCCCCAGGTGGAGCGGTGCGGACATGAGACAGGGCGCGGGGGGGGGGGGCACTGTGGCCATGGGGACCACTCGAGGTCTCTGTCTCAAGAGCAGAAGGAAGTCATTGAGAAGACTTAAGTGGGACAGCCTGAGGCTCGTGGGCACGCGGATGAAAGCCGAGACTAGGGATCACTTGGGGTGCTCATGAGGGAGCAGGGGTGCCAGGGGGCAGTGGGTTCTGTACATGAGAAGTCTCACAGGGGGTCCGAAGCTACTCACCCCCCAAACTGCAAGAAGCCGGTGTGCTAGAGGAGGGGGCACCAGGGGCGGGGGGCCTCTGCACTGCCGGGCCTGGGGTTAGGGACGAGCCCCTCGGGGCTTGCACTGTGGGCCCCACGCCAAGCTCCAGGCGGTCCGACCCTGAGGGAGGCCGCGGGCGAGGGCACTGCTCGGCGGGGCTGGGGCTGGGCCCAGGGGCAGGTCTCTACCCCGGGCCCGGCCCTGACTGCAGGACGTCAAGAGGCTGTCTCGAGAAGCCCATCAGCATCGGATCTGCTGCCACCTTTTGGAGGGGTCGTGGGTCCAGCTCAGGGAGGAGGCTCCCCCCCCTCTGCACCCCCCTCCCCCCTCACCTGATACCAGATTTCCTTTCCTGCCCTGGGAGTTCCGTGTCCTTGGGATACCCCAGCCTCAAACTCAGCCTCCCCGGAGTCCGCACGGGCTGTGAGCATGTGTCCCCTCGGACGCGTCAGCCTCAAGGCCTCCCCTTGTGTCCTGCATCCTTGTGTCCTGTGTGAGGAATGGAGCACGGGGAGGGGGTGCCCCCTTCCTCTGCCCGCCCATCTGTTTACCGATCGTTGAACCCACGTCTGGCCCTGCACTGGCCACAGGGGACAGACACGGTGGCCGTCCCCCTGATGCCGAGCTGGGCCTATACCTGGGGGGCCTTCAGTGCTCCTGGAGGGCCTGCTTCAGCTTAAGCTGGGGCCAACTTTGGGGAACGCCTGGGGGGTCCCGGTGTCGGAGGGGCCTGGATCGTGATGCAGCCGTGTGCCCGTGGGGATGTTGCATCTGCTGCCCACCCCTGGGTGTCCTTCTCTGCAGAGGAGAAACAAAGCCACCTTCTGCAGGGGCCAGGTGAGGGTCGGGGAGGTGCCATGCCCCTGCCCCTCCCCCCATGTTCCTGTCTCCTCTCCTCCGCTCCAGGATTTGACCAGGCAGCTTCTGATAGTTTACCTTTTCCAGAACCAACCACTATATACCCTCCCCTCCGACCCAGCGCCACATGCAATTTGCAGCCACAACCAAACCCGATTTACTGGGATGTAGGGAGTCCTCAAAAACACTGTGCCAGATACACCAGCTTTGAGGAGCTAACCCAGCCTTTTATTTTTTATTATTTTTTATATTTTTTTAATGCTCAGTTAAACTGGATGTGGGCTCACGGTTTTGGTTTGCTTCAAAGCACGGAGGTACAGTGTGAGCAGCCCCGGGTGAGTGAGTGACAGGGAGCCCAGGCTGTGGTCTGGTGCCTTGTCTGCTAGCCATCCAGGGCTCCCAGGCCTCCCCGCCCCGAGTCTCCGTTTCCCCTCCTGTGAAGTGGGGGTGATGACTCTTTCCCACCACAGTTGCCAGAAGAATTGAGCGAGGTACAGAAGCAATTAGGAACCGAAAGCACTACACGTGGAACGCCTGCCTCCCCACAGTGTCTCAGCGTCTCCTCTTAGAGCCCTTCCAGGCCTCTGGGACATTCCCAGTGGCTCCCTCCACCTGCGACCACCACCCCGTCTGGCCTCCGGGGGAACCCCAGCCATTCCCGACCCAGCTGTTTGGCTCCAGTGGTCCTGTGGTTAGAGCATCAGGCCTGCTGTTCTGGGAAGTCTCTTTCTCAGGCTGGGTCCCTGGGGAGGGAGCTGAGCCCTGTTTGGTGTGGGGAGAAGACAGGGCCTGGGGAGGGGAGGGGAGGGGAGAGGAAGGCCAGCCTGGGAGAAGCTGGGTGAGTGCTGTGTCGTGTTTTTCAAATAACTCCATGTCCACAAAGCTAGAAATGCGGTCTGGCCTTACATATTTTATACGTGTATGTGTTCCCAGTACATTTCCTTCTAATTTTTAAAACCATACGTAACGTCAGGGACATTTAATCCATATGGTTCTGATTCCTTAACACTTAAATCATCCAAATGTTGTTTTGTAGGATCTATTTGCAAATCTCTTTACATAAGCTTTTAACTCCTTCTTTCTCGAGGGCGTCAAGGTAGGGATCCCGGGTGAGGGCTCTCTCGCCCTCCAGGTCTCCCTGACCCACCAAAATTGGCCAGAGGGCTTGACCTGCCTCTGCTCTGGACCAGCTGTTCAGGCCCCGCCCTCAGGGGTGGGGGGAGAGGGAGAAAGACAGACAGATGGGGGTCCATCCCCCAGCTCCATCACTTCCTGGCTGGGTGACCAGCCTCCAGTTAACCTCAGCAAACTCCTGATCCGTCACCTGTAGAAAGGGATAAATGATAAACATCGCAAAGGGGCGCTGGAGGACCCAAGCAAGGGAATGTAGAAAGCCCATAACCCCGAGAGCTCGCCTTCCACAAGCCAGAACCTTCCTGGTCACCACAGGGTGGTGCCGAGGGAGGAGGAGGAGGCCAAGGTGGACCGTGGGGTCATTCTCAAGGGCTTTTGAGATGGCGGCACCAGCTGGAAAGGTTGAGTCCAGAGTAGTGAAGGATCCTGCCCGTGGGACTGGGAACTGAGGCAAGGATGGAGCAGTGACCCCAGTGGCCAGGAGGGTGGGTGTGACGTCAGGAGACGCGTGGTCCGGTGCTCAGGTGGGGGTCTGGGAGGGGGCCCTGTGGTTGGTACTGCCCTGCGTGTGCCAGGGAAGTGGAGGCGGGCCCCATGGGGCCAGATGGGACACGGACGGAGGGGACAAGGAAGATGGTTCCCCCGGATTTGAGGGGCCTGGATTTTGTACCTGGGAGCCCCCATACTTACCCATAGGGGGAGTGCACTCCAAAGCCCCTCACAGGCTCTCCCACTGGGGGCATAAGCCCAAGTCTGGCTCGCCAGAGACACAGACAGAGACACAGGTGGCTCGCCCCCTTGCACCTCCCTCCCCCGCTTGCCTTCAGGCATTCCCAAACATCCAGAGATCTTGCTTTTGTTCTTTCAGGTTTCCTCCACCCCAGTGGTCCTTTCCACTAATAAACACCTACCCAGCCTTCAAAGTCCAACTCAAAAGTCACTTGCACTGGGGAGACTTGGGGACAGCAGACCCTTCGTGGGTGCCTTCCTACGCCTGGTCCTCCTGGGCTCTACTCCTCTGGGGTGATCTTCAGGACCGTGCTGAGAGCTGGGCGTGCGGGGATGGCCAAGAGCCATTCCCATCCAATGGGCCCTCCCATGCTGGTGGAGGCAGACCCACATTTGCTCCCCCAGCTTTGGGGGAAGCAGAATGGAAACCAAAGCTGGCACCCCCAGGAACCCACAGCCATTGGATGTGAGACAAGAGCCCCATGAGGAGGAGGCAGATGTCCTGCTGTAGCACAGCTCCTAGGGGCCTCCCCGTGGCGGGGGCCCCGGGGTCAGCTCTGTTGTGGGTACCGCCAGGGCCTGCACCCGTGGAACAGGATTGGTTTCTCTGGCAGTTGCAGACGGAGTGAATCCCAGACAGAGCCGAGTCTCTGGGACGGAAGAGCAGATGCCCAGTCTAAAATTAGGCTGCTGACTGCAACTTCATCTAGGCTGCAGAACGGATCTGCTTCTTACACCTGCCATTGTGTGGCAGAGGCAGAGGGGGCCCTTGCCTCCCCGCAGAGGCCCAGCGGAGGTGCCCGCGCTCCTCCACGGTCTACCTGTAGCGCTTTCCAGCTCCTTCTCTGATTCATTCCTGCAAATCCCCCCCGAGAGCCCCCACCCCACCCAACTCCCGCCTCCACCCAGCCCTCAAGAGCTGGGTCTGTCGGCATTGAAGGCTTCCGTGGAAGGTTAAACAACCCGTCTGGCATCATCCCCAGCAGTGAGCATCCCAGCAGGTGTGCAGCCCACCTCCGAAGTCAGGCAGCAAGGAGGCTGGTCCCCGGGAATGATACAGGTGGGAGTTTCGGGGTGTCCAGCAGAAGCTGAGGAGGGTGGTAATCAAGGAAAATCTCTCGCTGCCTCTTCTCTGTCTGCTGCCTTCTCCTGCGCCGGGGATCCTCTGCCCCTCTCGTCTTGCCCAAGCTGGGGCCTGCTCTCCCAGAAGAGGGAGGGTATGCCTCAGAGGCCTGCTGCGGGGGGCCAGGCCCACGGCCCTCACCTTCATTTAGATCTCCTGGGCTGCACTGCTCACAATGGCCTGTGAGGCCCCAAGTAATTAAAATGCCCGATGCAGTCTCGCCCCAGGGCCTTTGCTCTGACTGTTCCTTTTGCCCACAAAGGTCCCCCCACCACAATAGCTGCATGACTCAGTACTTCACCTGCTCCAAGCCATCGCTCAAGTGCCACCTTCTCCACACAGCTTCCTCTAACTCCCCTGTTTAAATTTGTGACCCGCCTCACACCCCTGGTTCCTGATCTCCCTCCTCTGTTCTTTCTGTGCTTTCTGCAAGCATATACTTCCGGCTGACATGTTATATAACTCACTTATTTATTCCATGTCTGGTTTATTGTGTGTCTTTTCCCTCTAGAGTGTAAGGTCCAGGGGAGCAGGCATTCTTGTCCATTTTGTTCACTAATGTACTTACTCCGAGTCCCCAGAACAGGACCTGGCCTGTAGTAGGTGCTCACTGAACGTTCATGTGAGAATGTATGGATTTGGGCAAGGCAGAGGCCCCTGAACCCAGGGCGGCATCCTTCCTCAGCCCTTCCAGAGGAGGGTCTCTGCTGTCAGGACTGGCTCTAGATCCTCTTTGGACCACCTGCTCATGTGGCACCAGGGCTGCTGGCCCTGTCCTGCCTATCTCAGAGCCTTGGAAATGAGGCTGAGATTGTGCCCCATACTGTAAGGGGCTACCCAGATAAGTATGCGGTATTTATTTGTTCAGTCAGCATTACTGAGCACCTGTTGGGTGCTGGGGGCCCATGGAGGGGTGACAGGTAGCGACTATCTGCAGTGAGCTTCTCCAGGTGAGTGCGGCCAACTCCAGATGCCAGGAGATGGGGAATGCCTACCCATTCTGGAGAGCCGCTGCACCAGTAGGCCTCTGAATAAGGACTGTGGGCCCCTCCTGAGGTCCATGGAATTTGTACGCCAGTTGTCTGTAACGAGGCAGGGTTCTCTAGAGGAACAGAACCAGCGGGAAAAAGGGCTGAGAACCAGTGGAGCCAATGGTACAAGTTCCAGGCTGGAAGCCAGCAGCCTTGCAACTCAAAGACAGTTGGTGTTTCAGTCTGAGACCAAAGGCTGGAAGAAAACCAGTGTCTCAGCATTGTCAGGCTAAGGAGTTACCTCTTACTTTGCCTTTTTGCTCTATTCAGGTCTTCTATGGATTGGGTGAGGCCCATCACTGCTTGACTCAGTCTACAGATTTGAATGCTAATCTCATCCAGAAATACCCTCAGAGACACACCCAGAAAAATGTGTGGCCAAATATCTGAGCCTCCTGTGCCCCAGCCAATCTGACACATAAAATTAACCATCACACCTTCCTCCCCACCCCCAGACTGCTGTTGATCCTTCACCTCCAAGCTCAGAGCCAGCTACTGAATCCATGTGCCCGCCTTTCCCTCCCCAGGTCCCTGGGGCTCTTTCAGCCCACCACCCTTGAGGACACAGCCACTTAGCTCCTCTGACCCAGCCCTCTCTAAGTGGTGCCCACCAGGTGCCCCAGGACATAGCCGGGATTCTCGTCTCATCAGATTCAGGGCAGGGTTGAGGGGCAGGTTGGAAATCAGCAGGAAGGCTTGGGGGCAGGTTTCCAGGATGGAGGGAGCACGACAATGTTAAGGTGCCTGGAGCTCTGAAGGGATCACTGGGGACTTTATCTGCAATTCTGGGCAGAGTGACAAAGGCTGCTATACTCCTCAGCTGTGGGAAATACGGGAGAAGGCATTCCAGGTGCCCTGGATGTGGAGCAACTACTAGGTGCCAGGCACAGAGCCTCAGTGCTCTCCCAACCTAGTGGGGGCATCAGACACGGATACCCTACTATACCATGCTAAGGGCTCTGGTGACGTATGCAAAGCAAGGAACATTGGAAAGGGAGCTTTTAATTCTACTGAGAGGGTGGGTTGGTTGGGAAAAAGTAAGAAAAACAAGGCATTTGAAGGAGAGCTTGCAGGGTGAGTTCACGACATAGTCAAGGAGAGTTAATAGGGGAGCTGAAGGGAAGGGTGGGTGCAGGAAGGAAGAAGAGACGCGAGAGCACAGAAGGTAGAGGGTGAAGCATGAGCAAAGGCGTGGAACGTGAAAATTCATACTGTGTGTAGGGAACTTGGTGGCCGTCACTCAGGCCGGGCCCACCGTGCAGGAGGACGTCAAGGCTGAAGGATGGAGGTTGGAGGCCTCACCTAGGGCCCTGGGAGGTCAGAAAGGCTGCGGGGGAGGGGAGCGGGGGGCGGGGGGGTAGTGAACCTAAAGTAGTGAGCCTTGCTTCCGAGGGCTGAAGCAAGACCATTTCCAGATTTCTTTGTTGGTGTTGGATGATGGAGGCTTTAAAAGGCCTTCCACCCCGTCCCACATTCATGTCCCCTTCTGGTATGTTCTGTGCTGTGTGTTATTGCAGTTATCTCCCAAGGGTTCGGATCCTCTCTGGAACCAGACTGTGAGGGGCACAGGCTCCATCGTGCCTCACCGGTCCGGCTTTGGGATCTCTTCCCGACTGCCCACTGCCCGCCCCGCCACCCCTTGCGCCAGGCTGGCCTCAGGGGCGGCCGCAGTCACTGTTGGATAAAAGTTACACAAGGGGAGAGGGCTTTCAGGCTGTCCCAGAATTCCCCTCTCCCCCTCGCTGCTCCCAAAACTCTCTCTTGTCTTACCGGTTACTGTTTACCTTGTCTTTGTGTTTATGGGGCTATGATGAAATTCTCTCCCCCAACTTTATGAGCTACTGCCAAAGACTAAGTTTTATGCATCAAAGTATCCCCCAAAGAGCCTGAGTGGAAGGGGGGCTTCCTTTACTGAGCGTCTACTGCCAGCTTCTGCTCTTGATACTTAAAATGTATTTTCTCCTGTAATTTCATCAGCTCCCATTTCATCTTTGCAATCCTTCCCTGAGAGCTGTTCTCCTCCCATTTTATAGCTGTGAAAACTGAGGCTAAGCGGGGTTCAGTGGCTAGTCAGCATCAGAGTCAGGACCTGCACCCAGACTGTCTCTATCCAGGCCTTAGAAGTTGATGCACTACTGCGGCACCTCCTGTTGGCAAGTGCAAAGCCATGTGCAGAGTAAATATTTATTGTTATTGATGATCTTGCAAATCAGTCCCTTGGCTTGGGGAAAACCTGTTCTCATAGCTGCCAGGAGAGTGTGTGACTTGACTAATCTTCTGATTTCCTGGAACCAAAGGCCCCGCCCTCCCCACCTGGGCCCCACGGAGCCCCCCGAAATGCTGGTGAAAAGCCAGAATGAGGCAGACGCAGGGCTCAGGCTGGGCCAAAGAGTCAGTCTGAAGTGTAGGAAAAGAGGATGCTTTTGTCATTTGGGGAAAACGAAGTCAGTGGGCTTGAAGGTGGCTGCCCTCTATAGTCATTTACTGGATAGGATGGCCAGAGGGGTCCTTGGCCTGCCCTGAATACCCGTGACATTCCTGGCCCTGAGTAAAATGTGGTTGGGGAAAGAGCTGCAGAACATAAAAGGGGTGACAGAGAGAGCAACAAGATTACTACATGTCATGGGGCATGTGCCAGACAGTGTGTACCAAGTGCTGGAGGTTCACTGAGAGGGAAGTAGCCACTGCCACCTGGAGAACAGAGAGGCCTCTGTAAGGGAAGTGGCCTCTGAGCTGATCTGGAAGGCTGAATGGGAGCCAGCCAAGCAGCTAGGAGTGACGGGAATAGCACAGGGAACTGTATGTGCAAAATGCACTTGGCAGGTTCAGAAGCAATGAGCAATTCTGTATGGTGGGAGCAGAGGGCAGACCGGGATGGTACAGAGGGCGGGAGGCCGGGACAGGTAAACTGAGGTGCGGTTATAAAAGGCATTAATACACAGGGTAGTTTGGCTGGGCAGGGACCCACTTGCCTTTGTCCTAGGGAGTTCCACCTGTGTGGAGAGTGGAGTGGTGGGAGGGGTGGGCAGGGCACCAGGGAGAAGGCTGCCGTAACCGGGAGATGGTGGTGACCTGGTGTGGACAGTAGGCATGGGGAAGGGATTCTGGCTTCAATCTTGGGGTGCTGGGTGCCCCTGTTGGTGAAGGCAAACAGTATGGGAGGAGCAGGATTCTAGGTCACAGTGTACGAACAGAATAACTATTACTGTTGTTTATTGAGCACCTACTGGGTGCTGGATACTCCATCAAGGGCTCTACTGCAGTCGCTTTTCAAAGCTTTACTGCAGCCCTTTGAGATGAAGAAGTCAAGGTCAGTGACATACGTACTATGCCCAAGGTCACAGAGGAAGCATAGGGCCGGGATCTGAACCCAGGTCCGCGTAGCTCTGCGGGCCCCTCTGTTACCCACAGCATCAGGTCAGGGATGACGTGAGTGCCCCCACTGAGGCAGGAAGCTGGAAACACAGCCCCCAGGCTGGGGAGAGAGGTGGAGGCTGGGACCTCAGCCTGGGACACCAGGGGGTGATCTTTGTAAACTGTAAGAGTCCGTAGGTCTCTTTACTAGGAGAGAGGTGGCTGCCTCCGTGAGAAGTGAGGACTGATGTTTCGTGTGTACAACTGATCTATGGAGAGAGCACCTGCCGCCTATGCACACTGTGCACACACAAAACAGTAGAATGACTCAAAGCATCCAAGTCCAGAAGGGTGTAGCCATAGGGGACAGGGTGTCGGAGAGGGGATGGCTGGTAAGTAGGTATAAGACTTAAGCATCAGTCACCTGGAGGGCCCACAGGGCGGACTGCTCAACCCCACTTGGAAAGCTTTCCCAAGAACACCATGGCAGTCCCCGGCTCCTTAGCAATGACAGGTGCTCTCAAACCGGGTCTGTAATTTGGTTGTTAGGAGCTGGAAACGACCTTTCGCAGAGAGACAGCCTCCTAGATGACAGATCAGATGCCAAGCCTGCCCTCTGCTATAATCTCTTCTAGCTTGTGAAGTCTCTACAGAGTGATATTGACTTTACAGCAGAACCAAGCCCAGGGTGTGTGTGTGTGTGTGTGTGTGTGTGTGTGTGTGTGTGTGTGTGTGTGTGTAGCACTTCCATGGAAACAAGCAGTCAGGGATACCTGGGCCACAGCCTCCCTGAATTATAGCCCCAGACGTGGAATGAATCTTATCTCCCACCTTGTGTGCCCCCCACCTCGGCCCTGGCTTGGCAAATAGCAATGTAGCATTTAGCAAGTTCTTATGGGGACGATCCATCTACCCGCCAGTCTCCATCCTTGGATGGAGCTCCTACAACACAGGTTTGTGAGTCGTATGTTCCCGTAACAGGGAAGGGGCCTGATTCATGTGTGAGGAATGAAGGAATGTGAGAAGGCCCCCAGGGCCAAGCTCTGGAAATTTCTCAAGACCTGGCCCAGTTAGATGCTGGGGATAGGCTGATAGGAAGAAACTGGCACCTGGTACCACCTGCCTTCTAACCTGGGATCCATCCAGCTACAGGATGGGAAAGGTGCCCCAGGCCCCAGGGGAGGTGTGGTGGCTCCTCAGAGAGGAGTTGGGCTCAGTTGCTAGCTTTGAAGCAGGGCTGTGTGCCCCCATCCTGCATCCTGAGCCCTGTGGCTAGAGGCCTGAACACCTTCTGGTCTCTGGTGAGAATTTACCAGAACTGGGGTGGGAGCTGAGTCTCCAGGTGGGGGTAGGTGGCTTTAGTTGTGGGAGAAGCTGGATGAGGATTTCCAGGCTGGAGAATGGCCACAGGTGGATGGAGCCAGTGTGACTATGTCTGGCACCGTGAAAGTGCTCCTTACATGACACCTTCCTGCCTCCCTTCTCCACCTTGCTAAGGCCAGCTCAGGATGGCATGTTGGGGGACTGGGGTAGAGACATCCCAGGCTGCCTGGATGGGGCTGCACAGGAATGAGTCTGGAGGGGGAAGACAAATCCCAAGCCACAGAAAGTTGGAACAAAGGAGCAATCCAAGGAAAGAGCTCCAGCAGGGCAGCCACTCTATTGATGGCACCCTGGCTCAGCCTCCAGAGCAGCCGGTCCAGTCTGGCTGCGAAGCCCAGCCCCTAGCCTGCACCCCTGCACCTCAGCCACAATTCTTTGTTGGATCATCCTGCCCCTCCTCATATTTTTGTCTTTCAATCTGCCCCCGAAGACCTTTCATTCACTTAACAAACATTTGTAAACTTGTCAGTCTTGGCAGGAGAGAAGAACCAAGATGGAAGTTCTTTGTTGTTCCCAAGCTGGAGAGAGGAGACAGCGCTCCCAGCGGACTGCTGTTTGGGGAGATGGGTGCATCTCTTGAGGCAGGAAGCATTGAGCTGCCTGTGGCCGCACAGGAAGGTGACTGAATCCACTGGGAGGTTCCAGTGGGGCAGGGCCACTCCTCAGAGCCGGGGGAGGGCGCTCATCACGGTGCAGGAGCAAGGCTGTCATCTGAGCCTTTGCACAAGTGACAAAAAGTCACCCCTCGGGGCATATGAATCATGACAGGACATCCACTTTCTCCCACCTGGAGTTGTTCCCACCAGAAATGCAGGAGTGAAAAGCAGGACAGTGGAGACTGGGGGGAGTGGAGTGATGGACAGGGACCTGACTCAGGGGGCACCGTGTCCCTGTTGCCCTAATCAAGGGAGGAATGAGGGACCTGTATGGAGGGCAGACTCGATTCAGGGTGTGAAGGGCAGCAGGAGGAGGGGAGACCGCAGCTCGGGCAGAAGGAAAGTCTGTGCAGACCCCAAGGACTGAAAACTGGTGCAAGGTTGGAGAGCGGGGGGCACTGGGCAAGTCAGGGCGCGCTGAGCTGCCGGGTCTTACATTCCAGGTTGGGGAGTGCGGTCCTTCCCTGTGGGAAGAGGGGAGAACCCAATTACAGCTGAGATCAGGCTCTGGGAGCTGATGGAAGATGGGGAACACTGGGGTGGTGGCGCACACCAGAACAGCTGGGAGGCTTGGCGACTGGCCGGCAGGTGTGCAGTTGTGCATGTGACTGTGTCCAGCTGCCATCCCCCCTCCCTTCTCGCCCTACGAGCCGTGGAGCTATGGCTTCCCCACTTCCCCCCAGCTCCCCCACCCCTGCCAGAACCTAGGAGTGTGGTGCCCCTTTGGGAATTGGGGCTCCCTCCACTGAAGCTCGTGGTCTGGAAGGGGTTTGCCTGCTCAAGCTGCCTTTGGAAGGAGGGTGGAACCTCTGCTGGGTGCTGTTGTATGGAGAAGGCACAGAAATCCCCCGAGGTCACTATGTCCCCTGGACCCAGGTGGCCTCTGGGCAGGGGGAACCCACTCCCTTTGATGGGCAGGGCCTCCTGGGGGCCTTCTTGCAGGCCTCCCTGGTCAGAGTAATGGCCCCTCACCTTGTGGGTCCTTGAGCTGTCAGGACCTGAGGATGCCTCCCTCAGGTGGCACCCTGGGCACTGAGGTCACCCTGCTGTAGTCTTGGCTTTGGCCCCAGTCCCCGGGCCCTCCTGAGGCTGTTCCTGGCTGGCAGCAGCTTGGCTAGAGGCAGCCAGACCGGGGTCGGCGCGCAGGCAGATCACCTGACTCGGCTGAGCCTCAGGGGGCACATGGGGCAAACTCGGCTCCCGAGGGGTGTCCAGGCGCCACCCCTGGTCCAGCCAGTGTGCAAACGCAGATCCCAAGGGGTGTCCAGGCGCCCCCCCCCCTCGTCCAGCCAGTGTGCAAACGCGGCTCCCGAGGGGTGTCCAGGCGCCCCCTTCCTCCAGCCACTGTGCTCCCTGGGGGGTGGGGGCGCCGAGTGGGGCTGGCCAGAGCCTGGATCCTAGTGATTGAGGGCAAAGTCAGGGTCGGGAAGCCCGGGGTGCCCCGCACCCGCTCCCCAGGGCTGGAGCCCCGCGCGCCCCGCCCCGCCCCGCCCCGCCCCGCGCCCCGCGCGCGTGTTCCCGCCTCGGGAGGGCAGCGGGCGGCCCCGGGGCGCCGGCCGGGCGGGTGCGGCCGAGGGTCCGCGGGGCGGGGGCGGCGGCGGCCGGGGCTTCCCTGGCCGCCCTCCCCGGAGGGCCCGGGAGGAAATGACAGCGCGGGCGGGGGCGGGCGCGGAGGCAGGGGCGGCGCCCGAGGGCACGGCCTGTCCGCAGACCCCGCGGCCGCCGCGGGCCGGGGATTCCCCGCGCAGACCCCCCCCGGCCCCGCGGGACCCCGAGCGGCGCGGGACCGGGCAGCGGGGCGCCCCGAGGGCGGGCGCCGGGGTCCCCCGGGCCGGGCGGCAGGAAACTCTGGGGAGTGAATGGAAAGAAGTGGGTGGTCCGGGCGCTGCGACTTCCCCTGACATCACTGCCCAAATAAGGAGCTTCCAAGCGGCCGCGGGGCGGCCCGGAGCCGCGCCCGCCCGCCAGCCCGCCCCGCGCCCACCCCGCGCCGCGTGGGCCGCCTGCGAGCGCCCGGGGCACCGCCGGGCGGAGCCGAGCCGGGCGGAGCCGAGCGAGCGGGCGCTGCCGAGCCGCGGAGGCCGGGCGCAGCCCCGCGCAGCCCAGCCCGGAGCAGCGGAGGGCGGCCCCCGCCCGGCAGGTAAGCAGCGAGCCCCCCCGGGCGCCTCCCCCCCGGGCGCCTCCCCGGGCCCCCTCCGGGGCGCCGCTGGCGCGGGGCTGGGCGCGGGGCTGGGCGCGGGGCGGGCGCGGGGCTGGGCGCGGGGCTGGGCGCGGGGCTGGGCGCGGGGCGGGCGCGGGGCGGGCGCGGGGCTGGGCGCGGGGCGGGCGCGGGGCTGGGCGCGGGGCTGGGCGCGGGGCTGGGCGCGGGGCTGGGCGCGGGGCGGGCGCGGGGCGGGCGCGGGGCTGGGCGCGGGGCTGGGCGCGGGGCTGGGCGCGGGGCTGGGCGCGGGGCGGGCGCGGGGCGGGCGCGGGGCTGGGCGCGGGGCGGGCGCCTCGGGGCCGCGGGGACTCCGAGCGCGGCTGCACGCGCTCCCGCCTGCGCCTCCGGACGCTACTTCTCCGACCGCCCTGGGGTGACACAGGCGTCCCCGCGTCCCCGCGTCCCTCGCGCACTCGCGCCCGGCACAGCCCCCAGCCCGGGGCGGCCCCTCACCCCGCCACGCCTCTCGGGCCAGGCGCTCCCGGGGGACCCGGCGCCGGGGAGGGGGCCTGCGGAGGGGCTTTGGCAGCCCGGCCGCCCTCCCCCTGGAGGCGGTGGCAGTTTCAGACGGGTGCTCCCGGGCTCCTGGGGAGTGAGTTAAGCAACGTAGCTCTGGCTCTCCCCCGCTCCCTTCACCCTGCAGAATGGCACCTGGCACAAGGGGTACAGCCAGGGGGCGGGGCGGGGGTGTCCCTGGCATGGTGGGGAGGGTGTGGTGACTGGCAGGGAGCTACTCCCAGCCTCACAGCCGGGGTGTTTCCAGAGCAGCTCCTACTCCACGGGCACCTCTCTGAGCACCCTCCCCTCCCCTCTCCGCAGCCAGTGCAGGGTGCCCGGAGTGCCGCCGGCGGCGGCTGCAGAACAGGTGCAGGTGGGGTCAGCCGCTGCATCTTGCAGGGGGCTCCGCTCAGCGGCTACAATGGCTTATCTATAAAAAACAAAAACAACAACAACAACAACAACAACAAAAACCCATAATGGTTTTTGATCAAGGACACAGTGCAAACGGGTCAAGTTCTGAGCCCATCACTTAGTGGCTCTGGGCAGCTTCTTTCATTTCTTTCAGCTGCATTTTATCATTTGCAAAATGGGGAGGGGTAGGAAGGTCCACACGTGAATATTGTCAGGGAGAACTAAGATCATGTAAATAAAAATGTTTTGTAGATCTAAAAGCCCTGTGCACATGCCGCTTGCCATGGTTTGGATGATTCTGGGCTGGCATTTGCCATGGCTCTGCTCTGTGATTTAGGAGGATGGAGTGCCATTTCTGTTCAGTCATCTGCAAGAAAGGGAGCTCTAATAAGTGTCCTGTGTACCTGCTATCAGAGTCCCCAAAGCATGTTCTGTGGAGCATTAGTTCTGAAAGCTGTATGGTGAGTAAAGGTTTCTGTGTTCTAACAAGTCTGGCAGATTCTGCAAGCTCTTGGTCACCCCGCTGGCCAATTGCCATCCATATTGGCAAATTAAAGGTTCTGAGAAGTACTGCAATAAAAGAACCTGGTTGACATTGTCAAGGCCAGCATTTCCCCTGTTGACCCCAGAGCCCTTTCAAGTTCCACGTGCTTCCTGTCCTAGGAAACAGTGCTTCTGGGGCTACCAGCGGTGATGCTGTGGTGCTGTAGAACTGCAACCAAACTTCGAGAGCTAAGTTGTAATTGCCTTCTTGAATGAAGAGCAGAGAGAAGCTCAGAGAAGTTCAGTGGCCCCTCTGAGGTCACACAACTTAAACAGCATCCCAAGATAGTGGTAAAACAGGGACCAGAACCCAGACTCCTCATCCAGTGCTCTCACCCCCCTTCAGTTATATCCAGAAGTTGATCATTCTCTTCTGGAGCCAGTTTTGTTGCTTTGTGTGGGTGGACACTCTGAAGGATGTACTTGACAAACATAAAGATTTAAATGATTTATTGTTGAATGAATCAAATGGTCATTGGGTCACTACTGTGTGTCATTTGTTTTGGGGACTTTAATGTGTAAAGGTGTAGAACCTTTGGTAAAGAGTCATGGAAGCAGAGACCTCGTAGACACACACACACACACACACTCCTACACACTCACATATCAATTTATAAACACAAATCCCTCTCTCCCTGTGCACAAATGTGCTCACACTCGACCCGGTGTGCTCATTCACACTCATATCCCATACCTACACACATGCTCCTCCATATGCACACTCTCACTCACCTGCTTCTGTACACACACACCTCCACCCTTATACACACTTTCACACACATCCATCCTGTGGTGCTCCAGGCTGCAGCTCAGAGGCACCCGTAGCAATGGGCATGTCCCCTGGTCCCCACCTCTTCAGAGCCGGTGGGAGTGCCTGGCACCAGCTCCCCGGGAGGAGTACTGAGCATATAGGAAGCCCTTGCAGAGCCCATATGATGTTTGCATTTCCCCAGAGTTGTTTCATTTCTCCCATCTTTGCCATACTGATCCCCCCACCTTTTTTCTCTTTTTTTCTGGTCAGCTATCGTTTGGTCACATGTGACGTGACTGACAGCTCTGGCTTCTGTCTTGTTTGTTTTAATCAACCATCACAGCTCTGTTAGGGCAAGGATTTTGTGTCATTTGTTTGATTGGAATCCCCAGCTCCTAGCAGAATGCCTGGCACCGAGGAGGGGATTCAATAAGCATTTATTGAATGAGGGAGCGAGCAAGGGACTGCTGGCTGCTAGGGTGGCTGTGACCCAGACCAACATCCAGGGGGACTCATGAGCATGTTTGCTAAGTGTCTGCTGGGTCTCAGGCACCTTTCTAGGGATTACAGCACGGAAAACCACTGAATCCTCTGTTCCTGGAGCCCACATTCTGGCGGGGGGTGGGGGGTGGGTGAGAGAATGAATAGTAATGGACAAGAGAAGGCTAAACAGTGACACACACCATGGAAGTGTGATGGTTAGGGAGCAATGGGTGAAGCTAAAGATGGGGCCCAGGGAGTCCTCTGGTGAGGAGTTGACATTTATGCCGAGATCTAAATGATGAAAAGGTGACAGCCATGCAGAGATTTGGGGAAGGAGTATTCGGAGCAGAACAGCAGGTTCAAGGCCCTGCAGCCTGAAGGAGCTGGGCTCAGGGCCCGTGGGGAGGCCGCACTTGCAGCTCATGCCGTGTCCGTTACCGACACCCCTTGGAGAGGGTGGTGGCTGGTGCCTGATTTCGGTGGCTCCATCACTAAAGCCAAACTTGGCGAGTCCTGGGCTATGGGGGCAGGGCTGCCTTTGGGCTCTCGGGGAACTGCCCTCCCTTCTTGTCTACCCCTAACCCCTATAAATGAGGAGAGGGTTGGACTCCTAAGGCCCCTGCCCGCTCTACCGTGATAAAATTTGATGCTCTGTTTGCAGGAGGTTCACAACAATTCAGGTGGTCCATCTGGAGGGATCGTGAATTAGTTGCGCCGCTTCCATTATTAATAACCATGATGTCATACATCTGTGCAGTTCCTGATCGGCTGCAGAGCACTCTCTCCTATTATCCCGCGCACTCTGTGGGCTAATCTGCCAAGGGGGGGAGGGCCGGCCGAGGGGGGTGTGCTAGGGTGGGGAGAAAGCTCTGCCACCGCCAAACGGCCACTGCAGGTTCATCCAAGCCGCTGACCCGGCCCCTGAATCCCTGCTTCCTCAGCTGCAAAGCAGAATATAGGAGACCCTGCCTCCTGAGGCCCTTGGGAGAGTGAAGAGAGAACAAGCAGGTCCAGGGCCTCACATATTGTCATAGGCATTTAGTACCTGTTGGTTCCCATTTTTACAGATGAGGAACTGCGAGCTAAGAGAGATTGTGGTGGCTTTTCTGGTCCACTTGTATCTTCACTCTTCCCGGCCCAGAGCTGATGGCTGCATGACTATTTTGTTGAATGCATTTGCCTGGAGTTGCATAGCTAGTAAAGGGCAGACCTAAGACTCAAAGTCAGGACTTTGGGCTCCAAAGTCCTTTTCATAAACAGCACAGTTTGGGAGCAGTTGTCATGGTGAATAAAGACACACCTTTACACCTCACTTGTGGATGATCAGAATTATTGTCGCTCTCTTGAAAATCCGAGAATTGTAAGGTCTCAGCTTCTGAGCTACTCTTTGTAAACCATGAAATTCTTTGGATTTCATAAGAAACATTTTGGAACCCTCTGGAAGAGGGTACAGATGTGAGAAAATGCTCCGCTCACCCCCCGCCACCCCCGAGGACTGAGAACATGGTTCTTCACCAAGGGCATCCTTTGCTGTTACCTGACAGTTTTTAAAGGAAGACTTCCAGGTCCCACCCCAAATGATTCAGAGCCTCTCAGGATGGCATGTGGGCATGTGGAGAAGCGCCCTGGTGCTCGAAGGTCAGCCTGGGGATGAGGAGCCCAGCCAGCTGAGTGCCCCAGAAGTCTGGCAGGCACAGCCTCTATTTCCTACGTCCTTAGCTGTGACTCTAACCTCCCTGTCCCAGGCCCACACCAGCTGCATGGTGGGAGGGTGACAGACCCAAGTCTGTGTCTCCTCCTATCTGGCATGTTCTTCAGCCAAGTCCCTTTACCTCTCCTAAGCCTCAGCTTCCTGGTCTGTAATATGAGAACACTAACACTGACCTACAGGGTAGCCGCATGGAGGATAGGAATCCACCTGCGTCAGGCATCTTAGGAGATGTGTGTGTCTGGCATGTAGCAGGTGCACAGCAACCAGTAGTGTTGGTGGTTAATATAAAACATGCATGATAATGATAAAACAACTACAGTTGTGAATTGGCTACCACAGGGCTCAATAAGAAATGGGCCAGTTTGCTCCAAACAGCAGACTTTTGAAAAGAGGGTACACTCCAGGTCGTAAACACCAGTCCTTGGGCTGAAGCATCCCCGGCTCGGCCCTCTTTCCGCTCCTCTGCATTATGGAGCTCCAGCTCTGCGGGAGAGCTGAGGGCCGAGTGGCGACCAGGGACAGCAGCACTTTCCATGCCTCTGACAGATCCATTGGCTCAGAGAGGGGGAGTGAGGTTTGTGCTCCCCCCACATCAGCGGGCCCTCCCATCCCCGACGCTGATGTACGGGGCAGCTGGGGGGAAACACCTGGCTTGTGGGAGATGCAGGAGGTGTGCTTCTAACCTACTCTATCATTCACGCGTTTGTTCACCACCAGTGCATTGTGTCCTTCTGTGGGCTCAGCTCTGGGCAGAGCACTAGGAGAGAGGCTGCTTCCTCAAGAATCTCGGAGCCTGGTGGATCCCACCGCTCACTAGCCACGTGGCCACAGACAAGTTGCATTTCCTCTCTAGATACCGTTTTCCGCATCTCCAGAACGGGATTATTCTGGCTACTTTTCCAGAAGAATAGTCTGTTGTTTTAAGGACCTACCTATCTCTGGAGTGCTAAGTGTGAGGGTCTCTATTAGAACAACTGGGGAGAGCGCAAGGGCTTGGGAACCAGGAGGAACTCCACTCTGCCGCTGGCTCTGCTACGCACTTGTTGTGTGATTTGCTGTATTTTTAAACTTCTCTGTTTCCTTTCCCTCACTGTATAATGTGGTTGTGACAGCTTTGTTGCAGGGCACTATGAGTGTTAGGTGAAATGATGAAAGAGTATCGGACTCTCAACAAATGTGACCCCCATTTCCTCTCCATTTGGCTCTACTGTCCTCTGTGTTGCTGCTTTTGAAGATTCACCTCCACCCATTGCCACCCAAACTCATCAGGTACCCAAGAATGGGCACAGGTGGGCAGACAGCCAGATAGGAACTCAAGGAAATAAGCGCATGCTCCTTGGTGAAAGTGGGCATGGGAGAGTGGGTCCAGCCCAAGAAGAATCGGGAACCAGGGGGCAGAGCCGGCAATCCTGGGTTCTGTCCGGGACCCGCCGCTAGGCCACCGTGTGTCATTTGCCAGTTCCGTCTCCCTTCTCTGGACCTCAGTGTCCTCCCCAAGGCCAGTTTGCAGGATCCCCTGGCTTTCTTCCTGCTCTGAGAGGTCTGCAGGCCTTTGATGTACAAGTGCTGAGTGGCCGCAGTAATGGAGTAGTTTGGCTGGGTGTGAGGATTTCACCAACTTTTTCCAGCCTGGGCTCTGCTGGAACTGATTGTGCAGAGAAGCCAGCAGACCAACTCTGGATGAGGAGGAGACTGTGGGTTCTAACTGCCAGAGCTGCTCATGGGACAGGAGGCAAGTGAAGGGGTATTAATGGCATTAAATTAAATTAAAAAGAAAGGCATTATCCCCCCCCCCTTTTTTTTTTAAAGAAGGCTTAGAAGCCTCAAAGCCATCTGCTTCCCAAGTGGCTTTTCTCTTATTTGAATTAAATGGTACATTTGGATTAGAAGAGTTTGTTTTCAGGTTATCAGGATGGATGCAAGAGATGCAGCGTAAAACTGAGCATCCAGTTGCTCATGTACCAAATATCTGTTGAACACTTTCCAAGTATCAGGCACTGTTCTAGGCCCAAAGATACAGCAGTGGCCAAAACAGATAGCAGCCAGTGCTCTCCTGGAGCTTATAAACCAGCAGAGGGAGGCATACAGTGAACAAAGGAGCACATAAATGTGTAATAATGCCAAATGGGGTAAGTGCCATAGAGGAAAACAAGGTAGGGTTAGAAGCCAGAAGAATGCCAGGGAGAGGGATCAGGGGACTCTCTTTGTAGGAGGCTCAGGGAAATTATCACTGAGAAGGTGACACGTGAGCAAAGCCACGCAGGAAATGTGGAACTAAACAGACTAATTTAAGAAGAATTTTGTTTCTCGGTGGTATACGTGGGGGCCTTATGGAAAGATCTTCTTTGAAGCTCAGGTGGTCAGCTCAGCCAGGCAGCTCAGACTCAGAGCTATCCCCCTTTAGATACAGGATACCGAATTTAATTCGTGATTGTCGTTATAGCAACGCTAATAATAAGAATAACAGTGAGCCAGCTGGGGCTCTCAGTGAATTGGGCTTTAGGCCTTCAAAATGCCTGTCCGCATAGACTGCCTCAGAATGCCTTCCTTCAAGGTAGAAGGAATCACTTCCGTGTTGCAGATGGGGCCTCGGAAGACTCTTGTATATGAAGTGACAAACCCAGGACCATATTCCAAGTGAGGGGTAGAGTGGACACCCAAACCCGGACTCCACTGTCCACCAAATGCCGTGGGTCTCCTTACAGGGCAGCTTGGCACCCAGCATCCCACCTTGCATGCAGTAGGGGACACTGTTTCTTGCAAACTAAATAAATCCAGAGACGGAGAAGATGTAGATGGCTAAAATGCAGTATGGGATCCTGGGTTGGATCCTGGAACAGAAAATGGACATCAGTGGAAGAGCTGGTGAAAGCTGAATAAAGCCTGTAGTTTAGTTAATGGTGGTGTGCTGATAGCACTGTCTGCGCGTTGACAGACGTGCCTCGGTTATGTAAGATGTCAGCATTAAAGAACAGTGGGTGAAGGGTATATGCGAACTCTCCCCTATCTTTGCAACTTTTCTGTCAATATGACATTATTCCAAAGCAAAAATAAATGAATAAATCCACGTATGTTCCAGCTAGCTGGCCTCCTCAAGGTTATTGAGGAAAAACTTCAAAGGTCATTAAGTAATTGAGTCCCTGCTGTTATTCATACCCCAGGTGCGCTACCTAGAGTGGCCTGTGTGAGAAGAGGCGAAAGTATAACCCGAGGTGTGGCATCATAGTGGAGGAGGAATGTTCTCTTGGAGGCATCTCCGCTGGAGACTGCCCCCAAATGAGTTTCTAGTACACAGTATGACCTATATTTTAGGCTCTACCAAGTGTGCCCTTTACACGTGATGAAAGTTCACCGGCTCATTTTCACTTGATGCTATAGCAGACAGATGGAAACCTAGTTTTATCTGTAGAGCTGTATCATGTGACTGTATGAATCGTAGTGAGTAATGGCTGGGAAGAAGTGGTGCCAGGTAGTGAGAACAGAATCAGAGAATGGGAAGGGCCTATTAATGCGAATCTGGTTTCCTTTTAGGGTGGAAAACATTTACGGCCAGGGAAGGGTGTCTTCTGGATTGAAGGAAAGAAGAGCCTGGGGCCAAGGGATTCTGAGGTTTGCTCCCTTCTGGCTGGGATTCCCTATTCACAAAACAAGTGAGCTAGTTTAGGTGGGTCTCCGGTGGCCCCCCTGGCTGAGAACCTCTGAGCCCAGAGCAGGTGACTGGTCCAGGCTCACCGCGCAACTGCAGAGCGAGACATAACTTCGCCTGTCTGGGCCACTTGGTCTCCTCGGGGTTTCCAGAAGGCTCAAGTCACTCCACATGTCGCCTTGGCATGTGAGCATTTGGTGTTACCCTGAAATAGAGGAGGAGCCAGAGATGTTCAGGCAGACAGGAAACCATCATCACGAGTCTGTTAGAAAGCATTTAATGTTTATGAGAGCACGATGGCCCTCCAAGATGGACTCCTTTTTTTTTTCTTTTTTTTAGATTTTATTTATTTATTCATGAGAGACACACATACACAGAGGCAGAGACATAGGCAGAAGGAGAAGCAGGCTCGATCCCAGGATCCTGGGATCACATCCTGATCCAAAGACAGATGCTCAACCACTGAGCCACCCAGGGGCCCCCAAGATGGGCCCTTTTATTTCACTTGGCTCTGATCTTGTGAAATAAAGAAGTCTAGCACTTCCCAAGGTGTGTGCCAGAGAACACGGGGCAGAGAGATGGAAAGATGTGTTTCAGGGAGGAAATAAATGTGCTACGGCCATGTACCAAAAGGGCCATGTGCTGTAGGAGTTGGGGGTCTTTATCAGGGAAGATGTGCATTGGAAATCTCCAAAAAAGTGTGTGTAGGAGAATGGGGTGCACATGTGTAGAGGTAGGTAGGTATTATGTGCGGTTTTGCATGCTTGGTGGATCAGAGAACTCATATATGTCTCATGTGAATGTACATGTAAGATCTGGGATACACACACACACGAGGGTATGCGTCGGGAATGTGTGTATATGTCAAAGGAGTGGCGGGACTGGAGTTCCACGCGAAAATGTGGGGAAATGCTAAAGTTATCTGAGGTCAAAGCTGAAAAAAACAACACGAATGTTAAACTGTGGCTCTAAAAGTTGGTTCTGCATATTAGTTTCAGCATGTCAGTTTCACACATTTTTCCGATTTTGTTAACTTAATTTCTTTCTTCTCAGAAGAAAAGTGGCAAATGGCATGCAAATGATCCTTCCTCCCACCCCACCCCCCGCCCCGCCGTGTGCTGTGTTCATGGGAGACAGCAGTAATGTCACTGAGATGAGGGTAACCGAGCCCATGTGGTAGGTCTCTAACCCAGAAACCCACTTGTGACACGGCTCTTTGGGGAGCTGAAAAAGAACCACATTTTAAAAATGCCACTAAAGGCCCAAATCGGGTCTTTGTCGAGTATGGCTTTTTGCAAATAGGATCTGCGCTTGCACATACCCAAGTGTGTTTTTCACACCAAAAGGAGGGCATTGTTAGGGTCCGTGTGCCCGTCAGTGGACATGCCCGGGGAGGTGAGGACACCCTTTGATTCGATGATGATTTCCAGTGAGGCTGATCTTCACAGCACTCCTGGGTCCCAGCCTTTCCCAGGTCCATGTGGCCCACAGGGGAGGGTCCCGTAGACCACCTGCCTGCCTTGTCAAGCCCTAACTGCTGGGTCTCAGCTGCCGTGTTCCCTGACTCCTGTCCCCACACACCAATCCTGCCCCCACCAAAGCCTACTCAGGCTCCTCCAGGCATATCCCTGAGGATGGCCGTGTCCCGTCTAACCTGCAGGGTCCAATTCCATTTCGTGATTGCCTCTGTCAGAACTGAACTTCAGTTTCCTAACCTGGTATTATGAGAATAATACCCTCTTAAAAGACTCCACAAATATAATCAAAGAGAAAGAACAGAAAGAGGGAAAATTTAAGTGGCGGGGGTGGGGGGGTGGGTGGCCGGGGAAGGTTTCTTTCTCGATGCCTTAGATGGGGTGGAGGGTGGGGGGGGGTGGGAAGCTTTGCAAACATCTCATTTGAGGATGACATGGTTGGTTCAGCTCATCTCTCAGACTCCAGCCTGTCCTGCATCTGAAATGTGTGACCAGAGACGTCATATGGAGTCTATGGACTCCATATGGACTCCAAAGGAGGAGGAAGCCTCTCTTCCTTTGGCTGTAAACGTGGGCTGATGCTGTCACCTCTGTCTTAGGGTTTTGAGTCAATGCTGTGAGCTTGTGGGGAACCTAGAGCAGCAGTTCCTGGTACTCAGAAAGCTACCTGTTAGTCGTCATCACTCCTTTTTTTTTTTTTTTTTTTTTTTTTTTTTTTTTTTTTAGTCATCACTCTTAATGAGCAATCCATCACCTTAAAAAAAAAAAAAAGAAAAAAAGGCAAGTTTTCAAAAGTGTGCAAAAGATATAAACAGATAAACAGGTAGTTCTCCGAATGGCCATTAAATACAGGACCAATGCTCTAGCCACCAACACCCAAAAGATTATAAATTAGAAGGCGTACAGATGGCAACAGTGAGAAAACAGATAGAGATGTGGTGCTGGCAAGGGTCAAAGGGAACTTGCGAGTCTAAATTGGTATCAATGAAAATGATAAATGCCTCTAATGGTAGTTAGAGCATTGGTCCTGTGCCTGCTTCAATCCGGCAATTCCCCAGCTGTAGGAAAATGCAGACGCACAAAGCTGTGTTATGTACGAGGACGTGCACTTCGGCCTTGCTTGCCTTATGGACAAACTGGAAATGACCTCAACGTCCAGCAGTGGCGATGCTTAGAAAGGCGACGGCGACTTTGTACCGTGGACTATGTCGTGGCCACTTAAAAAGAAAGAAATGAACATCTAAGTCCCAACCCGGGGAGACATTTCCAACGTGCTCTTAACAAGGAAAAGGTTTCCGTGTGATATATTTAATGCAATCCCATTCTTATACAGAGAAAGTGAAATAATTCTGCGTGTGTCTGCACGTTCAAATACATTTCTGTGCTCGTGGAAGCAGAGTGGGAACATATACCAGGAAGGCCGTGTGAGTGGTCGCTTCATCTGGGCAGCACAAGGGGCGTTTGTCCCCTTTTTGCATTAAGTAGTTTACATTAAATACGTCTGTGGGGTTTAAAAAAAATTTAAAAAAATTTTTTAATTTAAAAAATTTAATTTAAAAAATTTTTAATTTTTAATTTTAAAAATTTAACTTAAAATTTTAGAAATTAAAAAAAAATTAATTGTTCAACAAAGAACACAAAAAAGGAAGCCCAGAAGAAAAAAGAGAGAGAGAAAGAAGAGCAAAGGCTAATGTCTGCAGTACAGGATCATTGAGAGGTGATGCTTGACGAACATACAATACTGTGCCTGAGTTTAGTACATGTCCCTTCTCCCTTCCTGCCTAGACCCGGTGGCACCCCCCGCCTCCCCATCCATCCCTTAGTTTCCTCCCCCCCCCCCCCCCCGCCCCGACCATAAGCTCATAAGTGGTTACAGCCCTGCTGCCACACTGAGTGCCTGCCCTCCAGGAGAGCCCGGGCTGGGGAGCCCACCCTGTCTCCTTTCCAGCAGTCCCCCGGGGCCTCTCTTCTTGGCCCCCACACCTCCTGTCTCCCTGCAGGTGCCCCTCCTCACCTTGCAGCGTGGGGCCACCTTTGGCACCTCCTCATTCTGAGGACGAATCTTCTCGCTTGGGTCAGGTCCGCTCACCAGTTTGGTTCTCTCCAGTGTCTGTCTGCGGCCAGGCCTTCCCACCCCCGGGCATGTGGGCTTTCCTGGGTCCCTTCCCCCCACTGGCTTCCACCTGGCCCTCATGAATGCCATCATGTCTGCTTAAAATCACTTTACTTCCAATTTGCTAATTTAATTCTAAGTCTTACAGAATTTTGGCAACCCTGCCAAATTGAGTGCCAGATGCAGATTTAATGAGCATTTTTCAGCTCTTTCTTTCCTGTCGGCATGAAGATGCTGAAGGGAGCAGGGTTTGGAACGGGTCCCCAGGGGGCTCCCTGGAATATCCCTCCCTGGGTTTGACCCCGAGCCTCTGGGCACTGACCCTCCTGCCAGGTGTCTCCCCGTCGTCGTCAGGCAGGAAGAGCTCGTGGGTTCTGCTCCTCGGGGAGGGGAGGGCTTGCATCATCCTCCCCTTCCTAGAAGCCCCAACCCAATTCCCATCATTTGGACTTCACAGGAAGTGTATTTGGAGAAAATTGCTTATTTCCTCCGGCCCATGCCTTCCAGCAGCCATGTGCAGCTCAACAGATGTTCAAGGATTCGTCTCTTCTGTTGAACAAACACATATTGAGGGCTTTCTGGAGTGATTTCTCCATGTGGTCCGTTGACTACCTGGGATAGCGTGATGGTGGGGGAAGAGGGGCTTGGAAAAATGCAGGATTCCTAGCCCTGCCCCTCAGCTATGGAGTCAGA
Source organism: Vulpes lagopus (assembly GCF_018345385.1). Classification (NCBI taxonomy): domain Eukaryota; kingdom Metazoa; phylum Chordata; class Mammalia; order Carnivora; family Canidae; genus Vulpes; species Vulpes lagopus. Next base: position 62,424,403 of record NC_054846.1, on the reverse strand, counting down.
TGGTGTGTAGGGTGGAGGCTGGGATTCCCTCATCCAGGGGCTGCTTGAGCCTCCAGCATTTCCCTGCGTTACTTCATTTCAAATTCTTCCCGATCCCTCATGGAGACGATTTTATCTCCAAGAGTAAGACTCCCAGCAGTCAAGTGGGTGGCTGAAGGCACGTAGTGGTGAGTATCAAAGCTGGGGCTTTGCTAGAGGCTTTTGATTCAAAGTATAGGGCTCTTTCCTTCACCCTGTCACCGCGCTCAGGACTCGTGATCGCGACGCACGGCTCAGGCCTGACACACGACCTGTCTGTGCCTGCTCTTGCCTAACCCACACGGGCCCTACGGTACAGGTGAGGAAACGGAGACTCTGCTGCCCTCACTGCCAGGCCGCCAGGCATTCAGCACGGCGAAAGCAAGCCAGGACCCACACCACATCTGATTCTAAATTCTGTGCCAAGCGGTGCAGAGGGCTTGAATGGAGAATAAGCGGAGGCTCCTTCAAGGAGCAGGAGAAACAAGCAAAGCTCTCTGGCTTCGGCAGCAAAGGCCTTGCCTTTGAGCAAGACACATCTGCTTCTGGGCCTTGGCCTTGTCCCCAGCGCAAGGATGGGGTTGGTGACTGCCGAACCTTTTAAATAGTGGAACCTCCCCCTCTCCTCACTTCTTTTTCGCTCATAATCTTACAAGGAATCGTAGTATATACAAAGACACAAAACTGAAGACACTTGCATGGCTCTGGGCTTTTTTAGGAGGCAATTTGGAAACACAGCATTTAGTGTGAGCGTCCTCCCTCCATGTCCACCCCCCAACCCCCTCCCCCGCCCCCCAAAGTGACACAGTAGCTATAGTAGCCTCAGCTTTGGGATCTGGGACATGGGGGTCCAGTCTGGGCTCTACCACTGTCTGGCTGTGTGACCTTGAGTAAGTTGTTTGCTTTCTCGGAGTCTCCGCTTCTCTGTAAAATGGGACTGATAAGGGTTGAGTCCAGGTGAGGAGCCAGTGAACTAAGTACATGCAAAATGCTCAGCCCACGACCCAGCACGTAGAAGTTGTGCTCACTCTTGTTTGCCTCTGACGGGTAAAACATGAGAAGGCCATGGTGAGTATTTCCCAGGGTCCCAAGGACACCATGTCATACGTGTCGTGTGGACAGCGCGGCCTAGGTATTTGTTGGCCTCCTCTATACTTCAGCACATCTTTTAGCCCCCACAGGGGATGAGATCCTGTTCTTAGAGGAAACCTCCCTAGAGGGTGAGGGGAACCTTGGGAGGAGATAGAGTTTGGAGCCAGCTCCCTTATGGGTCTCCCAGGGCAGACATGCAAAAGGCGGGTGGGCTTGCCACCCCTCCCCCAACGGCAGAGCAGGGGACCACCTGGGCTCGTGAGAGTGGTCGCTTCCCTGTTTGGGCCCGCATCCCAGGCAGGATCCAGTCGCATCCTGGAAGCCCGAGGAGGGGCAAGGGCTGAGCAGCATATGTGTCAGGGCCAAGGGCGTGCCCAGCGCATCCCAGCGTTTGGTGGCCAGACGTCAGAGAAGGAAGGGCTGCGATGCTGTAGGGCCCTCCAGCTCAGCGGTGGTGAGCCCAAGAAGGTGGGGAGACAGCTCTCCATGACGCATGAGGAGGCGAGGGTGCTAGCCCAGCCTCAGGGCGCACTCAGATCCCTGGGGGCGAATCCACACTGCGCCCGTCCCCCCAAGTGACCACCAAGCCCTGGAAGGGCCTCTTGTGCCTGCAGGACCACAGCGACAAGGGAGAGTGAGTGTCTGGGAGCCAGTGGAGCACCAAGGAAGGGATGTTTTCCACCTCAGCAAGGTTATTTCTGGCTCTGCTCCTGCAGTCACTGTGGAAACTGCACATGCCTGGTTCGGTGTGGAAACATGACGAGTTTTCTAAGGGCAATGTGCACCAAGCAGGGGACCAGGAAGCTGCCACGGCAGCTGCTGGTAGGATGTGAGTGCGTGTAGGCCTGCCCTGCATCCCCCCACACACACCACCACCTCGTCTCGTCTCTCCCTCCCTCTCTGCCTGCGCTTCTGTCTCCTGCAGCTAAATTTGGGGGAGATGAGTTCTGTACGTGCAGCATGATAGGCGGAATCAAGGCCTCCAAAAGGTGTCCACGTCCTGAATCCCAGAACCTGTCACTAAGTTACTTTGCATGACAAAGAGGAATGAAGGCAGCAGAGAGGAGGATGGCTGCACACCAGCTGACTGTAGAATAGGGGGATGCTCCTGGATGATGTGCTGTCACCAGGCCCTTTACATGTGGAAGAGGAAGAGGAGGATCCATGTCAGATGTGAGGAAGGCTGGCCCTGAAGATGGAGGGGGCCAGCAACCAAGGCATTCAGGCAGCTTCCAGAACCTGGAAACGTCAACACACAAGGGCTTCTCCCCAGAGCTTCCAGAAGAAACAGAGCCCTGTGAGCCCCTTGGATGTAGCCCGGTGAAACCCATGGATTTCTGACCTCCAGACTCTAAGATAATAGATTGGTGTTGTTTGAAGCCACTGAGTTTGGTGGCAGTTTGCTGGCGTGACAGCAGGTCATACACGGGGTAAACTGAGGCTGGACTGGTGGGAGTTCCTCAGAGGGGAACGTGCTCCTCTGTTTCCCCAGGGTCTGATCACAGGTGCCCGCCGGCCAGCTCGCTGTCCGGGTGGGGAAGTGACTTCCCCTCAGGGGGCGTGCAGCTCTTTAGACCCCTGTGCAGGGTCCCCTGCAACCACACCATGCAGATGTTGTCTCCCCAGCCCACGATGCCAGGTCCATCCCCTCCATCAGCCCTCAGGTCCTCAAACCCCCCTGTCCTGTCCCTTCTATGTAACTTCTTCCTCTGACGCCTGGTGCCACCCCTGGGGAACCTGTCACTCTGGTGACTTGTGTTGTCTGGGTTTTAACCAACAGTGTGCTGCTGCCCCTCCCCACACACCCAGACACCCACCCACCAGGCGCACCCCAGGGAATTGCCACAGCCCAGAAGGCTGAGTGGATTCTGCTGGTTGGAACCGGTTGTGCCCAGGCTGGGAGGAGCCACGCTGTGTCAAGGGTCTAGACTTGCCCACAGGATGCTCAGGGTCAGTCCTGGCTGCAGCACTGCCTAACTCTGACCTCAGGGAGATCACTTCCCTCCTTCCTCATGCCAAGGCTGGAGGTGAGCAAGATTGACGTGAAGGCCCTTGAGCACGCCGTGGTCCTGGGTCAGGTCACTGTCGGTGTCATTTTTCTTGTCCCCAACATGTGGCCCAGCAGTGACCTTTTTTAAAAAAAAATATTTTATTTATTTATTCATGAGAGACACACAGAGAGAGGCAGAGACACAGGCAGAGGGAGAAGCAGGCTCCATGCAGGGAGCCCGACGCGGGACTCGATCCCAGGACCCCAGGATCAGGCCCTGGGCCAAAGGCGGCGCTCAACTGCTGAGCCACCCAGGGATCCCCACCAAGTACTCTCCCAACTGGGGCATATGCCACCCCCTGCCTGGGAGTCCTTCTCTCCTTGCTTTCCTGGGCCCCTCCCATATGCCTGGATGTGGACAAAACCTAGAGAAACCATGGGACACCAGGGTCAGGACGTGGGTGAGGCCAGTGAGGTGCCCGGGACCAGAGTCAAGGCGGTACGCTCCTCAGCATCACACGAACGTGGCACAGAAGGTGTGACCCTGTAGTCCATGTCATAGATGAGGGAAGCGGGCTGGAGAGTAGAAATGCTTTGCTCAAGGGCACGGGGGAAGCTCAGGGCAGAGCTGGGACCAGCACAGCCCGCCTGTCACCTTCAGCCCAGGCGAGTCCCTTCCTCCTCCAAGTCAATGCCTGAGTGAGTGGCTCAATGAGTTTATCATGCCAGCATGCATTTCTTGAGTGCCTATTCTGGTTGATACTATGCTAGGGGCTGGGCTACAGCTTGGGAATGAGAAAAAAGGCCTGGTTCTTCCCTGAGAACTTATATTCTTTAAGGAGAGAGTGAGTAATAATGCATTAGCTCCTTAATTACAGTGGCGATGAGTGCTGTGTGGGGATGGTGAGACGTCATGGGCTGTGCACGGTCATGCGGGTTATACACTGAGCGAGTCCACACAGAGGGCCTTAAGCGAGCCCCCATTTAAGTGTTTGTAGTATACTTTGGAAGTTGGGACCCGTATGTCCTCAAAGGAATGGCACAAGGCCATGGGTAACAAGTGAGAGAGCCAGACCCAGAAGAAGGGCCCAGAATCACGGCCCTAAATCCTTACCCTCTGTCTCTCACATGCAGTCAGCCCTCACTGGGGGTGCTAGAGGAGGAAGCCAGAAGGGCCTGGGAGACCAGCAGGAAGAGCAAGGCATTGCCCTGTGTCACGGGTGCAGTTTCTGTTGTCCTGGATTGGGCATCTGCGATGGCAAAGGGCGCCGGAATCCAGGCCTCTTGGCTGAGACGTCGGGTTCTCAGCATTGCCTACTGTCTGGAATGTTGGGCCTGGAGGGAGCCTGGCTTCTAGGATCTAGGCGTCTCCCGGCCAGCAGCTCACTGTGGGGCTTTGTGCCCTCACCTCTCGGGGTGTTTCTGCCTGTGCGAAGAAAGCTCACGGAACAGCACAGAGGGAGGCGTGTGCTGTTGTTTTGTCGAAGTCCCTGCCTGTCTGTCGGGTGAGGCCCCAGGCAGCTGTGGGGTGATGACCTAGGGGCCGCTCCCCTCCCCGAGCCTCACTACATCTGTGAAATGAAAGTGAGAAAGGCCGATCTCACCCAGTTGTGAAAATTGAAAAAAAGAAAGAAGAAAGAAAGAAAGAAGAAAGAAAGAAAGAGAAAGAAAGAGAAAAGAAAAAGAAAGAAAGAAAGAAAGAAAGAAAAGAAAGAAAGAAAGAAAGAAAGAAAGAAAGAAAGAAAGAAAGAAAGAAAGAAAGAAAGAAAGAAAGAAAGAAAGAAAGAAAGAAAAAGAAAGAAAGAAAGAAAGAAAGGGAACAGATATGCATCAGTGTTTTAAATCCTTGGCTCACGAGGACATAGACACATAGACGTTGCCTCTACGGAGAGCATCCCATCGAGGATCCATAGGGCACCTAGCATATTTGCAGAGCTAGAGATGCATCTGGGCTTTCTGGAGGAGCAGAGGAGGAGGCCTGGTTCTCTCTGTTTGTTTTCCTTTGATTGGGGAGAGTGATTCGGGCTGGTTAACCATACCAACTCCTCAGCAGGGAGGTAGAACAGAAGGGGTTCTGTAGAGATGGGCATGTTCGGTCTTTGGTTTGACAGAAGGGGACGTGGACCCCGGAGAGAGACCAAGGCAAGGGGAGGGCTGCTAGGGGCCCGGGGGGTCGCAGTGCAGAGAGATGGCAGATTCCCCGGGGAGGTCCCCGGGGTCATTCAGGTGGGCCGTGGACCTGCCAGGTTGGCAGCATCACCTGTTGCTGGTCCTGGAAGGTGAGCTTCTGGGTGTGGTGATGTCAGGGGCAACACGGGGGAGGGGGCGGGAGGGGGCAGGCTGGTGCAGGTGTGCTTGGTCCTCACGCTCTTCCTGTCCTTGAGCCTGCTGTCTACGGGGCGGCAGACAGGGGAGGGCAGCCTGCACGGGGCTCATGGTTGGTGTGTTGCAGCAGAGCCCCAGACGAAGGGCCAGAGCATGAGAGACGGGGCTTCTAGAAGGTTCCCAGACAGCAGTGGGGCTGGTGCAGAAGGAGGCTTCGCCAGAGCCAAACCTTCAGGGGATGGGTGGGAGCCTGCTTGTGGAGAAGGGGAGGGGGAGGACCCTCTTAAGGGTGGGGGGACCCTCCTGAGAGTGGGGACGATGCAAACAACGGTTCAAAGGCTGGGGAGGAGGCTCAGGTGTTTTCAGATGGCTGAGAGGCCAGGGGTGGGAGATCATGGCAGGGGAAGGGGGAGGCTGGGTGCTCATGGTCGTTCCTGTGGGGAAGAGGCTCTGACCCCTTCCAGAGGGATCTGGATTCCTGACGGCAGTCAGCAGGCCTCAGGAATGGTCAGGGGGCACCGTGGCGCGTGCCTCTTCTGTGATGCAGAGATACCACCCTGCGCCGCGTGGAGGGTGGCCCCGGGCCAGTGCAGTGGAGAGGAGCTGACAGGCTGGAGGCGCTTCAGGAGCCAGTTCTGTGAGAACCCGGTGGCACATGGGATGTGGGGGGTGAGGGAGAGGGTCATGATGGCCCCTGGACTTTAGGGTGCTTGGCTGACCTTTAAGACCTCCGTGCTGAGGCTTAGAATCTGACCCCGGGCTCGGGGCTGCTGGCCTGGGACTCAGCATTGGAGACCGGGTTAGGGTGGGGCTGTGAGCCCCTTGTGGTCCCAGTGCCTGGATGACACCCCCATCTGCTGGTTCCCTCAAGACGAACCAAAAAAAGTGTGTGGATACTGTCGGGATGTTGATTCATCTTCACCAACCCACCTACAGATATTTTCCCCCGTTACCCAGGGGTAGTAAATTGAGATAACTCAGTGTTTATTCACTCATTTATTGTCACCAATTATGTTCAAGGCTTTGTGAGTGATACAGAGATGAATCACACACATCCCAGTCCTGTCCTCAAAGCTCGTGTGGTTTGTCTGTGATGCCGACAAGAATGTGTGTGTATTTTATTGCACACGCAGGGGTAGAGGAGGTAAATGCCACAATAAAGAGACCAAATGCTGTAAATAAGAGATCGTTTCTGGCCCGGGAGGGTAGGTCAGGGAGGGCTTCCTGGAGGAGGTGGCATGTGAGCTTGGCTCACACGGGCGGATGTGGTTGGATTAGGCCACGGGGGAATGGAGAAAAGCATTAGGGACAGAGATGTGCTTGGAAGGGGAACATGAACACTGAGAGCAGACATTGTGGCTCCAGGGGCAGGGTTTGGTACGGGAACGTTGACGTCAGGGGTGTCTTGGCATTTTTGTGAAGCTGATCCCAAGTGTAGCCTGTACTCTCCAGCAGGAACCACTGGAGGATTTGGGACAGGAGAGGGCAGGGAGAGAGCTGGATATCAGGGTGGTTTCGTGGGCCTTATAGAGAGGGTGAGCTTAGGAGGGCAGCTCAGACCCTGTTACGTCTCAGCCCAGATCGGGAGACGGGCACTGGGTCTTAGCAAGGGTGCCATGAGAAAGAACCGCACCCACGCTTATTGACACTTCTTGAGGCTGTAGTCTGGGCACTCCTCTAAGCCTTCTAAGTGTGTTACCTGGTTGAGGCTCCCCACCATCCAGCCAGGTAGGTGCTCCTTTTAGTCCCATTTTACAGACTGGTTCACCGAGGCCCAGAGATCCCACCGTGGAAATGCCTTCGCAAAGGGACGGAGCAGACGAGAGGTGGCCCTGCCAGGGGAGGGGCTGTCCCGCCGTTCACCCCACTATAGTGGCTCTGAGGGCCAATCCAGGCCCTCCAACTCCCCCCCACCACCACCAGTAAATGGTGAAGGGCCCCACAGGCCTGATCCGGTTCACCAGCCCTGACAACCTACATAGACGTGGTGGCGATGTCAATAACTGATGGAGTGGAAACTCTCTATGGAAAAAGGTACCCACTCAATCAGCCGCAGGGTCCAAAAAAAGGAAGAACAGCAGAGCAGACCCAGAGAGCTCTGTAGCAGTTTCCTTTGGCACCACCTCTTCTGCCTGACTGAGCCCTCGACCTGGGGGCGGTGGGGGAGGGCCGGCAGCGGGCAGGTGCGGGGGCAGGCTGGGACCAGAAGCTTGGCTGGGCCCCTGGGGGGTCCTGGGTCACCAGGCTTCCCCTCTTGGCTAGGGAGGCAGTCACTGTGGGGACACAAGGCAATTGTCCCTCCAAACACACACACCCTTCCTTCCTCCCGGCGGGTCTCGATCACTAACCTCCTCCCGAAGGTGGCCTGGCGGTTGAGGTTCTGCTTTCCGTGGGGGTCTCCCGGGATCGCCACCTGCTCATTTCTCTGTGTGCCTCCTGTGATGGGATCTGGAAACTTCTTTTAGCAAACAAAATCCTCGTAAGTGTAAGTAAAGCTAAACTGATCAGAAATAACCAGAAGAGGTCACGTTCTGGAAAGTCAGCTCCGTATCCTTGAAGTCTCGCACGGTCTGTTTTAGTGATGGGAAAACTAAGACCCAAAGGGTTAAGTGCCACCTGAGGCCACGTGGTGGCAGAGATCGGGGTGCCCGGTTTTGTCTGCACCCAAAGCCTGGGGCTGTCCTACTGTGCAAGGCTGCCCACCCATATCTCTCTGGTTTCTAAAGCTCCGCACCCTGGGCTGTCGCACAGTGGAGAGGGGAGCCTGCCCGTGGCATCAGTGCGACAGTGGGAGTGCAGGGGCAGCTTGGGCGCACGGCAGGCTCTCAACAAATGTTGGTTTCCTTCCCGACCCCTCCCTTCTGTCTCTACAAACAGGGGAAGGTAATTATGAGCCTTTTTTGGGAGGAAGCCACCCAAGTTCGGGGTTCTTTGGGAGAAAGAGCCATGATCACTGATTTTCTGGCCCACCTTCCCCACGCGATCCATGACACCTGAGGCAGGGGCCAGGCCTCTTCGCCTTGGCACCTTGCGGCCTAGCGCAGAGACAGGGAGTACACTCGGCTGGATGCAGCGGGACCCCACGCATGGGCCAGTCCGGTGGGCTTTCTACTGTACCAGTGAGGGGACTTCCAGTGCAAGAGGGCCCCCCCTCCCCGACGCGTGCCCGGTATGGCAGGAAACGATTCCTGTGCCCTGCACCTGGGCCCTGGCAGCTCGCATCTTCCTGCCTCTCTGGTCTCCGGGACTCTACGTGCCCTTCCCTGAGTGCCTGAAAATGGAATTTCGGGCCCCAATACAGGCAATGGGCCCCCATATGCCTGCCTATCATGAAACAGAATCTGTTATCCTGCACTTGATGTTCCTCTTTCTCTATCCTCAGTACAAATGGAAATGCATCCCCGTCCTCTATTTTTTTAAACACTTTTTTAAAATTTTTATTTATTTATTCATGAGAGACAGGGAGAGGTGGGGGGGGTGACAGAGACACAGGCAGAGGGAGAAGCAGGCTCCATGCAGGGAGCCCAATGTGGGACTCGATCCTGGGACCCTGGGATCACGCCCTGGACCGAAGGCAGATGCTCAACCCAGGCGTCCCATCATCCTCTATTTTTAAAAACCCTGCTTTTTTACTGGAAAACATTTCCCAAGTATTCTCAGAGTACGTCTTATCCATGTCAAAGGCTCTGAGACCCCCTGCCTTTCTCCTCACCCTCTTCCCTTGTCTGGGCCACGTCACTACTCCACGGGCGGGAGCAGCCTCTGGTCTGGGGAACGCAACCAGGAGCCCGGAAGGAGCCAAGGTGAGCACCCCAGGAAAGTGAGAGCCCCAAGCCTGGCCACAGGGAAGGTGGCAGGGAACCTTGCAGAGACAGTCCTCAAACAGGAGCTATAGGCAGAGAGATGGGCCGAAGAAGGGCAAGTTTTCCCACCATAACAAGAAGGGCGTGGGTATTGGTTGAGTGCCCCATGTACGCCGAGGCTGTACCACATCTCACATGTGTTGTCTCATCTGATCTGCACCACAAACCCAAGGAAGCGTGATGTTTTTCCTTTTTTACTCAACGAAGAAAGTGAAGCTCAGAGAAGTTAAGTAATTCAGCTGAGGCCACACAGCTAGTAATGGGTAAAACCAGGGTCTGAAGCCAGGGCCTGCTGATGTCTGGGACAATACTCTGCACTGTGCATACTCTATGGGGTCGGGTGCATGAGGCATGCCAGCAATTCTCCTCGTCTCCCCTCCCAGTTGCTAAGTAGACAGCATGACC